>NC_071400.1:47381368-47681682 GCF_022682495.2 Desmodus rotundus | reverse complement strand
TGATATTGTCATTGTGTGAACATAGAGTTTCCTTACAAAACCTAGATGGTATAGCCTAGAACTCACCTAGGTTGTGTGGCATAGCCTATCATTCCTAGGCTCCAAGCCTATACAGTCTATTACTGTACAAAATAAAACAAGATTAAATCAAGCATAAGAGAAAATGATGCGATCAAGAGTTGTGGTAAATATACTTCCTGTAGAGTAAAAAGAGTACACTAAAGTAATAATAAAAAAGAGAAGCAACTCAAGGACATGGAAAACAGTGTGGTAATTGGGGGGAGAGTGGAAATAGAAGAGGGGCTGGGGGGTAAATGGTGATCGAAAAAAATAAATTAAAAAATAGTCCCTAAAGCAAGGGACACAAAGGAAAGGATAAACAAATGGGACCTCATCAAAATAAAAAGCTTCTGCATGGCTAAAGAAAAGAGAACCAACCGTAATGGAAAACATATTTGCCAACGACATCTCTGACAAGGGTTTGATCTCCAAAATATATAAAGAACTCACATGCCTCCACTCCAGGAAGACGAACAACCCAATTAAAAAATGGTCAAAAGACTTGAACAGACACTTCTCCAATGAGGACATAATGAGGGCCCAGAGGCATAAGAAAAGATGCTCAGCATCACTAGCCATCAGAGAGATGCAAATTAAAACCACAATGAAATAGCACTTAACACTGGTGAGAATGGCCATGATAAACAAATCAACAAACAAGTGTTGGAGGGGATGTGGAGAAAAGGGAAACCTACCGCACTGTTGGTAGGAATGCAGACTGCTGTAGCCACTGTGGAAAACACTATGGAATTTCCTCAGAAAACTAAAAATGGAACTGCCTTTTTACCCAAATTCCACTGCTGGGATTATATCCTAAGAACTCTAAAACACCGATCCAAAAGAACCTGTGCACCTCAGTGTTCGTAGCAGCACAATTTACAATAGCCAAGTACTGGAAGCAACCTAAGTGCCCATCAGCAAATGAGTGGATCTAAAAACGGTGGTACATTTACACAATGGAATACTACGCAGCAGAGAGAAAGAAGGAGCTCCTACTTTTTGTGACAGCATGTTTGGAACTGGAGAGCATTATGCTAAGTGAAATAAGCCAGGCGGTGAGGGCCAAATAGCATATGATCTCACCTTTAACAGGAACCTAATCAATAAAAGAAAAAAGCAAGAAAAACATAACCAGAGATATTGAAATTAAGAACGAGCTGACAGTAACCAGAGGCGAGGTGAGAGAGGAAAACGGGGGCAATGGTTTTCAAGAGCAACTGAAAGGACACATGGACAAAACAAAGGGCTTGGGTGGAAGCAAGGTAGGGAGGTCGGTTTGGCTGAGTTGGGGGGGGAATGGTGGGGGGTAAAGGCAGACAACTGTAATTGAACAACAATAAATTTTAAAAAATAAAATAAAAGTAACTACAAAAAAATTAAATTAAAAACATTTAAAAACAAAAAATAAGATAATAATAAAAAATATAGTAAATACATAAACCAGTAACATAGTCATTTATTTTCATTATCAAGTATTCTATACTATACATAATTATATTTGCTGTACTTTTATAGGACTGGCAGTGCAGTAGGTTTGTTTACACCAGCGTCACCACAAACATGAGAATAATGTGTTGTGCTATGATGTCACAATGTTACATCACTAGGCAACATGAATTTTTCAGCTCTGTATACTGTTTTTCTCTTTTTAAAATATATTTATTAATTATGCTATTACAGTTGTCCCATTTCTCCCCCTTCACTCCACTCCATCCTGCCCACTACCTCCCTCCCACATTCCCCCCCTATAGTTCATGTCCATGGGTCATACTTATAAGTTCTTTGGCTTCTACATTTCCTATATTATTCTTACCCCCCCTGTCTATTTTTCACCTACCATTTATGCTACTTATTCTCTGTACCTTTCCCCTCTCTCTCCCCCTCCCACTCCATGTGATCTCCATTTCTGAGGTTCTGTTCCTGTTCCAGTTGTTTGCTTAGTTTGCTTTTGTTTTTGTTTTAGGTGTGGTTGTTAATAACTGAGTTTGGTGTCATTTTTACTGTTCATATTTTTGATCTTTTTCTTAGATAAATCCCTTTAACATTTCATAGAATAAGGGCTTGGTGATGATGAACTCCTTTAACTTGACCTTATCTGAGAAGCACTTTATCTTCCCTTCCATTCTAAATGATAGCTTTGCTGGATAGAGTAATCTTGGATGTAGGTCTTTGCCTTTCATGACTTTGAATATTTCTTGCCAACACCTTCTTGCCTCTACGGTCTCTTTTGAGAAATTAGCTGACAGTCTTATGGGAACTCCTTTGTAGGTAACTGTCCTTTTCTCTTGCTGCTTCTAAGATTCTCTTCTTCTCTTTAATCTTAGGTAATGTAATTATGATGTGCCATGGTGTGTTCCTCCTTGGGAGCTTCTTTGGGACTCTCTGGGCTTCCTGGACTTCCTGAAAGTCTATTTCCTTTGCCAGATTAGGGAAGTTCTCCTTCATTATTTGTTCAAATAAGTTTTCAATTTTTTGTTCTTCCTCTTCTCCTTCTGGCACCCCTATAATTTGGATGTTGGAACGTTTAAAGATATCCTGGAGGTTCCTAAGCCTCTCCTCATTTTTTTGAATTCTTGTTTCTTCATTCTTTTCTGGTTGGATGTTTCTTTCTTCCTTCTGGTCCACAGTGTTGATTTGAGTCCCAGTTTCCTTCCTATCACTATTGATTCCCTGTACGTTTTCCTTTGTTGCTCTTAGCATAGCCTTCATTTGTTCATCTAATTTGCGACCAAATTCAACCAATTCTGTGAGCTTCCTGATTACCAGTGTTTTGAACTATGTGTCTGATAGGTTGGCTATCTCTTTGTTGCTTAGTTGTATTATTTCTGGAGCTTTGATCTGTTCTTTCACTTGGGCCATTTTTTTTTTGTCTTGGCGTGTCTGTTACAGAAAGGGGCAGAGCCTTAGGTGTTCACCTGGGCAGGGTAATGCTGGTCGTTGCGCTGTGACAGTGTATGTGGGGGAAGGGCTGAGGGGGAGCAATGGTGCTTGCTCCACTCTCTGCAGGATTTCAGTCACTCCCTCTGCTACCCACAATCAAATTGGGCCCCTCTGGTGCTGATTCCCGAGTGGGTGAGCTTGTGCATGCTCTAGGTTCCTGTGGGTCTCTCCAATGAACTCTCCTGTGAGGCTGGGAGTTTCCTGTGGCTGCCTCAACCCCCATGGGTGTTTTCAATCAGAGGTCTGAGGCTTTATTTCCCCACACTGGGTTGTGCAGTCTGCTTTGGTTCCCTGCAGTTCCTTCTAGTTTATCTGTGTGCGAATGTGGGGCCGCAGCGTCTGCCCACCTCACTGGGTCCACCAGCCACTGCCTTGCTGCGAGTCCTCTCCGACCTGGCTGCCCGTCTCTGCCCCTCCTACCTCTATTGATGAATGTTTCTTTATCTCCTTGGTTTTCAGACTTCCATACAGTTCAATTTTCTGTCAGTTCTGGTTGTTTTTTGTTTTTAAATTGTTGTTGTCCTTCTTTTGGTTGTGCGAGGAGGCACAGTGTGTCTACCTCCGCCTCCATCTTGGCCAGAAGCTTGAGCTCTGTGTGAACCTATGGGACCACCATCACATATGCAGTCCATGATTGACCAAAACTTCACTATGTGGTCATGATTGTATTTCTCACAAGGCCTTGTGAGATATGACTCCCACCGAATTCTGGTCTCTTTTGTGGGGTTCTTGGGTTCCCTCACTCTGCTCTATCCATATGAACTTACTGAACTCATTTTCTGAAGTCTCTTACATTTGCTCTTCCCTCTCCCTGGCAAGTTTTTCTCCCACATTTCTGCATGGATTTTGAAAAATTTCCATTTCTCCCAAATTTCTCATCCTCCCAGCTAAAACGGCCACCCATATAAAATAACCCCCTACCACCACCCTATCCAGTTACTCGCGTTCACATTATCTTATTCTATTATTTTCATAGCACATAATCATGTTCTTAAATGATCTTGTCTGTTTTTTCTGCCTCCTTCAATTTGAATGTATTAACAACAGCAACAAAAAAGGCTTTTTTCTATCTTGTTCACTGCTGTATCTTTAGCACCTAAAATAGTGCCCTGTGCATAGCAACTGTGGTAGGCAGTTTCTAGGATTGCTCCCATAATTCCTTTCTCTTTTTATTCATACCCTTGCATAACCCCCTCTCCTTGATTGTGGCCTAAACTCTGACTCTCATGTAGCAAATAAAATACAATGGAGTTGACAGATGTCATGTCAGAGATTATGTTACAAAAGACTATGGCTTCTGACTTGAATGCCCTCTCTCACACTTTTGCTCATTCACCCTGAGGGAAGCCACCTGCCATGGCTTTCTCTGGGGGAGTTCCTCCATGGAAAGACTCCCTTGGTAAGGAACTGATACCTCTGATCAATACCCACAGAGGCCCTGAGGCCTGCCAGCTGTCACGTGAGTGACCTTGGAAGGGAATTGGAAGTAGATCCTCGGTCAAGCCTTGAGGTGCAGCCCTGGTCAACACTTTTATTGCAGTCTGCAGGAGACACTGAGATAGAGGTAATTAACTAAGCTATGCTCAGATTCCTGACTCACAGATAATGTGAGATAACAAATGTTTGTTGTGTTAAGCCTCTAGCCTTTAGGGTAATTTGTTGCACAGAAATAAATAGTTAATACAGTAGATCCTCAATAAATGCCTGTTGGATTGCTGAATTTGTGGTGACCTCAATACCCATGTACTTTCCTCATCCTCTATGATCCTGCCTTTCATCCCACTTCAGCCACCCACTGTCTTGACCACACCCTTGTCCTTGTCACCATTCAGAACTGCTCCATCTCTAAAATCATGAATTATAACATGCCATGCTGTGACCACTCTTGTCTATCCTTCCAAATCACTCATCACTCCCAGTATACTAGGTCTTCAGTGTCACTGGGACACATGTCACTGGTTGGTTTCCCCAAGAAGCAAACTCTCAGAGGGTGTTTAGTGTAGAATGTTTATTAAGAAGTGCCTGTGGGATTAATACCTATAAAAAGTGGAGAAGGAAGCAGAATTGGGCAGAAGTTGGGATGCAATGCAGGCCCAGTGACAGCCTTGGTCAATCCCATATGGAAGCTATGAAACTACAATGGTCCTTAAGTATTGTTCTGAGTGGGCCATGATGACTAGAGCTTTCTACCCATGTCTTAATGAGTCATTGGATGTGGGAGAAAAGGGAAAGTGTGTGCCTTTGGTTAAGGCAGCTACCTCTCTCTGCATCTGTGAAAGAGCCGAAGGCCCTGGTAGCACAGTTTGAAGGCATTCCCAACTATTGAGGCAAAAAGTCCTTCACTTAAAGGTGGTCAGTGTGTACCACACTTCAATATGTCAGCCTTGTTTCTGTCCTCATTTCCTTCCCTACTCAGCTTATGTGCCATTATTCATCATTCCAACTACACTGAAGTAAATACCCTCAAACCCTTATTTCATTGTCTCTGTGTTACCTCCCTAGCCCAAACCTCCAACATTAAGTAAATTCAAGTAACCTTCTCCATTACTGTACCTGCACTGCCGAATACAGAGGAAATCAAATTACTGTGCATGCTGGTGTTTCCAGAAATCTGTAGTCCCAAACTCAACTGAGTCCTCAATGTCATCTATCAGTCTTAATGATTCCCTTGTCAGCAATGTCCCACTCACAACTCCAGCTATTTCAAGCCTTCTCCATGTCCTTTAAACCACTAAACTCCTCTTAACAAATGTCCTAACCTCTTCTTCAAGGAGAAAATTGTTATCAGAAGAGTTTTTACAACTTCTTTCTTTGGTTCGCAGGCTGGCACTCAATCCACTGAGCCACACCAGTCAGGGCTCTTACAACTTCTTTCTAACAAATATCCAGGTAGACAAAATCTATTGATTCTACCTCTCTAACTTTCAAACCCATATTCTTACCACCTGTACATCCATCCCTATTTGAAGTCGCTACCCTCTTACATTTGAATGGCTGTAGCCCCCTTCTAACTGATATTCTCAACTCCAGATTTTTTTCTCTCCCGTTGGAGTAAAACATCATGCTTACTTTCTTCTCTCTGCCTTCACACATAAGTTCCTCTGTGCCCAGAATACTTTATATTCTATAACTATCCCTACATCCTTGTTAATTCCTGCGTTCTGTTGAGGTCTCAGTTTAATTGATCCTCAGAAAGAACTTACTTGACTCTTCAAACTTGATTAAGATCTTCTGAGGTATGTTTTCACAGTACCCTGTACTTTCTTTTTCATAGTACTTACATACCTTATGTTAGTTATCTATTGCTATGTAACAAATTATCCCAAATCATAGAGGCTTGAAACAACTATTTATTATTTCACAGTTTCTGTGGTCAGGAGTGTCTTAGCTTGATGATTCCAATTTAGGATCTCACATGAGATTGTAGACAACATGTAGTCTGAGATTGTAATCACCTGAAACCTTAACTGGGGTTGGAAGATCTACTTAAAAGAGGGCTCACTCACGTGGCTTTGGCAGGAGCCCTCAGTTCCTTACTATACAGACCTTTCTTTAGGGCTTTTTGAGTGTCATCACTGTATGGCAGTGATTTGTCCCAGAGCAAGTGTTCCAAAAAAGGGAGAAAGAAGGAAACTGCAATGCCTCTATGATCAAGTCTTGGAAGTTGTACATTGTTACTTCTGCCACATTCTACTTATTGTAATTGAGACACTAAGTCCAACTCACATTCAAGAGGAGAGGAATTAAGTTCCACATCTTAAAAAACAATATATAAAAGAATTTGTGGACATATTGTAAAAACCCCATATATCTCTTCATAAATGTGTGTTTGTCTTCACCAGACTACAAGCTCCATTAGTGCTGGTACCATATCTGTCTATTTCACTCCTGTGTCTCCAACATCTAGCACAGTGCCCAGAGCATAATGGACATTCAATAAATATTTGCTGAGTGAAGAAAATAATTAATTAATGAGTAAATGGCTTTTATTAGACTGGGAGAGGAAAAACTACACAACAACGTTTTATGAATCAGTAGCCTCTTAGATCAAATTAGTATGTCAGGTTAGCTTTAGAAAGAATTGGGTTCACATGGGTTGCAGTTATAAGAATGGAAAGCCTTGATGGAGGCAATGCTAACTCTGCATCCAAAACTGAGAAGTTGTTTTCTAAAGATCCTGAACCTTAGAAATAGTTCCTGAAGAGCCACATAGGATGATGGAGCTCTTTTTTGCTTTCCTTTTGGTAGGGAATAAATGGTAGAAGCAAAAAATATGTCTTTCATTCTTAGGACCTGCTAAATTCTCTCTTCTGTAATTGACCATACAGCTGACTCGTTAGACCACAATGAGATAAAATTGTAGGACAATTGTCAAAAAAAGAGATCAAATGCAAGAGTCTCTAAGCAATCTTTAGTTATCATCACTGCTTCCAGCCCTCTGACTGAAGGTGGAAATCACCAGGAACTCAAACAATGCAAACCATGGCACCTAGTTCTTGGAGTTGTTTTTGTTGATGTTAGTGGTAGAAGTGATCTCTTAACCAGGTTAAGTCCATGGTATGGTTTTGAATACTATTCCTTACTTCTTTGTTTCAAGTATTGCTCTCTACCCCCTCCCAAATATTCTGCAAACTATTTTTAAAATATTTTATTTATTTATTTTTTAGACAGAGGGGAAGGGTGTTGGGAACTGTTCTGCCTGGTTTCAGAAGCTGTGACCCCCCCATGGCTAAGGCTGAGTAAAAAGATGTTGGAACCATAAGCCACTAAGGAGACAAATCTTATCTTCCCAACAGGGGCACCACCTCTTCCGCCTTTACTTCCCCCTGTTTGGCCCCGGGCAGATGACTGGTTAGCCAATGATGGGTAAGATTCCTCAAGGGAGGGATGACCTAAGACATGCACGGTTGTGATGGGGCCATCAGGGAAGGACTTAGGGGACTAGAGAAAAAGGGGGGATGGACCCTCGCCCCTCAGCTTTGACATAGCCTGAGTCCTCATTCTGTCTGCAAGAAGTCTCCTAATCTCTTGGCTGCCTTACTTCCCCTCCCTGACTTAAGCCTGAAACAATGCCAGACAGCAGTGCAGCAATGGGCAGTTTCCAGAGCAATGAGGCCTAAGAAAGAATGCATAAAGTCCTATGAAACCTGCTTTGCTAAGAATGCCCTCAATTTTCTGATAATGGTCAAAGCATGAAATGAGTTTGTTTTCCAAAGTTTTATGGCCCATTAGCTATCTTACCCTGACTCAGAATAAGCCCTCATAGTTCTTTGAATATTATCTACTGTTTGATCATTACTGCCTGACAATGATTGATGAGCTTTACCTGTATTCTTGTGCAAATTGAGCTCAATAAAAGCCCATTAAGGAACAGGCTCAAGGCCCTTCTCCTTTGAGATATTGACCACCTTTCCTACCCAAGTAGATTATGTCTTGGTAGAATTATTCTCACCCATGATAGGTGGGGCAGCTCTGCTGGACAAATCTCCCCCACAGAAGGGAGGGAGAAAGAGAGGGAGAGAAACATGAATGTGTGGTTATCTCTTATGCATCCCCTTCTAGGGGCCTGGTCCATCACCCAGGCATATGCCCTGACTGGGAATCCAACTAGCGATCCTTTGGTTTGCGGGCCTGCACTCAACCCACTGATCCATACCAGCCAGGGTGCAAACTACTTTAAATAAACCTATTTCTCTTTAAATTAACTATGGTCAGTTTCTGTTGCATGCAACTAAGCACCCCGACTAATATGGAGAACTCAAATTATTTCCCCAAAGTTATCCAGACAATGAACGAAAATTTTGCTTCAAACATAGGTATGTCTGACTTCAGGGCCTAGACTCCTAACATTCCTCACACTTCCTTCCTGGGAAAGGCTTCTTTTCAAACCACAAGGCTCCCCACTCTGTAAGGGAAACCTATAGCCCAAATGCCATCCTGAAATCAGCACATCAAGAATCTGACAAAAAGTATGAAGTTCCTAGTTTGAAAAATATAAATCTAGGTTCTTGGAGTGAAGGTGGAAGATCACATGAAGATGAAAAAGGTATTTTTCCTTCTTTTGGGAGAGCCAGTATACAATCATACATTAAAAAGCAAGTAGGCGAGAGGAGAAGATGGCGGCAAGATAGGTGGGAGCGGAGTCCACTTCCCCTCAACGCCAGTGAAATACCTAGCTGATCTGAGGAGCAGAGCGAACAGCCAACAGTATTCCAGCATATATGAAGATCGGAGACCAAAGATAGAGGACATTGAAAGATCAGACGGTAAGAAGAGTGCTTAAGGACAATAAGATCCCTGGGACCCGCGTGGGGCCCGGGCGCAGGGTCAGCTGCAGGATTCTTGGGAGAGAGCCAGGCTGGGCTGTGTGAGCAGCCAGGTGCTTGTTTGGACCAGGGGGGCTTGAATAGGAAGAATTTCTCAAAAAGGAAAAGAATATAGAGTCACGTAGTAGCTAGTTAGAGAACGCTCTGCAGCTGCTGTGCGGCCTCTGGCGCCCCTCCCCCCTCAGCCCCTAGACTGTGAACGCCAGCTCCCGCGCTCTCCTGAAGCCCGGCTGGCGTGCACTCAAATTAGCAGACTAGGGGCCCACACCTGAAATCCCGGGTGAGCGCAAGCCCTGATAAGCAGCCGGGCTGCCTGGGTGCCAGACCCAAAGAGCCCCAGTGGGTGCATACCGCAATCAGTGGCCTGGGGCCCACACCTGAAACCCCGGGTGGGCGGGTGCCCTGATAAGCGCCCCGCGGCCTGGGCGCACACACAAAAAGCTCCTGGGTGAGCACGCAACCGGATCAGTGGCTGGCTGCCCCCGCACAAAGACCCAAAGCTGGAGATCGGCAACCAACCGAAGTCCAAAGCGGGGATTGGCCACACAACCCGATCAAAGGCCTGGATGCCTGCAGGCGACCACAGCCAAAGGCACTGGTTCTGAAAAACTCCTACGTAGCCCCTGCGAACAGAACTCTGCAGGGCCTACTGGCTCTCTAGGAGGAAGGCAGAACGCCCAGCAGAGGGGAGCTGCAGGGCTACGGGAGACTGCATTCTCCGGAAAGACTCGACCCAGAAGTAGGCTGAACTACCCCATAGCAGCACCGAGAGCCCCTAGCATCTAAACAGCAAAGAGCAAGAAGGTGGAGTGTGAGTTGCCCCTAATTGGTGCAACCCAAGGACAGCACAGCTGCTGAATTAAAGGCCTACTGGGCAGCAGAAGAACCCGGAAAAACTAGACTGAAGGCTGAACAACAGCGAAGAGTGTGGCTCAGGAAGGGAGAAAAGTGAAACCAATCCTTCCAACCACCCCCTCCCAGTTCCACAGACAGGAGGACCAGCAGAACTAACCTGACAGGTTTAAAGCCAGCAGAAGACTTTTTTTGTTTGTTTGTTTCTTTCCTTTCCTCCTTTGCCCCTGAATTCCTTCTTCCTTTCTGTCCTTCCTTCTTTTTTTATTCCTTCCTCCTTCCATCCTTTACCTTTTTTATTCCTTCTTCCTGCCTTCTTTTATTTATTCTGTTGTTTTAATTTTTGTTAAAATTCCATATTATCTTGCCTCCGAGATCTCTCTATTCCTTCTTCCTTACTTCCTTTCCTTTTCTATTCCCTTTTTCCCTCCTTCCCTTCTTCTCTCTCTCTCTTTTTTCCTCCCATTCCTCTTTTTCCCACAGGTGAGACAAGAAAACCTGGAGTGCTGAAAAGACCAGAGTTAGACCGTGTTACACCCATAAACGTCACCTCAAGACCAGTGAGCACAGGAGATTAAGGAGACAGCACCACTGAATCCCACTGGCATTCTACCATAGAAGTTCATACCATAAACTCAGGGAGTCAGAATAGAGCAATTTAAGAAGCAGAGGCTAACAAGAAGAGTCTCACAAACAATGGGAAGACAAAGAAACAATCTCCAAATGAAAGGAAAGGAGGAAGCCTCAGAAAGAATGCTAACAGAAAAAGAGGCAAGTCAACTATCAGATACTGAGTTCAAAGCAATGGTCATCAGGAAGCTCACTGAGCTCTCTCAGCTCAGAGAGAACTACCAGAAACTACAGGGAAACTACAATGAACTCACTGCAAACTATATCAACATGAAAAAGGAGATAGAAACTATCAACAAGGGCCAAGAGGAAATGAAGAATACAATTTCTGAATTGAAGAACACAGTAGAAGGAATTAAAAGCAGACTTGATGAAGCAGAGGATCGAATCAGCGAGCTGGAGGACAAAATAGAGAAAAACACCCAGAAAGAGCAACAAAAGGAAAACAGGCTCAGAAAGAATGAAGAGGCAATAAGGGAAATGCTGGACAACATGAAACGTAACAATATTCGTATAATAGGCATACCAGAAGGAGAAGAAGAAGAGCAAGGAATAGAAAACCTGTTTGAAAAAGTACTGATGGAAAATTTCCCTAATCTGAGGAGAAAAAAAGCCACCCAAATCTAGGAAACACAGAAAGTTCTAAGCAAGAGGAACCCAAAGAGACCCACTGCAAGAGACATCATAATTAAAATGGCAAATTTCCAAGACAAAGAGAGGATCTTACAGGCAGCAAGGGAAAAAAAGGAAGTAACATACAAGGGAGCCCCAAATACGTTAGCAGCTGACTTCTCAATGGAAACGCTCCAAGCCAAAAGAGAATGGCAAAAAATATTCCAAGTAATGAGAACCAGAGGCCTGCAACCAAGACTACTTTACCCAGGAAGGCTCTCAATCAAGCCAGAAGGCCAAATAAGGAGATCCCCAGCAAAGGAAGTCTAAAAGAATACACTTCCACCAAACCATCTCTGCAAGAGATGCTAAAGGGACTGCTTTAAGGAAAGGAAGGAAAAGAGAAAGACAGAGGAAAACAGGTAGGAAAAAATGGCAAAGAATTACTACCTATTGATAATAACCTTAAACGTAAATGGATTAAATGCTCCAATCAAAAGACATAGAATAGCTGAATCTACAAGAAAACATGAACCACACATATGCTGCCTACAAGAGACCTGCCTCAGGACAAAAGACCTACACAGACTGAAAGTGAAGGGCTGGAAACAAATTTTCCAAGCAAATGGACAGGAAAACAAGCAGGTGTAGCAATACTCATATCAGACAAAATAGACTTCCAAAGAAGGGCCATAAAGAGAGACCCAGAAGGTCACTTCATAA
Source organism: Desmodus rotundus (assembly GCF_022682495.2). Classification (NCBI taxonomy): domain Eukaryota; kingdom Metazoa; phylum Chordata; class Mammalia; order Chiroptera; family Phyllostomidae; genus Desmodus; species Desmodus rotundus. The sequence goes on along the minus strand of NC_071400.1, from coordinate 47,669,539 downwards.
TACTCAAAGGAAGAATCCACCAAGAAGACATAAACATTGTAAATATATATGCACCCAACATAGGAGCACCCAAATACATTAAGAAAATCCTGGAGGATTTCAAGAAAGATATTGACAGCAACACAATTATAGTAGGGGACTTTAACACTCCACTGTCAAAAATGGACAGGTCTTCCAAACAAAATATCAACAAAGATATTGTGTCACTTAACAATACCCTAGAGGAAATGGACTTAACTGATATATAGAGAGCTTTTCATCCCAAAGAAGCAAAATACACATTCTTTTCAAGTGTCCATGGAACTTTTTCAAAGATAGACCACATGATAGGACACAAAGCAAGCCTCAACAAGTTCAAGAAAATTGAAATCATATCAAGCATTTTCTCTGACCACAAGGGACTGAAACTAGAAACAAACCCCAAAGAAAAAACCCAAAACAATCAAAATCCTGTGGACTGAATAGGATGCTATTAAACAATGAATGGGTCAAGAACGAGATTAGGGAAGAAATCAAAAACTTTCTGGAAACAAATGAAAATGAACTCACAACAACCCAAAACCTATGGGACACACCAAAGGCAGTCCTGAGAGGGAAGTTCATAGCAATACAGGCCTACCTTAAAACTATAGAAACATTTCAAACAAACAACCTAACCATATGCCTAGAAGAACTCCAGGAAGAACAACAAAGACAGCCCAGAGCAAGCAGAAGGAAGGAAATAACCAAGATCAGACCAGAGTTAAATGACATAGAGACTAAAAGCACAATTGTAAGGATCAATGAATCCAGAAGCTGGTTCTTTGAAAAGATAAACAAAATCGACAAGCCTTTAAGTAGGCTCATCAAGAAGAAAAGAGAGAGGATCCAAATAAACACAATTAGAAATGACAGAGGAGAGATTACAACTGATACCATAGAAATACAAAGGATTGTAAGAAATTACTACAAAGAACTGTATGCCAAGAAATTTGAAAACCTAGGTGAAATGGACAAATTTCTAGAAAATAATAATCTTCCAAAACTGAATGAAGAAGAAGCAGAACACCTGAACAGACCAATAACAGCAGACAAAATTGAAGCAGTCATCAAAAAACTCCCAACGCACAAAAGCCCTGGACCAGATGGTTTCACAGGAGAATTCTACAAAACATTTAAGGAAGACCTAACCCCTATCCTTCACAGACTATTCGAAAAAATCCAAACTGACGGAAGACTCCCAAACTCTTTTTATGAAGCCAGCATCATCCTAATCCCAAAACCAGATAAAGACACAATGAAGAAAGAAAACTTCAGGCCAATATCGCTGATGAACATAGACGCTAAAATTCTCAACAAAATATTGGCAAACCGCCTCCAGCAATACATTGAAAAGATCATCCACCATGACCAAGTGGGATTCATCCCAGGGATGCAAGGATGGTACAATATTCGCAAATCAATAAAAATAATACATCACATAAACAACAGCACAGACAAAAATCACATGATCATATGAATAGATGTGGAAAAGGCATTTGATAAGATACAGCACCCATTTCTGATAAAAACACTCAGCAAAGTGGAACTGCAGGGAGCATTCCACAACATAATAAAGGCCATATATGAAAGACCCTCAGCCAACATCACACTCAATGGACAAAAACTTAGAGCTTTCCCACTAAGATTAGGAACAAGACAAGGATGCCCTCTCTCACCACTCCTATTCAACATAGTATTGGAAGTCCTAGCCACAGCAATCAGACAAGAAAAAGCAATAAAAGGCATCCAAATTGGAAAGGAGGAAATTAAACTGTCACTGTTTGCAGATGACATCATAGTGTACATGGAAAATCCTATACACTCCACCAAAAAACTACTCGACCTAATAAATGAATTTGGCAAAATAGCTGGATACAAAGTCAATACTCAGAAATCAAAGGCATTCCTGTACACCAACAATGAAACTGCAGAAACAGAAATCAGGAAAAAAATCCCATTTGATATAGCAACAAGAAAAATCAAGTACCTAGGATTAAACCTAACCAAGGAGGTAAAAGACCTGTACTCAGCAAACTACACAACACTGAAGAAAGAAATTAAGGAAGACACAAACAAATGGAAGCATGTACCATGTTCATGGATTGGAAGAATTAACATCATCAAAATGGCCATACTACCCAAAGCAATTTATAGATTCAATGCAATCCATATTAGAGTACCCATGACATATTTCACAGATATAGAACAAACATTTCAGAAATTTATATGGAACCATAAATGACCCCGAATAGCTGCAGCAATTTTGAGAAAGAAGACAAAGCAGGAGGGATCACAATACCTGATATCAAGCTGTATTACCAGGCCACTGTAATCAAAACAGCCTGGTACTGGCATCAAAACAGGCACATATTCCAATGGAACAGAACAGAGAGCCCAGAAATAAACTCAAGTCTATGTGGACAATTAATATTTGACAAAGGAGGCAGGAGCATAAAATGGAGCAAAAACAGCCTCTTCAACAGATGGTGTTGGGAGATCTGGACAGCTACGTGCAAAAAAATGAAACTCGATCACCAACTTACGCCATACACGAAAATAAACTCAAGATGGATAAAAGACTTAAATGTAAGTTTTAACACCATAAAAGTCCTTGAGGAAAACATTGGCAGGAAAATCTCAGACATTCCACGTAGTAACATCCTCACAGACACATCCCCTAAAGCAAGGGACATAAAGGAAAGAATAAACAAATGGGACCTCATCAAGATAAAAAGCTTCTGCATGGCTAAAGAAAACAGCACCAAATTACAAAGAGAACCAACAGCATGGGAAAACATATTTGCCAATGATACCTCAGACAAGGGCCTGATCTCCAAAATATATAAAGAACTCACACAACTCCACCCCAGGAAGACAAACAACCCAATTGAAAAATGGGCAAAGGACTTGAACAGACACTTCTCCAAGGAAGACACACAGAGGGCCCAGGGACATATGAAAAGATGCTCAGCATCACTAGCCATCAGAGAGATGCAAATCAAAACCTCAATGAGGTACCATCTCACACCAGTCAGAGTGGCCAACATAAACAAATACACAAACAAATGTTGGAGAGGATGCGGAGAAAAGGGAACCCTAGTGCACTGTTGGTGGGAATGCAGACTGGTGAGGCCACTGTGGAAAACAATATGGAATTTCCTCAGAAAACTAAAAATGGAACTGCCCTTTGACCCAGCAATTCCACTGCTGGGATTATACCCTAAGAACTCTGAAACACCAATCCAAAAGAACCTGTGCACCCCAATGTTCATAGCCCCACAATTTACAATAGCCAAGTACTGGAAGCAACCGAAGTGCCCATCAGCAAACGAGTGGATCCAAAAACCATGGTATATTTACACAATGGAATTCTACGCAGGAGAGAGAAAGAAGGAGCTTATACCCTTTGCAACAGCATGGATGGAACTGGAGAGCATTATGTTAAGTGAAATAAGCCAGACGATGAGGGACAAATACCATATGATCTCACCTTTAACTGGAACATAATCAATAGAAGAAAAAAGGAAACAAAATATAACCAGAGACATTGAAGTTGAGGACAATCTAACAATAGCCGGGGGGCCGGGGGGGGGGGGACATGGGAAGAGGGAATTATAGGAACTCCTATGGAGGACACATGGACAAACCCAAGGGGGAGGGTGGAGGTGGGGGAGGGAGGTGGATTCAGTTGGGGTGGGCTGGAGGGATGGGGAGAAAAGGCATACAATTCTAGTTGAATAACAATAAAAATTAAAAAATAAAAAAAGCAAGTAGGCTAGCTCTGGCTGGTGTGGCTCAGTGGATTGGGTTCCCATCTGCAAACTAAAGGGTCACCAGTTCGGTTTCCAGTCAGGGCACATGCCTGGATTGCAGGCCAGGTCCCCAGCAGGGGTTTGACAAGAGGTAACCACTCATTGATGTCTCTCTCCCTGTTTTTCTCCCTCCCTTCCCCTGTCTAAAAATAAAATAAATAACATCTTTTTTAAAAATTTAAAAACCCAGTAGGCTAAAATAAATGCCCTTAAATGGCTAGAAATTGCTGTGGGGAACAGACTTCCTAGAAGGAAATGTTGATATCCAGATAGGAGAACCAAGAATAGGACAAGAGTGTGACATTCATCTAAAGTATGGGAAACTCTACAAGACAGACAACACATTTTCTTCAAGAAATAAATTAAAGAAGAAAAGAAGAAAAGTTGGAGGTATCTAGAAATTAGTAGATATTAAGAGATTTTTCAAAGATACTCACCATTTCTAATCATTAGGGAAATGCAAATCAAAAGCACAATGTAATCTCACCTCCCCCCTGTTAGATTGACTATCAAACATAATGTATTGTTTTCTTTATCTATTCATTTATCAATGGACACTTAGGTTGTTTCCATATCTTGGCCATTGTGCATAATGCTGCAATGAATGTGGAGGTGCACATATCTCTTTAAGGTACTGATTTTATTTCCTTCAGAAACATACCCAGAAATGGGATTGCTGGATCATATGGCAGATATTTAAAATTTTTTGAGGAACACACACACACAGGCATATTATTCAGCCATAAAAAGAAAGAAATTCTACCTTTTTAAACAATATAGATGGAGCCACTTGCGGGTATTATGCTAAGTGGAATAAGTTAAACAGAGATAAACAAATATTGTATGATCTTATTTACATGTGATACCTTTAAAAAAGAAGCCAATATCATAGAAACAGAGAGTAGAATGGTGGATGCCATGTACTGGGAGTGGGGGAAAATGGAGAGATGCTGGTTAAAGAGTACAAACTTCTAGTTACAAGATGAATTAGTTTTGGGGATCTAATGTAGAGCATGGTGACTATGGTTAACAATACTGCATTATACTTGAAAGTTACTAGGAGAGTAAATCTTAAAAGTTCTCAGGATAAAAAATAAAAGTGATGTAATGAATGTGTTAGCTAAATTTATTGTAATAATCATTTTGCAACATATACATGTATCAAATCATAATGTTGTATGCCTTAAACTTATACAATGTTTCTTCTTAAGGTTCCACATATAAGTAGATCATATAATTTGTCTTTCTTTGTCCGACTCATTTCACTAAACATAATGCCCTAAAGGTTGTTACAAATGGCAATATTTTATTCTTTTTATGGCTGATAATATTACCTTGTCTGTATACATCACAGTTTCTTTATCCCTTCATCAGTAAATAAACACTTAGATTGTTTCCATATCTCAACTACTGTAGATAATGCTGCAATGAGTACAAGGATTCATATACCTTTTCAAGTGTGTGTTGTAATTTTCTTTGGACAAATACCCAGAAGTACGATTGCTAGATCATATGGTAGTTCCATTTTTAATTTTTTGAGGAGGTTCCACACTATTTCCCATAGTGGCTGCACAATTTACGTTTCCACTAACAGTGCACAAGAGTTCCCTTTTCTCCACATCATTGGCAACACTTGTTATTTCTTGTCTTTTTGATAATAGCCATTCTAAAAGGTGTAAGGTAATAGCTCATTGTCCTTTTGATTTGCATTTCCCTGATGATTAGTGATGTTGAGAACCTTTTCATGTACCTATTGGCCATTGGTATGTCTTCTTTGGGAAAATGTTTATTCAGATCCTCTGTCCATTTTTAAATTGGATTGTTTTTCTGGTTTTACTATTGAGTTTTGTGTGTTCTTTGTATATTTTGGATATTAACCCATTATCTGATATATGATTTGCAAATATTTTCTACCATTCAGTATGCTGACTTTTTAGTTTGTTGATGAACACAATGTTAAATGTCAATTACATCTTAATAAATCTGAAAAAAGTTGGGGAAGTGTTTTAAAAAGAGACATTTCAACCAATTGCAATATGTAGATTTTATTTTTCTTGATTCAAACAAGCTACTAAAAGTACAAATTAATAATATATATACTGGATATTTCATGATATTTAAGGAATTTATGCTTATATTTTTAGTGAGATAATATATTTATGGTTGTTTTTAAAAAATAGTTCTTATAGAAATATATAGTCAAATAGCTACAGAAAAAAATCATAACATTTGCTTCAAGATAATATTGAGGGAGTGGAACTATAGATGAAATGAGGTTGGCAATGAGTTGATAATGTCTCAATCTGGATGATGCGCAAATTACGATGCATTGAACTATTCTTTCAACATCTGTAAATGTTTGAAATATTTTATTTAAAAAGTTACAAAAGTAGCCCTGGCTGGTGTAGCTCAGTGGATTGAGCACAGGCCTACGAACCAAAGGGTCCCCATTTGAATTTCCAGTCAGGGCACATGCCTGTGTTGCAGGCCAGGTCCCCACTAGGGGGCGCATGAGAGGCAACCACACATTACTGTTTGTCTCCCTCTCTTTCTCCCTCCCTTCCCCCCGAAAATAAATAAATAAAATCTTTTTTTAAAAAAGAAAGTTTTTTGAAAAAATAAAATAAAATAAAAAGTTACAAAAGTAGCCCTGATCCATGTAGCTCAGTTAGTTGGGCACCATCCTGCAAAGTAAAAAGTCGTCAGTTTGATTCCCTTGTCAGCACACGTTTCTGGGTTGCCATTCAGTTCTTGGCCAGTGTATGGGAGGCAACTGACTGATGTTTGTCTCTCACATAGATGTTTTTCTCCCTCTCTTTCTCCCTCCCTCCCCCTCTCTAAAAATAAATTTAAAAAAATTTTAAAGTGACAAGAGTAGGAGGAGAAGACATTATAATATTGCCTAGAAGTCCAGAATGTGAGCTCTGGAGTTGCATAGCCTTACTTCATATTCTGTCTCTGTTTTTAAAAACTTTGTGCCTTTAGGCAAGTGACTAGTCAGGGTAGAAAGAACCTTGGTTGAAGGAGGGTTCACCATCTTGTGATGCCACCATATCAACATATGACCTCTGAAGATGCTGCAGAAGAAGAAAATGTAGGAGGGATTTCTAGGATGCTTTTAAGGGCCAGGCCTAGGAGTGCTTATATTATTTCTTTCCTCGTTATGTTGGTCAGAAGCCAGTCATGTGGTCTTAGCCTAATTACAAGGGAAGATGGGAAATGTGTGTACAGGAAGAGAAAGATGAAACAGATTTGGTGAGCATATAGCATATTTTGTGCCACAGGAAGTTACTTAACTTTCTTGTTTTAGTTTGCTTTTCTGAAAAAAATGGAGATGATAGCAATAGCATAGGCTTATTGTAAGAATTAAATGATTTAATACATGTAAATCTCTTAGAGTAAGGCCTAATTCATAGTAAGTACTTAATAATGTTTATGTATTTATGTATGTATTTATCCAAAAATTGGTCCTGACACATGTGGGAGATTATTAACAGCCAAAGAAGGTATTGGTGAGTCTATTTCACAAACAGAGTGGACACCATGAGCAAAGGAGCAAAAGGTATAAGTATGGGGTGTGTTCAGGATATAAGGAAATCCTCCAAGATTTTCTTTATGTATTTGGGTGCTCCTATGTTGGGTGCATATATATTTACAATGTTTATGTCTTCTTGGTGGATTCTTCCTTTGTGTGGTGTGCAGAGGGGAATGGGGGACATATCTGGAATGTTAGATTGAAGATTGATCATGGAGGGCCTCAAACATCTAAATATAGCAAGTGAAGCACCACCGTTGAAAAAATGGTAGCAGCGGGATGACAACAAAAAACCATAGAATCATATAGAATTATAATGCTGAAATAAACACTATACAGCATATACATAATCCAATCCCCTCATTTTACAGAGAATGTGATTATGACAGAAAGCGAATTACAAGACTATTGACACGACTTGTTGATGACATGGCTGAAGTGAGTTCAGCTTTCTTAACTCTCCAGCCTCTGGCTTTCAACCATACCTTACTCTTCTTAACAATATTAAGAGACTAGGAAGATGACCTTGTCAGGTTCTAACCTCAAGTTTGCCACTAATTCACTATGGTCAAGTTACTTCATTTATGACTCAGTTGCCTCTTCTGTAAAATGCAGATTTGCCACACGATCTCTAAGGTACTTCTTTTAGCTCTAAAATTACAATTAAATTAGAATTGAGAAAGTTTAAAGTGAGTTCAGTTTTATATTCTAAGACAGAATGATAGTTGTCTCCCAGTATCAGTTCTCTTTTCTTGGTATAGAGTTCACAATTTTTAGTTAGGAATATGGCTTCTAGAATAAAATTTATAGTTCCAGCCTTTATATTTCCTATATAAATTTCAAAATTTATATTGGAACTATGAATGGCTATAAGTTCTGGACAATGGGCTATAAGCTATATTTTGGTGGTAGATACAACTTTCAGGAAGTGTCCTTCAAGGGAAGGTACTTCTGGGTTTCTTTTTTCCTCCTGGCAAGAATTCAGACATGATGGCTGGAGCTGGAGCAACCATCTTGAGTTTTGTCATGATGTGACATTGACCCATGTGTGGAAGCTGTATGTTGAGAAGTGCTGAGAAACAGGGTAGAAGAACTCTGGATCTGAGTGATTGTGGAGCTTTCATTAGTCCTGGACTCCCTATGTTAACATTTGCAAACACTTAACACCTTGTTTCAGCCATTGTCATCTTTGGTGTTCTGTCACTTGAAGCTGGACCTATATTATAACTGATACAAGAGATAATTGATATACCATATTGGAATAACAGCCTCAATTTTCAAAGTTTGGAAGCAGAGACAATAAAAAAGCACAAGTGAGTTGAAGATTATTCCAAAGTTCTGCACCTAAATGACCATTATGAGAAATAGGGAAGCCAGAGAAAGAAAGGGTTTGAGAGGAAAGATAATGAATTTAGTTTTAAATATGACTAGAAGCTTCATCAGGAGATTACATGAATATTTAATGCCCACATGGCACCAAATGCATGCTCTCAGAGACACTTGCAAAGGGAGGAATTTAGCCTTCCCTCAAAGACTCCCCCAGTTACTTTTGTGAGTCCCCATGGGCATTTCATTTTATGCTTAGAAACATGTCCTTTCATGTGCTTTCACCCTAGCTTCCTTTTCAAGGCCTTTTGTCATTGCTTTTGCCCCTATAAGAACAGCCTGGATCATGCAAAGCTGACCTCTGCTGGTGGCCAACTTAATGGTACTGTTGTCTACATCAGAGTGGTAGCCAGGGAGAGGGCTGGTTATTTCCCCAACTTTGTGACTCACTTTGTCACCTGAGCTATAAAGCAGCACACCTTATACCCAGAATCATCCAAAGTATATGGCTTTTCTACCATATGGTTCTAACTGGACTCAATCTCTTTGAAACCACTAGAGCAAAGACCCAGTAATTGTGGTGAACAGACTCTAATATGACCCTTAATAATCCTCATCTCCTGGCACATCGTTGTGTAATCCCCTTCCCTTGAGTGTGGGTTGGCTTAGCAACTTGCTTCTCACCAATAGACTATGGCAAAAGTAGTGGGAATTTCCTTTCGTGATTATGTTACATAAGATTTTAACTATCTTGCTAGCTGATTTTATTGCCTTCATGGATTACATGCTTTGATGGAGCAAGCAGCCTATTGGTAAAGAAATGAGTGAGGGAAATAACATGGTGAGGATGAAAACGAGATGGTTGTGTAGATAAACGCAGTACTTCACTCCTCCCACAACCACATCAAAATTACAACTAAACTACAGAACAATCATCATTTAGAACCATCAGAAATTGAGCTGAATGGAAGTCCTACAGCTATGGAAATAAAGAAGAAGCCACCTGAAAGTGTTAGGCAGGGAAGAGAAATGGAATGGGCTGGTCCTATACCCATATGTGGCAGATAAAAATCAGGAGGGATATCTTGGGAGTGAGGGGTCTCAGCTCTACACTAGACTCTCCAGCCCAGGCTTCCAGTGACATGAAAATAAGTCTCCATAACTTCTGACTGTAAAAACCAGTGGGGATGGAAGGCTGTGGAAGATAGAAACTTTTGGCTTCCAAGGCAGTTCCTTTTAAAGTGTCCCTACACACACTTACTTGGATTCACTCCTTCTGATCTCCAGCATGGGGGCAGCAGATTGAAAGGCACCAGTGGCATTCAGGGAGGGGTGGGGGGAGGGTACTGAATTATCTGGCATCAGGGCGAGAGCTGGGGGACAGCTTTCTCGCAGACAGAAGTGCTGGCAGAGTCTAATGCTCCTTTTCTGGGCTCTTCCCCCCTATAGGGAAGGCAGATGGGGGCCATATCCAAGACTCCATCAACCTGGCTCCCACTGTTTGCCCCACCCTGGTGATTTCCAGAGAGTCTACTTCACCCAACTCTCAGGCTCACCCAAGTTGTTTCCCATGGCTTTTCCATACATGTGGTTTGTGTTAGCCCATGATTCAGATTTCCTAAATTCTCTCAAACAACCAGCATCTGGCCTCAGTAAGCCCTGTACCTCTTGGTAAGTGGCCCCAGGCCTGCAGCACCCAGTCTTGGTTCACAGCTTGGCCTCACTTGGGCACTTCCAAGCCCAGCAAGTATACACAGAGTGTAAGGAGACTCTGGGACAACTGCAAGTGTACTAACATTCACATCATGGGGGTGCCAGAAGGAGAAGAGAGAGTGCAAGAAGTTGGAAACATATGGGAAAAAATAATGACAGAAACTTCCACAACTTGATGAAGGAAATAAACGTACAAATCTAAGAAGCACAGAGGGTCCCAAATAAGATGGATCCAAAGATGCCCACACCAAGACACATCATAATTAAAATGTCAAAGGTTAAAGGCAAAGAGGAAATCTTTTTTTTTAATTTTTATTGTTATTCAATTACAGTTGTATGCCTTTTCTCCCCATCCCTCCACCCAACCCCAGGTGAACCCACCTCCCTCCCCCCCCTCCACCCTCCCCCTTGGTTTTGTCCATGTGTCCTTTATAGTAGTTCCTGTAATCCCCTCTTCCCACTGTCCGCATCCCCACCCCCCCCACCCTGGCTATTGTTAGATTGTTCTTAACTTCAATGTCTCTAGTTATATTTTGTTTGCTTTTTTCTTCTATTGATTATGTTCCAGTTAAAGGTGAGATCATATGGTATTTGTCCCTCACCGCCTGACTTATTTCACTTAGCATAATGCTCTCCAGTTTCATCCATGCTGTTGCAAAGGGTATAAGCTCCTTCTTTCTCTCTGCTGCGTAGAATTCCATTGTGTAAATATACCATAGTTTTTGGATCCACTCGTTTGCTGATGGGCACTTCGGTTGCTTCCAGTACTTGGCTATTGTAAATTATGCTGCTATGAACATTGGGGTGCACAGGTTCTTTTGGATTGGTGTTTCAGGGTTCTTAGGGTATAATCCCAGCAGCGGAATTTCTGGGTCAAAGGGCAGTTCCATTTTTAGTTTTCTGAGGAAATTCCATATTGTTTTCCACAGTGGCCTCACCAGTCTGCATTCCCACCAACAGTGCACTAGGGTTCCCTTTTCTCCACATCCTCTCCAACATTTGTTTGTGGATTTGTTTATGTTGGCCACTCTGACTGGTGTGAGATGATAACTCATTGTGGTTTTGATTTGCATCTCTTTGATGGCTAGTGATGCTGAGCATCTTTTCATATGTCTCTGGGCCCTCTGTGTGTCTTCCTTGGAGAAGTGTCTGTTCAAGTCCTTTGCCCATTTTTTAATTGGGTTGTTTGTCTTCCTGGAGTGGAGTCATGTGAGTTCTTTATATATTTTGGAGATCAGGCCCTTGTCTGAGGTATCATTGGCAAATATGTTTTCCCATACTGTTGGTTCTCTTTGTATTTTACTGCTGATTTCTTTAGCCATGCAGAAGCTTTTTATTTGATGAGGTCCCATTTGTTTATTCTTTCCTTTATGTCCCTTGCTTTAGGGGATGTGTCTGTGAGGATGTTGCTGCATGGAATGTCTGAGATTTTCCTGCCAATGTTTTCCTCAAGGACTTTTATGGTGTTACGACTTATATTTAAGTCTTTTATCCACCTTGAGTTTATTTTCGTGTATGGCGTAAGTTGGTGATCGAGTTTCATTTATTTGTACGTAGCTGTCCATATCTCCCAACACCATCTGTTGAAGAGGCTGTTTTTGCTCCATTTTATGCTCCTGCATCCTTTGTCAAATATTAATTAACCGTATAGACTTGAGTTTATTTCTGGGCTCTCTGTTCTGTTCCATTGGAATATGTGCCTGTTTTGATGCCACTACCAGGCTGTTCTGATTACAGTGGCCTTGTAATACAGTTTGATATCAGGTATTGTGATCCCTCCTGCTTTGTTCTTCTTTCTCAAAATTGCTGCAGCTATTCGGGGTTGTTTATGGTTCCATATGAATTTCTGAAATGTTTGTTCTATATCAGTGAAATATGTCATGGGTACTCTAATAGGGATTGCATTGAATCTATAAATTGCTTTGGGTAGTATGCCCATTTTGATGATGTTAATTCTTCCAATCCATGAACATGGTACATGCTTCCACTTGTTTGTATCTTCCTTAATTCCTTTCTTCAGTGTTGTGTAGTTTTCTGAGTACAGGTCTTTTACCTCCTTGGTTAGGTTTATTCCTAGGTACTTTATTTTTCTTGTTGCTATATCCCATGGGATTTTTTTCCTGATTTCTGTTTCTGCAGTTTCGTTGCTGGTGTACAGGAATGCCTTTGATTTCTGGGTATTGACTCTGTATCCAGCTGTTTTGCCAAATTCATTTATTAGGTCGAGTAGTTTTTTAGTGGAGTCTATAGGGTTTTCCATGTACACTATCATGTCATCTGCAAACAGTGACAGTTTCATTTCCTCGTTTCCAATTTGGATGCCTTTTATTGCTTTTTCTTGTCTGATTGCTGTGGCTAGGACTTCCAATACTATGTTGAATAGGAGTGGTGAGAGAGGGCATCCTTGTCTTGTTCCTGATCTTAGTGGGAAAGCTCTAAGTGTTTGTCCATTGAGTGTGATGTTGGCTGTAGGTCTCTCATATATGGCCTTTATTATGTTGAGGACTGCTCCCTTTATTCCGACTTTGCTGAGTGTTTTTATCAGAAATGGGTGCTGTATCTTATCGAACGCTTTTTCCGCATCTATTGATATGATCATGTGATTTTTGTCTTTGCTGTTGTTGATGTGATGTATTATGTTTATTGATTTACGAATATTGTACCATCCTTGCATCCCTGGGATGAATCCCACTTGGTCATGGTGGATGATCTTTTTAATATATTGCTGGATATGTTTTGCTAATATTTTGTTGAGAATTTTAGTGTCTGTGTTCATCAGCGATATTGGCCTGAACTTTTCTTTCTTCGTTGTGTCTTTATCTGGTTTTGGGATTAGGATGATGTTGGCTTCATAAAAAGAGTTTGGGATTCTTCCATCAGTTTGGATTTTTTCGAATAGTCTGTGAAGGATAGGGGTTAGGTCTTCCTTAAATGCTTTGTAGAATTCTCCTGTGAAACCATCTGGTCCAGGGCTTTTGTGTGATGGGAGTTTTTTAATAACTGCTTCAATTTCCTTTGCTGATATTGGTCTGTTCAGGTTTTCTGCTTCTTCTTCATTCAGTTTTGGAAGATTATATTTTTCTAGAAATGTGTGCATTTCATCTAGGTTTTCAAATTTCTTAGCATACAGTTCTTCATAGTAATTTCTTACAATCCTTTGTATTTCTGTGGTATCAGTTGTAATCTCTCCTCTTTCATTTCTAATTGTGTTTATTTGGATCCTCTCTCTTTTCTTCTTGATGAGCCTACTTAAAGGCTTGTCGATTTTGTTTATCTTTTCAAAGAACTAGCTCCTGGATTCATTGATCCTTACAATTGTGCTTTTAGTCTCTATGTCATTTAGTTCTGCTCTGATCTTGGTTATTTCCTTCCTTCTGCTTGCTCTGGGCTATCTTTGTTGTTGTTCCTCCAGTTTTTGTAGGCATAGGGTTAGGTTGTTTGTATGAACTGTTTCTAACTTCTTAAGGTAGGCCTGTATTGCTATGAACTTCCCTCTCAGGACTGCCTTTGCTGTGTCCCATAGGTTTTGGTTTGTTGTGAGTTCGTTTTCATTTGTTTCCAGGAAGTTTTTGATTTCTTCCCTAATCTCAATCTTGTCCCATTCATTGTTTAATAGCATACTATTCAGTCTCCATGATTTTGGGTGTTTTGGGTTTTTACCCTTGGGGTTGGTTTCTAGTTTCAGACCCTTGTGGTCAGAGAAGATGCTTGATTTGATTTCAATTTTCTTGAATTTGTTCAGGCTTGCTTTGTGTCCTATCATGTGGTCTATCTTTGAAAAAGTTCCATGGACACTTGAAAAGAATGTGTATTTTGCTTCTTTGGGATGAAAAGCTCTCTATATATCAGTTAAGTCCATTTCCTCTAGGGCATTGTTCAGTGACACAATATCTTTGTTCATCTTTTGTTTGGAAGACCTGTCCATTTTTGATAGTGGGGTGTTAAAGTCCCCTACTATAATTCTGTTGCTGTCAATAGCTTTCTTGAAATCCTCCAAGATTTTCTTTATGTATTTGGGTGCTCCTATGTTGGGTGCATATATATTTACAATGTTTATGTCTTCTTGGTGGATTCTTCCTTTGAGTATTATGAAGTGACCTTCTGGGTCTCTCTTTATGGCCCTTCTTTGGAAGTCTATTTTGTCTTATATGAGTATTGCTACCCCTGCTTTGTTTTCCTGTCCGTTTGCTTGGAAAATTTGTTTCCAGCCCTTCACTTTCAGTCTGTGTAAGTCTTTTGTCCTGAGATGGGTTTCTTGTAGGCAGCATATGTGTGGGTCATATTTTCTCATCCATTCAGCTATTCTATGTCTTTTGACTGGAGCATTTAATCCATTTACGTTTAAGGTTATTATCGATAGGTAGTTATTCATTGCCATTATTTCCTACCTGTGTTCCTCTGTCTTTCTCTTTTCCTTCCTTTCCTTAAAGCAGTCCCTTTAGCATCTCTTGCAGAGCTGGTTTGGTGGAGCTGTATTCTTTTAGACTTCTTTTGTCTGGGAAACTCTTTATTTGGTCTTGTATCTTGATTGAGAGCCTTGCTGGGTAAAGTAGTCTTGGTTGCAGGCCTCTGGTTCTCATTACTTGGAATATTTTTTGCCATTCTCTTCTGGCTTGGAGCGTTTCCATTGAGAAGTCAGCTGCTAACCTATTTGGGGCTCCCTTGTATGTTACTTCCTTTTTCTCCCTTGCTGCTTTTAAGATCCTCTCTTTGTCTTGGAATTTTGCCATTTTAATTATGATGTGTCTTGCAGTGGGTCTCTTTGGGTTCCTCTTGCTTGGGACTCTCTGTGATTCCTGGATTTGGGTGACTTTTTCTCTCCTTAGATTAGGGAAATTTTCCATCATTACTTTTTCAAACAGGTTTTCTATCCCTTGCTCTTCTTCTTCTCCTTCTGGTATTCCTATTATACAGATATTGTTACGTTTCATGTTGTCCTGCATTTCCCTTATTGCCTCTTCATTCTTTCTGAGCCTCTTTTCCTTTTCTTGCTCTTTCTGGGTGTTTTTTTCTACTTTGTCCTCCAGCTCGCTGATCCGATCCTCTGCTTCATCAAGTCTGCTTTTCATTCCTTCTACTCTGTTCTTCAATTCAGAAATTGTATTCTTCATTTTCTCTTGGCCGTTGTTGATAGTTTCTATTTCCTTTTTCATGTTGATATAGTTTGCAGTGAGTTCATTGTAGTTTCCCTGTAGTTTCTGGTAGTTCTCTTTGAGCTCAGAGAGTTCAGTGAGCTTCCTGATAGCCATTGCTTTGAACTCAGTATCTGATAGTTGACTTGCCTCTTTTTCGGTTAGCATTCTTTCTGAGACTTCCTCCTTTCCTTTCATTTGGGAATTGTTTCTTTGTCTTCCCATTGTTTCTGAGGCTCTTCTTGTTGGCCTCTGCTTCTTAAATTGCTCTATTCTGACTGCCTGAGTATGATATGAACTTCTATGGTGGAATGCCAATTGGATTCGTTGGTGCTGTCTCCTTAATCTCCTGTGCTCACTGGTCTTGAGCTGACTGTTATGAGTCTAACACGGTCTAACTCTGGTCTTTTCAGCGCCCCATGTTTTATTGTCTCACCTGTGGTAAAAAGAGAAAGGGGGGAAGAAAGAAAAGAAAAAAAACAAAAGCAAAAACAAAACAAGGACAGGAAGGAGGGAAAAAGGAAATAGAAAAGGAGGAAAGGAAGGAAGAAGGGAAGAAGGAATAAGGAAAGATCGGAGGCAAGATAAGAAGGAATTTTAACAAAAATTAAAACAGAAATAGATAAAAGAAGGTAGGAAGAAGATATAAAAATGGTAAAGGATGGAAGGAAGAAGGAATGAAGAAAAAAAAACAGAGAGGAAGAAGGAATTCAGGGGGAAAGGAAAAAAAAGAAATGAAAAAAAATCTTCTGCTGGGTTTAAACCGGTCAGGTTAGTTCTGCTTGTGTCCTGTCTGTGCAACGGGAGGGGGTGGTTGGAAGGATTGGTTTCACTTTTCTCCCTTCCTGGTTCACACTCTTCACTGTTGTTCAGCCTGCAGACTCCCCAATCACTGCAGCTCCCCTCTGCTAGGTGTTCTGCCTTTGTCCTGGAGAGCTTGTAGGACCTGCACGGTGCGCAAGTGTTAGGTAGGCGTTGTAGGTGTGGTCCCTGGCAGGCAATCAGGCCATTGATCAGCCAATCCAGCAGCTTTGTTCTTGGGACACGCAAGCGGAGGCTCCAGCCGCTTTGGCTTGGGACGTACGCGGGCAGCAGGGGGATCCAGCCGCCTGGGTTTGTGAAGCTCTCAAGAGGCTTTGTGCTTGGAGCGCGCAGCCGCCCGGATCCAGCCGCCTGGGCGTGAGAGGCTGGAGCGCAGGCGGGGGATTCAGCCGCCTTGGGGTTAGGACGCTCGCAAGCGGCTTTATGCTTGGAAAACGCGCATCCAGCCTGCCCTGTGCTCGGTGAGCGTGCAGCCGGCCGAGCCAGCGGCCCTGTGCTTGGGGGGCCGATCCAGCTGCCCTGGGCTTGAGTCTCTCGGGCAGGCGGGGCCACCCTGGGACTGAATCACGCGGCACTGGGTTCCGAGGTTTTGGGCCTGTGGGTGGAGCAGCTAGCCTCTGCTCCAGATGATCTGGGAGGTTTCAGGTATGGGCGCCCCTCCGGGGTTTCCTGTATGGGCCCCGTTCGCTAATCTGCGCGCGCGACCGGACCTCAGGTGAGCGCTGTGGCTCCGGTGCTGCTTATCCCGCGCTGGCAGTCCAGGGGCGGAGGGGGGAGGGGCGCCAGGGGCCTTGGCTGCTACCGAGAGTTCTCTAACTCGCCCCTGAGTGTCTCTATTTTCTTTTTCTTTTTGAGAAATTCCTCCTATTCAAGCCCCCCGGTCCAATCAAGCACCTGGCTGCTCACAGCTCAGCCTGGCCGTCTCCCAAGACTCCTGCAGCAGCCCCTGCGCCAGGGCTGGCGCTTCTGCCGCCCTTGTACCGCACGGTCCCGGGTCCCAGGGACCTTATTGTCCTTGAGCACTCTTCTTACCTTCAGATCTTTCAATGTCCTCTATCTATGGTCTCTGATCTTCGTATATGCTGGAATACTGTTGGCTGTTCGCTCTGCTCCTCAGATCAGCTAGGTATTTCCCTGGCGTTGAGGGGAAGTGGACTCCGCTCCCACCTATGTTGCCGCCATCTTCCAAGTTCCATGTTTCTTTATTCATCTCTTTACACTGTTGATGTTATTTCTTTGATTCCAGTTTCTTTCTTGAGAAGCAACTTTATTAACTTGAGAAATAGTAACGCAACTTTCTTTTTTTTTTTTTCGTGTGCATTATTTCATATAAGCCTCACAACAAACTAGTGAGAGGATACTCTCATTACCATGTTACATATGGGAAAACTGAGGCTTAGAGAGGTTATATGGGATTTGCCTGAACCCACACCACTAGGGGAAGGAAACCAGATAGTCTGTTCACTGATCCTGTGCTCTTAACCAATTCATCATTATGCCTTTCTAAGAGAAGAGGGGATTATGAACCAGGAAACCACCCCGCTTTGTTAAAACCTCTGGAATAAATCTGTTATACTCATTCTCACTGATGGATACTGACCTTTTCAGGGAGATTGGTGTTTTCATCAGCTTACCTCATCTGGGACTCTTGTACCCATAAAGAGGTGGTGCATAAGTGAGTTTTAGGAATTCCAAGAATACTCTGAAATTGTATGTAAAATATTGTAGGTATGTGCATTTTTCTAAAGAGAGCAGTCATAGATATGATGGGTCCATGATTTTAAAACAAATGTACAAACTACTGGCTAGGAAAACTTAAGGTGAAGAAATGCACTTTTATTTATGTTACTTCAGGTGCAATGAGCTAGGGTGCAAGGCAGGGATTTTCCAAGAGTCCTTAAAAATCACATGGAATTCATGAGCAAACTCATAGAAGGTTAACCTGGGAGAGGTGGGTCTTCTTGAGACAGACTTAAGGAAACAGGAGAAGAAGGCAGTAGAAGAGGTAGCAGAGATGTCAGGGAATTTGAAAGGGGGGAGTGTAATAAAATCATAGCCAGACATATTGATGTAACTTGAGCAGAGGAGCCAATCTGAAAATGCTCTGCAGAGCTTGGCTGAGTGAGAGACATGAGATCTGAATGTCTGGAAGCCAAAGCTGTGTTAAAGAGGATTTGTGTTTAACTGTAATATGTAATATTCCCTTGCAAAGCAAAACAGAAGCAATGAATGTGAAAGTAAGGAGCAGCTGCTGCTTCCCAAATACTGTCAACAAGACAGAAAATGTGTGAGGTGTTGTGAATAATGGCTGTGACTAAAGCAGTGTGGCAATTCTGGTAGGATAAGCAGGGCTCCCAAGATTAGGATTATCAAATGCAGTGTCTCTGTGTGCATAAGTGTACATGTGTGCAAGTGTATGTGAATACATTCATATGTTCCTATATGCATATGTACACAAATGTAGGGAGTTGAAACACATGGACATAATCTGGAGAAAGCATCATCGACAGGAAGGGAAAGGTGACATAAATGACACTTGATGGTAGGGGATGATAAGAGAAGGGGAAAAGGAAGAAAATGGAGAAGAGAGGTGAGAGAAAGGATTGGCTTTCTACTGTACAGGACAAGGTTCAGGAACCTATCATACCTGGCCACATACGTTGTATATGTCTACACACATACACACAGTTAGTCACTTTCACTACATAATTTTTCATGAAATAATTTTACTTCTCTCTAATTTTACTTTCTTAATTACTGCTTTCTTCATTGAATTGTAAGTTCCATGAGGACAATGACCACATCTGTCTCATTTATAACTTGTAATACTCAGTTTAAGCTAACTTCTGCTGCAGTAACAAATGACTCTCCAAAACAAAGATTTTGAAGATGGAGGCATAGGTGGATACGCTGTATCTCCTCATACAACCAAAAGAAGGACAACAACAAATTTAAAAACAAAAAACAACCAAAACTGCCAGAAAATCAAACTGTATGGAAAGAAGTCTGACAACCAAGGAGTTAAAGAAGAAACATTCATCCAGAACAGTAGGAAGGGCGGAGATGGGCAGCTGGGTGGAGAGAACTCACGGCAAGGTGGTGATGGCTGGAGGACCAGGCAAGGTGGCGGCTGGTGGAGCAGGCAGTTCCACATTTGCATGCAGACAGACCAGGAGAAACAAATGGGGAGCAAGACACACTGCGCAACCCAGGGTTCTAGTGTGGGGAGGTAAAGCCTCAAGACCTCTGACTGTAAAAACCTGTGGTAATTGTGGCAGGGGAGAAACTCCCATTCTCACAGGAGAGTGTGATGGAGAGACCCACAGGGTCCTAGAATGTACACAAAACTACTTACCTGGGAATCAGCACCAGAAGGGCCCAATTTGCTTGTGAGTAGTGGTGGTGGGTACTGGAAGCTGGCAGAGAGCTAAGCAGGCTTCATTGTTCTCTCTCGGATCCCTTCCCCCCACACAGCTCCACAGCACAGCAACCTGGTTGCCCCACCCTGGCAAATACCTAAGGCTCCACCCTGTTACTATGTAACAGGTGTGCCCAAACAAAAACAAAAGTAGGCCAAATGAAAGAATATATCAAAGCTCCAGAAAAAATACAACTAAGTGACGAAGAGATAGCCGACCTATTAGATGCACAGTTCAAAACATTGGTAATAAGGATGGTCACAGAAATGGTTGAGTATGGTTACAAAATAGAGGAAAAAGTGAAGGCTATGAAAAGTGAAATAAAGGAAAATGTACAGGGAAGCAACAGTGACGGAAAGGAAACTGGAACTCAAATCAATGGTTTGGAGCAGAAGGAAGAAATAAACATTCAAGCAGAACAGAATAAAGAAACAAAAATTCAAAATAATGAGAAGAGGCTTAGGAACCTCTGGGACAACTTTTAATGTTCCAACATCCAAATCATAGGGGTGCCAGAGGAGAAGAGGAAGAGCAAGAAGCTGAAAACTTATTTGGAAAAATAACGAAGGAGAACTTCCCCAATCTGGCAAAGAAAATAGACTTCCAGGAAGTCGAGGAAACTCAGAGTCCCAAAGAAGTTGGACCCAAGGAGGAACACACCAAGACACATCATAATTACATTGCCCAAGATTAAAGATAAGGAGAGAAGCTTAAAAGCAGCAACAAAAAAGGAGACAGTTACCTACAAAGGAATTCCAATAAGGCTATCAGCTGATTTCTCAAAAGAAACCTTGCAGGCAAGAAGGGGATGGAAAGAAGTATTCAAAATCGTAAAAAGCAAGGACCTACATCCAATATTACTCTATCCAGCAAAGCTATCATTTAGAATGGAAGGGCAGATAAAGAGCTTCCCAGATAAGGTCAAGTTAAAGGAGTTCATCATCACCAAGCTCTTATTATATGGAATGTTAAAGGGACATATCTAAGAAAAAGAAGATCAAAACTATAAACATTAAAATGACAACAAACTCATAGCTATCAACAACTGAACCTAAAACAAAAACAAACTAAATGAACAACTAGAACAGGAACAGAATCACAGAAATGGGGATCACATGGAGGGTTATCAGTGGGGAAGGGTAGGGGGAGATTGGGGGTAAAGGTACAGGAAATATGTAGCATAAATGGTAGGCATAAAATAGATAGTGGGAGGGTAAGAATAGTATAGGAAATGGAGAAACCAAAGAACTTATATATACGACCCATGGACATAAACTAAGCGCGGGGTGGGTGGTGGAATGCAGGTGGTAGGTGGTGTACAGGGCTGAGGGGAATAAAGGGGGGGACTCGGGGAACAAAAAGAAAGATTTCTTGCTCGTATTACATATTGGTTGTGGATTGGTTATGGCTGTATTCCATGTGTCTTTAGTCTGTGACCCAGATTCACAGAGTAGCCCCTATCTGGGATTTCAGTGTTCTCATGTCAGAGAGAAGACAAACCATAGTGTTATCACCCTATGTCTCTGAAAGCATCTGCTTGGAAGTGTCATAGTCACACACACATGTCTTTGGTCAAAGCAAGTTGCATGGCCTCTCCTGAGTTAAACAGGATGGGGATATAAACTCAGACATAGGTTACAAATAAAATTAAACAGTAATACAATCTGCTACACCACTGCATTCTCAGCACCTAGCACAGTTCCAGGAACAAAGTGTATTATTCTATCAATGATTCCTCAGGGCCCTTTGGCTCCTGGGAAAATTTGTTCTAATGTGTGCTGTGAGATTGGCCATAAGAAGTATACTCCTGGTTTGTATTACGTGATGTTGAAAATTAACATTTTCTCAATCTTATGTAATGTGCAAACAAAAGCAGCTTCAGAAAGTTGCTCTTTTTACTGTTTTGTATCACTCAATCCAAATGAAAATCATGTGATTCTTTTTTATGCAAAGGCAGCTTCAAGAAAAGTCCCCTAGCTCCCTCCCAAACAGGTTGCTTTCTTTTAGCTCCTTCAACACAGAAATTTCAAAACTGGCACTAGGTAGGGAATTTAAGTGCTGTGACGTGACCGGCTGGGGTGAGAGCTTTGGATCTTTCCAAAGAATTCAGGGAGCTGAAAAACAGTCTGTGGGAGAAACACTGAACATTGAGGCATCTATTAGGCACACCAAACTCATCATGACCAAAGCTGAATCTGATATTCCCCTTCCCTCAAAACCTTCTCCACCTCAGCCTTTTCCATTTCATTAAATGCTAACTATCTCTTTCCAGTTGCTCAAGCCAAATTCTGAGAATTGTACTGGAATATTCCATTTTTCTCTGTCTCTCTCTCATAACGCACATACAATTCATCAGCAAATACTGTCATTTCTGCTTTCAAAATATATCCAGAATATGATCATTTACTATCATCTCCAATGCTATCACCTTGGTCTAAAACATCATCTTTTGGCTGAATTATCACGTCCATCTCAATCTGTGAACTATTGCTATAATGATATTGCCAAACAACCCCCAAATGTTAACTGCTTACAACATTTGTTTTGCTTGCTCATGGGTCTGTGGGGGTGACTGGAATGGTTCTGCCTTGGGCTGAGAGTCAAGTTCATATCCTCTCTGTATATGTCTTCATTGTGGTACCAGTAGCCAGCTGGGACATATTCTTTCCACAGCAGATGGTAGATGCACAACAGGTCAAGCTAAATTAGGCAAGTACGTTTAAAATTTCTGCTATCATCATGTCCACTGACATTCCACTGGACATAGCAAATCACTGGCCATGTTCAGCAGCAATGTGGTGATGAAATATATGCTGCTTGCTCTAAAAGAATATATTGCAAAGTCACATGATAAAAGGACACATATAAAATATATAACAGGAATGGAATGAAAAATTGAGAATAATCCTATAACATATTCCCTAACTGTTCTCCTTGCTTCTGTCTTTTGCTTTCTAGAGTCTATTCTCAACATAATTCCCTCCCTCACCTCTTTCAGGACTTTGTTCGGAGGTCACTTTCTCAGAGAGAACTCCCCTGTGCATACTACTTAAAGTTGTAATCCTCCTCCACAACCATCCCCATCTCTACCTCCCTTCCCTGTTTTATTTTTCTCCAATAACACTTGTCACCTGACAATCTTGTGTATTTTGCCTATTTAGTTCATTGTTTTCTTTCTTTCAATACAAGCTCCCTGAGAGCAGGTATTTAGGTCTCATTTGTTCACTGCTGTATCTAGAGTGCTTAGAACAGCATCTAGCACACAGTAGTCTTCAATAAATATTGAATGGACAGCTTATTCATTCATTCATGTAGGAACAAGGAGCTGGCAAAGTGAAAAGTGGGAAGAGGTTGGGCATGGAAGTGGAATGGGGAACTTTATGCCAAAGGCCTTGATATTTTTGAGGAGGGGAAGTAAGGTGATACCAAAAGCACCTCTGCTGGAGGGGAGATAAAAATGCATTATTTTATTCATGGTCATTTGAAGTCTATAGGCACTGAGGTGATATGATGACTTAGGAACAAAAGTCTGCCATATTTTGAAGCAACCTGTTTCTTGTCTGCCTCCATTCGCATGCAGAGAGGAAAAACCAGAATAACAAATTTAGGTGTCCTGAATTCCTTTCATCCACTCTCCTTCCTTGGTACCATACAGCAAGCAATCTTCAATGGCTGAATACTCACCTGAGGGAATGGGGTCTGTCAGGCTGCCTGATTTTTCCCTGTGTTAGTCCCAGTGGGTCACTGCCCTGGGATAGAGCTCTATTTCAGAAGCTCACCTTGTTTCTGTCACAGAAGAAAGAAGAAATTCCATTCAAGTAGGACCCAGGGTCAGCCTTACAAACATCGTACTCTAAGTTATTGGGGTCTGGGGATACTTGGCTAAGCTATTGGAAGGGACAATAAACATAAAGCAGGATTTAGGCCTGAAAATGGATCCCAACACTCACTAAGCATCTTGAAGTGGAGTCAATGGTTATGGAGTATTGGTTAAAATACCTGTAATGTTTGGCTTTTTCTTCCTTTTTAAAGTATATTTTGTTGATTATGCTATTACAGTTGTCCCTATATTTTTGCCCCTATATCCCACTCCCCCCAGCATCCCCCCTTGTTTCCTATCCATGTGTCATACATATAAGTTCTTTGGCTTCTCCATTTCCAATACTATTCTCAACCTCCCCCTGTCTATTTTATGCCTACCATTTATGCTTCTTATTCTGTGCATCTTTTCCCTATTCTCCTCCTTCTCTCTCCCCACTGATAACTCTCCATGTGATCCCTATTTCTGTGAATCTGCTCCTGTTCTAGTTGTTTGCTTAGATCATTTTTGTTTTTTAGGTTCAGTTGTTGATAGTTGTGTTTGTTGTCATTTTACTGTTCATAGATTTGACCTTCTTTTTCTTAGATATGTCCCTTTAAAATTTCATATACTAAGAGCTTGGTGATGAGGAACTCCTTTAACTTGACCTTATCTGGGAAGCTCTTTATCTGCCCTTCCATTCTAAATGATAGCTTTGCTGGATAGAGTAATATTGGATGTAGGTCCTTGCTTTTTACGATTTTGAATACTTCTTTCCATCCCCTTCTTGCCTGCAAGGTTTCTTTTGAGAAATCAGCTGAGAGTCTTATTGGAACTCCTTTGTAGGTAACTGTCTCCTTTTTTGTTGCTGCTTTTAAGTTTCTCTCCTTATCTTTAATCTTGGGTAATGGAATTATGATGTATCTTGGTGTGTTCCTCCTTGGATCCAACTTCTTCAGGACTTTATGAGCTTCTTCGACATGTACGTGTATTTCCTTTGCCAGATTGTGGAAGTTTTCCTTCATTATGTTTTCAAATAAGTTTTCAACTTCTTGCTCTTCCTCTTCTCCCTTTGGCACCCCTATGATTTGGATGTTGGAACATTTAAAGTTGTCCCGGAGGTTACTCAGCCTCTCTTCATTGTTTTTTTTTTTTTAAATTTTATTGTTGTTCAATTACAGTTTTCACATTTTCTCCCTACCCCTCTGCCCCACCCCAGACAAACCCTCCTCCCTGCCCAACTCCCAACATCTTCCTTGGTTTTCTCCATGTGTACTTTACAGTAGTTTCTGAAACCCTTCTCACTACTGTCCCACCCTCCAAGCCCTCTGTCTATTTTGGATTATTCTTAACATCTATGTCTCTGGTTACATATTGTTTGCTTTTTCCTTTGTTGATTATGTTCCAGTTAAAGGTGAGATCATATGGTATTTTTCCTTCACTGCCCGGCTTCTTTCACTTATCATAATGCTCTCCAGTTCCATCCATGCTGTCACAATGGGTTTAAGCTCCTTCTTTCTCTCTGCTGCATAGAATTCCATTGGGTAAATATACCATAGATTTTTGATCCACTCATTTGCTCATGGGCACTTAGGTTGCTTCCAGGACTAGTTTTTGTAAATCGTGCTGGTATGAACATTGGGGTGCATAGGTTCTTTTGGATTGGTGTTTCAGGGTTCTTAGGGTATAATCCCAGCAGCGGAATTGCTGGGTCAAAGGGCAGTTCCATTTTTAGTTTTCTGAAGAAATTGCATACTGTTTTCCACAGTGGCCTCACCAACAGTGCACTAGGGTTCCCTTTTCTCCACATCTTCTCTAACATTTGCTTGTTGATTTGTTTATGTTGGCCACTCTAACTGGTGTGAGATGGTACCTCATTGTGGTGTTAATTTGCATGTATCTGATTGCTAGTGATACTGAGCATCTTTTCATATGTCTCTGGGCCCTCTGTATGTCTTCCTTGGAGAAGTGTCTGTTCAAGTCCTTTGCCCCTTTTTTAATTGGATTGTGTGTCTTCCTGGGGTGCAGTCATGTGAGTTCTTTATATATTTTGGGGATCAGGCCCTTGTCTGAGGTATCATTGGCAAATATGTTTTCCCATACTGTTGGTTCTCTTTGTAATTTGGTGCTGTTTTCTTTAGCCATGCAGAAGCTTTTTATTTTGATGAGATCCCATTTATTTATTCTTTCCTTTATGTCCCTTGCTTTAGGGGACGTGTCTGTGAGGATGTTGCTGCATGGAATGTCTGAGATTTTCCTGCCAATGTTTTCCTCTAGGACTTTTATGGTGGTATGACTTACATTTAAGTCTTTTATCCATCTTGAGTTTATTTTTGTGTAACATCTGTAAGTTGGTGATTGAGTTTCTTTTTTTTTTTTTTGCCTGTAGCTGTCCAGATCTCTGAATACCATTTGTTGAAGTGGCTGTTTTTGCTCCATTTTATGGCCCTGCCTCCTTTGTCAAGTATTAATTGACTGTAGAGACTTGGGTTTATTTCTGGGCTCTCTGTTCTGTTCCATTGGCCTATGTGCCTGTTCTTATGCGAGTACAAGGCTGTTTTGATTACAGTGGCCTTTTAATACAGTTGGATGTCAGGTATTGTGATCCCTCCTGCCTTGTTCTTCTTTCTCAAAATTGCTGCAGCTATTCGGGGTCATTTATGTTTCCATATAAATTTCTGCAATGTTTGTTCTATATCTGTGAAATATGTCATGGGTACTCTAATAGGGATTGCATTGAATCTATAAATTGCTTTGGGTAGTATGGCCATTTTGATGATGTTAATTCTTCCAATCCATGAGCATGGTACATGCTTCCATTTGTTTGTGTTTTCCTTAATTTCTTTCTTCAGTGTTGTGTAGTTTTCTGAGTACAGGCCCTTTACCTCCTTGGTTAGGTTGATTCCTAGCTACTTTATTTTTCTTGTTGCTATATCAAATGGGATTTGTTTTCCCAATTTCTCTCTTTGATGTTTCATTGTTGGTATACAAGAATGCCCTTCATTTCTGAGTATTGACTTTGTATCTGACTGTTTTGCCAAATTCATTTATTAGGTCAAGCAGTTTTTTGGTGTAGTCTATAGGATTTTCCATGTACACTATCACGTCATCTGCAAACAGTTACAGTTTCATTTACTCCTTTCCAATTTGAATGTCTTTTATTGCTTTTTCTTGTCTGATTGCTATGGTTAGGACTTCCAATACTATGTTGAATAGGAGTGGTGAGAGAGGACATCCTTGTCTTGTTCCTGATCTCAGTGGGAAAGCTCTAAGTTTTTGTCCATTGAGTATGATGTTGGCTGTAGGTCTCTCATATATGGCCTTTATTATGTTGAGGAATGCTCCCTCTATTCCCACTTTGCTGAGTGTTTTTATCAGAAATGGATGCTGTATCTTATCAAATGCTTTTTCCGCCTCTATTGACATGATCATGTCATTTTTTTCTCTGCTTTTGTTTATGTGGTGTATTATATTTATTGATTTGCAAATATTGTACCATCCTTGCATCCCTGCGATAAAGCCCACCTGATCATGGTGCATTACCTTTTTATTGTATTGCTGGATGCCATTTGCCAATATTTTGTGGAGGATTTTAGCGTCTATGTTCATCAGTCATATTGGCGTGAAGTTTTCTTTCTTTGTTATGTTTTTATCTGGTTTTGGGATTAGGACGATGTTGACTTCATAAAAAGAGTTTGGGAGTCTTCCATCTTCTTGAATTTTTTGAAAAAATCTGTGGAGGATGGGGGTAGCTCCCCCTTAAATGTTCTGTAGAATTCTCCTGTGAAACCGTCTGATCCAGGGCTTTCGTGTGTTGGAAGCTTTTTGATTACTTTTTCAATTTCATCAGGTGTTATTGGTGTGTTCAGGCTTTCTGCTTCTCCTTCGTTGAGCTTTGCAAGGTTATATTTTTCTAGAAATTTGTCCATTTCATCTAGGTTTTCACGTTTGTTGGCATATACTTCTTCGTAATACTTTCTTACAATTATTTGTATTTCGGTGGTACCAGTTGCAGTCTCTCCTCTTTCATTTCTGATTGTGTTTATTTGGGTCCTCTCTCTTTTTTTCTTGATGAACCTGCTTAAGGGCTTGTCGATTTTGTTTATCTTTTCAAAGAACCAGCTCCTGGATTAATTGATCCTTACAATTCTGCTGTTAGTCTCTATGTGATTTAATTTTGCTCTGATTGTGGTTATTTCCTTCCTTGTATTTGCTCTGGGTTGTCTTTGTTGTTGTTCCTTGAGTTCTTATAGGCATAGGATTAGGTTGTTTGTTTGAAATGTTTCTGTCTTTTTTAGGTAGGCCTGTATCTCTATGAACTTCCCTCTCAAGACTGTCTTTGCTGTGTCCCATAGGTTTTGGATTGTTTTGAGTTCATTTTTGTTTGTTTCCAGAAACTGATTTCTTCCCCAATCTCATTCTTGACACATTCATTGTTTGATAGCATGCTATTCAATCTCCATGTTTTTGAGTATTTGGGGTTTTTTTTCCTTGAGGTTTGTTTCTAGTTTCAGTCCCATGTGGTCAGAGAAAATGCTTGATATGATTTCAATTTTCTTGAATTTGTTGAGGCTTGTTTTGTGTCCTATCATGTGGTCTATCTTTGAAAATGTTCCATGTTCATTGGAAAATAATGTGTATTTTGCTTCTTTGGGATGAAAAGCTGTATATATATCAGTTAAGTCCATTTCCTCTAAGTTATTGTTCAGTGACACAATATCCTTGCTGATATTTTGTTTGGAAGACCTGTCCATTTTTGACAGTGGGGTGTTAAAGTCCCCTACTATAATTGTGTTGCTGTCAATACCTTTCTTGAAGTCCTCCAAGGTTTTCTTTATGTATTTGGGTGCTCCTATGTTGGGAGCATATCTATTTACAATGTGAAATCTTCTTTGTTGATTCTTCCTTTGAGTATTATGAAGTGACCTTCTGGGTCTCTCTTTATGGCCCTTCTTTGGAAGTCTATTTGGTCTGGTAGCAGTATTGCTACCACTGCTTTTTTTTCCTTCCCATTTTTTTTGGAAAAAATGTTTCCAGCCCTTCACTTTCAGTCTGTGTAGGTCTTTTTTCCTGAGGTGGGTCTCTTGTAGGCAGCATATATGTGGGTCATGCTCTTATCCATTCAGTTATTCTATGTCTTTTGACTGGGATGTCTAATCCATTTACGTTTAAGGTTATTATCGATAGGTAGTTATTCATTGCCATTGTTTCCTACCTGTGTTCCTCTCTGTTTTTCTTTTCCTTCCTTTCCTTAAAGCAGTCCATTTATCATCACTTGCAAAGCTGGTTTGGTGGAGGTGTATTCTTTTAGACTTCTTTTGTCTGGGAAGCTCTTTATGTGGCCTTCTATCTTGATTGAGAGCCTTGCCGGTAAAGTAGTCTTAGTTGCAGGCCTCTGTTTCTCATTACTTGGAATATTTTTTGCCATTCTCTTCTGGCTTGGAGCGTTTCCATTGAGAAGTCAGTTGCTAACCTTATTGGGGCTCCCTTGTATGTTACTTCCTGTTTCTCCCTTGCTGCCTTTAAGATCCTCTCTTTGTCTTGGAATTTTGCCATTTTAATTATGATGTGTCTTGCATTGGGCCTCTTTGGGTTCCTCTTGATTGGGACTCTGTTTCCTGAATTTGTGTGACTTTTTCTCTCATCCTGTTAGGGAAATTTTCCATCATTTCTTTTTCAAACAGGTTTTCTATCCCTTGCTCTTCTTCTCCTGGTATCCCTATTATACGGATGTTATTACGTTTCATGTTGTCCTGCATTTCCCTTAATCCCTCTTCATTCTTTCTGAGCCTCTTTTCCTTTTCTTGCTCATTCTGGGTATTTTTTTTCTACCTTGTCCTCCAGCTCGCCAATCCGATCCTCTGCTTCATTGAGCCTGCTTTTGATTCCTTCTACTGTGTTCTTCAGTTTAGAAATTGTATCCTTCATTTCCTCTTGGCCCTTGCTGATAATTTCTATTTCCTTTTTCATGTTGACATAGTTTGCAGTGAGTTCCTTGTAGTTTCCCTGTAGTTTTTGGTAATTCTCTGTGAGCTCATTAAGCTTCCTTATAACCAATTCTTTGAACTCAATATTTGATAGTTGACTTCCCTCTCCTTCATTTGGCATTCTTTCTGAGACTTCCTCCTTTCCTTTCTTTTGTGGATTGTTTGTTTGTCTTCCCATTGTTTTTGACACTCTTCCTGTTACCATCTGCTTCTTAAGTTGCTGTGTTTTGGCCCCCTGCATTTATGGTGTAAACTTCTGTGGTAGAATACCTGTGAGATTCAGTGGTACAGTCACCCTGATCTCCCGAGCTTACTGATCTTGGATTGTGGTATACGTGGGCTCTGTGCATGTCTTTGGTGTTTGTTTGTTGTTGGGTCATTCTTTGGTGGGTCTTTCCCACCAGCTGGTTAACTGAGGGTCAGTCTGTCCCCCACCTCTTGTTTTCTGTTGTGCAGCTGTGGGCAGGTTGTGTTGTAGCTGGTTCTTCCATGTGTACAAGGTTTTGAGGCTTTTCTCCTGCTCTTGTTCAGTTTTTTGTTCTTAGTAATCTCTCCACTATTTAGTTGTATTTGTAGATATGTCCTGTGTTGAGTTAGTGTGGCTTCAACTCCCTCCTTCACCTTCTTCTGTTCTTAGCTGTTGGTGGTTCCTTTGTTGGTGGTATCCTGGCGTTCACAGCTTCTACCTACTCTTTTTTTGTGATAGGTTGGAGGGGAACGCAAAAATGGTTTGAGACAGCAGGAGTTTATTCTATGATACTTAAAGTACCAGCCCGTAGAGAAGAGATAGGAGATCCTTTGGATATGTATAGTGTTAACCGTGATAATTCACCCACCTATCCACTTTGTAGAAAGGGTGGAAAGAAGATAAGACTCTTGTTTTGGGGGGGAAGAGGATTGTGATTTGGATCTAGAAAGGTGTGAGCTTGCAGGAGGTCAGATTATGAGGTAAAGTGAGAGTAAAGGGTAGAAAGTAGGTGTAATGTGTGAGAGAATAGAATTAACCACACCAGTGATAAAGTTCAGGAAACAGTGAAGTGGGCTAAGATCTGAGAGGGGTTCTGTGTAGTATTTACAAATATGTGGAACAGCTGTTATTTACGATAGTAATGGAGCAACAATCATATGACATAATCTATGTGATCTGGATAACTAGAATAAGGAGTACAGGTCCTAGAGTAGTGTGCTAATGGAACCCAAGTGAAGTGAAAGACAGTTAACTAACAATACACTATGAAAGAGATAACAAGGGGAAGCTAGTCAAACAATGCAAATTAACCAGTCAAGTGAAGAAGACTAAACAGAAAGAAGAGAAATACAAAAATACTAATAAAATGAGTGATGTAAGAATAATGAAAAAATAATAATACAAATATACAATAACTTGCAAGTTCTCTGGAGTAGCAAAGTGAAATTTGTTTCACTGTCTCCGCTGTTGGGGTGCCCCCTCTTTGGGTCCAACTCAGGTCTTTTCACAGTTCCAGGTTTTATTGTCTCACTTGTGGGGATTAAAAAAAAATGAAGAAGAAGGAAGGAAGAAGAGATATAAAGGGAAAGAGAGAAGGAATAGAACATCAAAGAAGGAGAGGAAAAAGGTGTTAAAAGAGAAAAAGTAAAAATATTATAATAATAAAGAATTTAAAAAAAAAAAAAGCCTCCTGCTGTCTTCAAACTGGCCAAGCCAATTTTGCTGGTCTATTTAGCTGCAGCAGACTCAGGGGGCTTAGTTTAGCTCTTCTCCGTTCTGACCAGCACTTGGCCAGCCTCCATCCCAGTTCTCCAGCAGCCCTTGGTCTCACAGGTTCAGGCACATATCCTCCTCGGGGCTACGGGTGCATGCGTGGGGCCTTCCGTGGTGGTGCGTACTCTCCCTGGTGCCTTAAATGTGGTCTCAGTTCCCTCTGAGATGCACATTCTCCCTGGTATCTCGAATGTGGTCTCAGGTCCCTCCAAGGTTTGCACTCTCCCCAGTGCCCCCAGATTTTTGCCCAGAGGCCCTCCAAGGTGTGCACTCTTCAGTGCCTTGGATTTGGGCTCGATGCCCCCTACACTCATGGGAGTGCTGGGCAGCTGGGTAGAGAGGAGGCTGGAGCTGCTGCTGCAGAATTCCCCAAACTGCTCCCGAGTGTCTTTTTCTTTTTGAGAAAATCCTCCTGCTCAATCCTGCTGCTCCATACAAGGAAGAGCCTGTCCTCTCACACAGCCCACCTCTCCAACTAGACCAGGGACTGTCCAGGTCAGGGCCCAACACGGCCCAACTCTCAACTCTCCCCAGCCAGCACCCACAGTCTCCATGTGTTTACCACTTCATCCTTATTCCCCTCCCTGTGACTTCAAGCAAGCAGGTCTCTCTCGGTGCTGCTCAAACCTTGTTTGGCAGGGGAGGGAGCCATTAACCTGGCTCTCACCAAGGAGTCCTGCAGCAGGCCCGGTGGGTGCGGGCCTGGGGCTGCAGTCATCCTGGTCCCCGTGCTGGTCCCAGGGACCTTTTTGTCCTGAAGCAATCCCCTTACCGTGTGTTTTTTCAGTGTCCTCTATACTTATTGGTCTCCTATCTTCATGAACACCGGGGTACTATTGGCCGTTCGCTTTGTTCCTCAGTAGATCAGCTATGTGTTTCATCCATGTGCAGGGGGAAGTGGACTCTGCTCCCACCTATCTCTCCACCATCTTCCTGTCTCCTCTCTTCATTGTTTTGAATTCTTGTTTCTTCATTCTGTTCCAACTGAATGTTTATTTCTTCTTTCTGTTCCAACTGAATGTTTATTTCTTCTTTCTGTTCCAAATTGTTGATTTAAGTCCTAGTTTCCGTTCCTCCACTGTTGGTTCCCTGTGTATTTTTCTTCATTTCACTTTGTATGGCCTTCATTTTTTCCTTTATTTTGCATCTGTACTCAATCATTTCTGTGACATCCTGATCATCGGTAGTTTGAACTCTGTGTCTGATAGGTTGGTTATCTCCTTGTTGCTTAGTTGTACTTTTTCTGGAGTTTTGATCTGTTTTTTTCATTTGGGCCATATTTCTTTGTCTTGGTGTATCTGTTATGTTGTAAGGGTCAGAGCCTTAGGTATTTTCCAGGTTGGGGCAACCCACTTCACTGCATCATGGTGCTGTATGTGGGAGAGAGGTCAGAGAGGGAACAATGCTGCTTGCTTGGCTCTCACCCTGCTTTCAGCCACTTCCCCCACTACCCACAATCAAATTGTGTTCTTCTGGTGCTGATACCTGGGTGCAATGGCTTGTGTATGTTCTAGGACCCTGTGGGTCCCTCCAACGAACTCTCCTGTGAGACTGGCAGTTTATCTCACTACTACAACCGCCACAGGTTTTTACAGCCAGAGGGTTTGAGGCTTTATTTTCCTGTGCTGGAACCCTGGGTTGCACGGTCTGTCTCACTCCACAGTTGTTCCTCTCATTTTATCCACATGCTCATGTGGGACTGCCCAGTCCTCCAGCCACTGCCTTGATGCATGTTCTCTCCTCCCCAGCTGCCTATTTCCACCTCTCCTACTGGTCTGGATGAAAGTTTCTTTTTTAATTCCTTCATTGTTGTACTCACACATCAATTTTCTGGCAGTTCTGGTTGTTTTTTGTTTTTAAATTAGTTGTTATCTTTCTTTCGGTTGTGCGAGGAAGCAAAGTGTATCTACCTATGCCTCTATCTTGGCCGGAAGATAGCTTTTTTTCCATCAATTTTTATGTGTGTGTGTATATATATGAGAAGTCTTCCCAGAAAGAATCCAGCCATGTAATGTGAAAAATACATACATTTATATCATATTACACATGGATGTATAGATGTGTGTATATATATACTTTGATATATGTAGATGTGTGTATATATATATATATATATGCATTGATGTGTGTATACACACACATTGATGTATATCGATGTATATATATACACATTGATGTATAGGTCTGTCCGGGAAAAGTCTAGACATTGTTAATTTAACAAGAACAGTTTGCCGGACAACAATGTAATCTCGAAACCAAGGAGAGTGGACTGGAATGCACATGAGTGAAAAATAACTACTTCACTGTACTAGTCAGTGGGGGTGGTAGATGCTGTTGAGTGGGCATGTGTACTGTATGGCCAACACATTCAAAATGACTGAGTGAGTAGAGCAACAAAGCTGCATCAGAATTTGAGATACGCTTGAACATTCTTCCACAGAAACAATTCGGATGACTCAGAAGGCCACAGCTATGGACAACTGGTGATTGGCAGCTTTATCATGACAATGTGCCCACTCATGCATCATGTCTGGTGCAGTTTTTTTGTCAAACATCAAATCAGCCACGTGACTCAGCCCCCCTACAGCCAAGATTTGGTGCCCTGTGACTTCTGGCTTTTCCCAAACCTAAAATCACCTTTGAAAGGGAAGAGATTTCAGACCATCGATGAGATTCAGGAAAATATGACAGGGCAGCTGATGGTGATTGGGAGAATTGTGTGAGGTCCCAAGGTGCCTATTTTGAGGGGGACTGAGGCATCATTGTCCTATGTACAATGTTTCTTGTATCTTATATCTTCTTCAATAAATGTGTGTTTTTCATAGTACTTGGCTGGACACTCTCTGGACAGACCATTATTTATATATATGCATATATTTATGTATATATATGTACCTATACACATGCACATACACATAAAAACATGAATATATATATATATATATATATATATATATATATATATATATATACACACAAATATATACACACACACATGAAGTTTTATATATAAATGGTGTGGTAGTTTCCAAAGATGGCCACCATGAATTACTTCTTTTAGTGTACTTCTTTTAGTTTAGCATGTTACTTCATTCATCAAGGAATGGAGTCTGTTTTTTCTTCTCTTGAACCTGGTGTGGTCTCATATCTTTCTCTGATTGGTAGAATGTGGTAGATGTAAAGCTGTGCCCAGTTCCAGTTCTAGTTTTTCAGATGCATGAAGTATGTTTGTATTCTTTCAGGGTCAGTCAACTACCAAGTAAGAGGTC
This sequence comes from Desmodus rotundus, assembly GCF_022682495.2. Classification (NCBI taxonomy): domain Eukaryota; kingdom Metazoa; phylum Chordata; class Mammalia; order Chiroptera; family Phyllostomidae; genus Desmodus; species Desmodus rotundus. The sequence goes on along the minus strand of NC_071400.1, from coordinate 47,634,963 downwards.
TGACAAATATGAGAACACCATGCTGAGAAAAAGTCCATATTGAAAAATAATGTGGAAGAAAATCCAAGAACTCAGTAGATAGTAAGAACTAAAACCTCAGACATAGGGACCAAGTCAAGACATTCTGACCAGGCCTCAGCTGTTTGAGTAGAGGCTTCAGACATCATGGAGCAGAGACAAGTTGTCCATACTATGTTGGGATTCCTGACACACAGAATCACAAGCAAAGAAAATGGTAGTTCTGTAACAATGGAAATAGAAACAATATAATGTATGTAGCGAAAGGCAGTTTAGTGTAGTATCTATCCCATGAACTATAGATAAAGGCCATCTAAGTGCCAGCTACATGAGTTTTAGCAAGTCGCTGAATCTCTCTACTATTCAGTTTCCTTTCCTTAATTTAAAGCAAGGTTAATAATACCTCAAATTGGAGTTCTGATAATTAAGTGAATTCATGCATGGAAAGCCCCTTGAACTGTGCCTGGCACATAATAAATTCTATATAAGTGTTAGCTGTCTTTGTGATGATGGTGATGATGATGATGATGACAATGATGAGAATGTATAATTTGCATTCTTGGTTAATCCATTTCATTCACATTTGCTCTTTTCTATTCAGGAACCAAGTAAGACAAATAAAAGTACCAACCTAGGGCCTTTGCACATAGTGTGCACTCAGAATTTTGAGATTTAATTGAAGGCTCCAAATAATTTCTTGCTGACATAGGAAAGAACTAGAGGATTGTGACCCCCCCCCCATCCCTATCTAATCTTCCTCTGGATTTCCATTTTGCGTAGGCAAATGTTCAAGTTTGCATTCCTTAGGCACACATCCACAGGCTGTCGTGGGAGCAGGGGAAAAGACCGCTTAGAAATCAGCTGGGAGGCAGGGAAGCCAATTTACAGAAAGACATTACCCACAGATAATCCACAAAGTAGATAATTCATGGCAAGAAACAAGGGTTGACATTAGTAAATTATCATTTCCCAAGCACTCCCAGTGGCCTAAAGAGTTCATGCAGCCTCTCCAAGTACCTACCACTGCTATAGGGGAATATTGTGGGCCCTGGGAGGATTGGCTTTAATACAGAATAAAGTAGATAATAAGTATTTCCACCCTTCTTGTCATGTTCATGGAAATGCAAGCTGTCAAGCCTGAGAGAAGGTGGGTGTTAACTGTTCATCTGACTAATCTGTAAATCAGCATGATGTAGCCTGGGCCCAGGTAGTAGGATGCAACTTAGAGGAAAGAGCTGGGCCCCTGGCAATGGTGTGCAAGTGGAGGAAGAGGGGGGTACTGGTGACAAAGAGTCACAAGTGATATGGCCTGACCTGGAGGCCAATAAGGGGGAAAGAGGTGGAGTGAAATATTAAAGTAGGCAGTCTTTCCCCTGTCTGCATCCATTTCCCTCATTTTCTCCACTGCCTATTCATTTGCTATGAGGGGTCTCCTTTCCAGATTGCACAGACTTTTTCTAGTTGGTGCTCCCCTGAAAACAATAAAATATCACCCTTCACCACCCGCTTCCCCATGTATTCAAAATTGCCATTACCCTGGATAGCAGAGCCCATTCTAATGAAAGCCTTGAAAGCAAACCCAGGTCAGCAAAAAAGAATTGCCTGTGAGCGAAGCCTGTGAGGGGTGGGAAGCGAAGGAACAAGGAGAGTCCTGGGATCCTGCTGCTGTCTGGAGGAGCACGTCAGGGAGTGGTGGATGGGCTAGTCTGGGCAGCTGTGTGGCTGCTAGAAGAACTTAACTGACTGAGTTCAAGGTGCTAGGGAGGAACTGCAGCTAATAAATGCCAGGGTTGCAGGACAGGAGTGGTAAAGTGACAGTGCAGAGTGTTCTGGGAATGGAAAAAAACAACAAAAATAAATCCCTCTCCCTAGGGAATTTCCAAATGCTGCATCGTTTGACTCTGCTTTCCTGCTTTCCAACAGGGACACTGTCTGCCAGCATATAATGTTGAGAGGATTAAAAATAGCCCCTAGTAACTGCAAGAGGATCTGTTTATAGTTTTGGCCTTCATACCACCTGTGACTTATACCCAATCAAGCAATCTTTTCTAAAGAACAAACTAGTTCTTTCTCCGAAGGGCCTACTGGCCACAAAAGGCAGTTGGTTTTCTGTTATTTTCTCTCCTTTGGAGCAATTCTTTCCATCCCTCCACTACCCACAAGACCTTCCTGCTTCCCAGCAGTGCCTGCCCACACTGGGCACTGGCCCTCTGGCTATGAGCATATCACATGCCCTCCCCTCAGCAAAACTTATTGTTCCGTATCTGATTCTCTCCCTCTCTCTCTGTTGCTGGAGACTAGCTAAGTAATCTGAATCAATGTTAGCAATTCTAAATCCCTTCCAAGAGCCTTCTGATGCACTCTCTCCTTTTCATGTTCCTGGAAACTAGCGTAATGGGTTGCCTCTTACAAGTAACATGTGTTCATTTTGAAAGGGGAAAACTAAGTTTTTTTTTTAACCCAAGAAGAGGTTGATAGTGTGAATTTCAGACAGGCAGGGCACCAGGAAGCTATTCTTAAAGACATAGGGACTTTCTGTTGGCAATTTGTCCCACCGATCAGTGCTGGCAGGTACAAACTCTGCCTATGTCAAAAACCAGCCCTGTGCCCTTAGAGTAGGATTTGGAGATTCAGATACAGATTTAATGACTACAGGAGCCAGGTAGGCAACTGAATTTAACCTAGTGGGTGTGGTGGGCTAGTCTCTGTGGCCAACTGGAGAGTAAAGGCCCATCTTAATTATGAAACAGCAGTGCAAATGGAGATAATACACTGCAATTGACAGGCTGCCTCAGTGCTGGGTAGATAAGAGGAAGTGGTGGGATGGAATTGAATTAGAGGGACAGGGTGCATGCTCTCTTCAAACAGGGCAGCCGCTACTCAGCCTCAGCCCAGTGTTGCTGCATGTCCAGCTGTGTGCCTAGATTTGGGAGAACCTCCACATTTTCAAAAGAGCCAAAAGAACTGTTTTAAAATGCAAAATCTCCTTGCTTTTCAATAATATTGAATTACCAAAAAATAATTCTCAAATATTGAGCTGGGCAAAACACATATTTGTGATGCATGCAAAATGCAGGCCATCAGAACACACAACACTAAGTATTGAATCAGGCCAGAATATTTAAGTGTGGGAAACTTTCAGCCTGGCACTGGTTATATGCTCATGAATAGGAGAGAGAGAGAGAGAGAGAGAGAGAGAGAGAGAGAGAGAGAGAGAGAGAGAGAGACCCAAACTACAGATAATTTCTATATGTATTTTTAAATCTCATGAAAGGTGTTTGAGTAAGGCTCCCAGTGGAATAGTCTTGAAATTTAGCCAGTAACTAAATTCAGTTATTATTCAAATACCCACTGAAAGATTGCCTATTATACTCATGGGAAGTTTAAAGCCTGTGCTTGTTTTCTCTGACACTCTGATATCCTTTGGTGCTACCTGCTATTCACCACTACTGGAGTGTACACAGAAAACTCGACACACACATAACAGTTAGGAAAGCAAGTCTGCCGTGAAGGTAATCCCAGAACCCATCTTCAAATTCCATGCTCTCATGAATCTCTGTCAAAACAGACAGGAAGCAATCCACTTCTGGCTTTAACTTTATCTAATTAGGTGAAATTGGAAAGGGGGATTTGCCTGGGGCTATCTATGCAAGTTTTTTTTTGTCTAAAGTCTTCTCAAGTGATCCATAAACACAGTTTCCAAAGGACAAAAGCTTATTCCACTTCCTCCTGCACTTAAAAAAAAAAATCTTCACTGTATTTTTGCCATTACCATTTAGTCCCCTTATAACCGCTTCCCTCCAGCAATCACCACATTGTTGTCCATGTCCAAGAGTCCTTTTCCTTTGTGCTCAATCCCTCCACCCCCTAACAACCCCCACCCACTAGCTGTCATATGCTCTCCATCTATGAGTCTGTCTCTCTTTTTCTTGTTAGTTCAGTTTGTTCATTAGATTCCACATGTGAGTGAAATCATATGGTATTTGTCTTTCTCTGTCTGGCTTATTTCACTTAGCATAGTGTTCTCCAGGTCCACCCATACTGTTGCAAAGGGTAAAATTTTCTTCTGTTTTTTACAGCTGAGTAGTATTCCATTGTGTAAATGTCCCGTAGTTGTTTGATCCACTCCTCTATTGATGGACACTTGGGCTGCTACCATATCTTGGCTATTGTAAATAACACTGCAATGAACACAGAAGTGCTTATGTTCTTTCAAATTAATGTTTTGCGTTCCTTCGGATATATTCCCAGAAGTGGGATTGCTGGGTCAAAAAGCAGATCCATTTTTAATTTTTTGAGATATCTCCACACTGCTTTTCACAGTGGCTGCACCAGTCTGCATTTCCACCAACAGTGCAAAGGGTTTCCCTTTCTCCACACCCTCATCAGCACTTGTTGTTTGTTGATTTATTGATGATAGACATTCTCATTGTGGTTTGAATTTGCATTTCTCTGATGATTAGTGACATTGAGCATCTTTTCATATATCCATTGGCCATCTGTATGTTCTCTTTGGCGAAGGGTCTATTTATGTCCTTTGACTATTTTTTAATTGGGTTGTTTGTTTTTTTGGTGTTGAGCTATATAAGTACTTTATAAATTTTGGCCATTAACTTCTTATCAGATATTTTGGTGAATATGTTCTTCCATTCTGTGGGTTGTTTTTTCTATTTTGTTGATGATTTCCTTTGCTGTACAAAAACTCGATGTAGTCCCATAAGTTTATTTTTTCTTTTGTTTCCCTTTCCTGGGGAGATATATCTGAAAAAAAAATGCTATGAGCAATGTCTGAGATTTTGCTGTCTATATTTTCTTCTAGGATTTTTATGTTTTCAGGTCTAACATTTAAGTCTTTGATCCATTTTGAATATATTCTTGTGTGTGGTGTAAGAAGGTGGTCTAGTTTCATTTTTCTGCACATATCTGTCCAATTTTTCCAACACCATTTATTGAATAAGCTGTCTTTAGTCCATTGTATGTTCCTGCTTTCCCTGTCAAATATTAATTGGCTATAAAGGTGTGGGTTTATTCTGGGCTCTCCATTCTGTTCCATTGATCTATGTGTTTGTTTTTATGCCAGTACCATGCTGTTTTGATTACTATGATCTTGTAGTATAGTTTAATATTAGATTGCATGATTCTTCCAACTTTGTTCTTCTATCTCAGGATTGCTGTTGCTATTTGGAGCCTTCTGTGGTTCCATATACATTTTTGAAATATTTGTTCTAGTTCTGTGAAATACATCATTGGAATCTTGATAGGAATTGCATTGAATCTATACATTACTTTGTGTAGTGTGGACATTTTAATGATGTTAATTCTTCCTATCCATGAATACGGAATGTGATTCCACTTATTTGTATCTTCCCCAATTTCTTTCTTCAGCGTCTTATAATTTTCTGAGTACAGGTCTTTTACATTCTTGGTTAGGTTTATTTTGAGGTATTTTATTCTTTTTGAAGAAATTGTGAATGGGATTGTTTTCTTTTTTTTTTTCTTTTTCTTTTTTGGAGTGCACTTAGATGGTACTTTATTTTTACCTGCGCAGGGGCAAACTCCCAGGGTGCCCGTTAAGGCTGCAAAGGGGAGTCTCTACCAACGCTCACAGGCTAGCCCTTTTCTTTTTTTTGTAATGCAGATTTTTAAAAAATATATTTATTGATTATGCTATTACAGTTGTCCCATTCCCCCCCCTCCACTCCATCCTGCCCACCCCCTCCCTCCCACATTCCCCCCTAGAGTTCATGTCCATGGGTCATACTTATAAGTTCTTTGGCTTCTACATTTCCTACACTATTTTTAGCCTCCCCCTGTCTATTTTCCACCTATCATCTATGCTACTTATTCTCTGTACCTTTCCCCCCCTCCTCCTCCCACTCCTCTATTGACAACCCTCCATGTGATCTCCATTTCTGTGGTTCTGTTCCTGTTCTAGTTGTTTGCCTAGTTTGCTCTTGTTTTTGTTTTAGGTGTGGTCATTAATAACTGTGAGTTTGCTGTCATTTTTACTGTTCCTATTTTTGATCTTCTTTTTCTTAGGTAAGTCCCTTTAACATTTCATATAATAAGGGCTTGGTGATGATGAACTTCTTTAACTTGACCTTATCTGAGAAGCACTTTATCTTCCTTTCTGTTCTAAATGATAGCTTTGCTGGATACAGTAATCTTGGATGTAGGTCCTTGTGTTTAATCTTGGGTAATGTAATTATGATGTGCCTTGGTGTGTTCCTCCTTGGGTCCAGCTTCTTTGGGACTCTCTGAGCTTCCTGGACTTCCTGGAAGTCTATTTCCTTTGCCAGATTAGGGAAGTTCCCCTTCATTATTTGTTCAAATAAATTTTCCATTTTTTGTTCTTCCTCTTCTCCTTCTGGCACCCCTATAATTCGGATGTTGGAACGTTTCAAGATGTCCTGGAGGTTCCTAAACCTCTCCTCATTTTTCTGAGTTCTTGTTTCTTCATTCTTTTCTGGTTGGATGTTTCTTTCTTCCTTCTGGTCCACACCATTGACTTTAGTCCCAGTTTCCTTCACATCACTATTGGTTCCCTGTACATTTTCCTTTGTTTCTCTGAGCGTAGGCTTCATTTTTTCATCTGGTTTTCGAACAGATTCAACCAATTCCTTGAGCATCTTGATAACCAGTGTTTTGAACTGTGCATCCGATAGGTTGGCTATCTCTTCGTCGCTTAGTTGTATTTTTTCTGGAGCTTTGAAGTGTTCTGTCATTTGGGCCTTTTTTTTTTTTTTTTTTGTCTTGGCACATCTGTTACTTTAAGGGGCGGAGGCTTAGGTGTTCACCGGGGCGGGATAACGCTGGTTGCTGCGCTGTGACGCTGTACGTGGGGGAGGGGCCGAGAGGGAGCAATGGCGCCCACTCCACTCTCCACCAGATTTCAGTCTTTCACTCCAATACCCACAATCAAACTGGGCCCCTCTGGTGCTGGTTCCTGAGTGGGTGGGCCTGTGCATACTCTAGGCCCCTGTGGGTCTCTCCAACGACCTCTCCCATGAGGCTGGGAGTCTCTCCTGCTGCTGCCCCAATCCCCACAGGCGTTTTCAATCAGAGGTTTGAGGCTTTATTTCCCCGAGCTGGAGCCCTGGGTTGCGCAGACTGCTTTGCTCCCCGCCGTTCCTCTGGTTTATCTATGCGCGAATGTGGGGCCGAGAAGTGCTACCCACTGCTCTCCCTGCCCAGTTCTCCACCACTCTGAGTCCGGCCCTCTCGGTTTATCTGTGTGCGAATGTGGGGCCGCAGGATCTGCCAGTGGTCAGACTGCCTGCCCCATTCGTCCCACACTCCGCCAGTCTTGGTTCCGCCACAGCCACGTGAGTCCTCTCCACCCCGGTGCCCGTCTCTGCCCCTCCTACCAGTCTGGATGAATGTTTATTTTTTATTTCCTTGGTGTCGGACCCCCTTGCCGTTCGATTCTCTGTCAGTTCTGGTTGTGCGAGGAGGCGTAGTGTGTCTATCTACACCGCCATCTTGGTTCTCTGGGATTGTTGTCTTAAATCCCCTTTATGTTAGCTCATTATTGGCATATACAAATGCAACTGATTTCTGGATATGAATTTTGTATCCTGATACTTTGCAGAATTCATTTATCAGTTCTAATAATTTCTTGGTGGAATCTTTGGGGTTCTCTATGTATAATATCATGTCATCTGCAAATCAAGAGAGTTTTTCTACTTCCTTTCCAATTTGGTTGCCTTTTATTTCTTCTTCTTCTCTGATTGCTGTGGCTAAGACTTCCAGTATTATGTTGAATAAGAGAAGTAAAAGCAGACGTCCCTGTCTTGTTCCTGTAACCGGGTGCAGCCAAGGGGGATGCTAAACAGGGATTTGTAATGGGGTCCAGAACTTGGTGTCCAGGAAATATTAGAAAAAAAAAAAATATATATATATATAGGATGTCCTCACCCCCACAAGTCTGAGCTGGGGGATGGGACATATGGAGCAGGGCCATTGAGAATTATTTTGAATAGCAACAGTTTTGCAGCTAACCTCTAGAATGGTCAATTAACATATCTATAACCTTTAACTGGTTTTATAGATATGTTAAATAGCTGTGGCCACACTTTGAGCCAGGGGGATGGGAGCGACTCCAACCCCTGATGTAACTGGGAGGCAACTGGCCCTGGTTACAGAACCTGCGTAAGAGATTGAAAATGATTGACTCCACACCACAGGGCCACACCTGCCCAGACTTACTAAGGCAGCCCAGTAAAGCTGGAGAAATACGGGAATACTGGCAGTTGTGGCCAATTGTGGGAGGAGTTGCAAATGGTGCAGCAGAGGAAGATTGGCTTGGGATTTAAACCCAGGCAAGGTAGCCATGTTGCGTTGTTTTGGGACCACGTGGCTTGGGCAGAGGAGAACCACAGACTTCTATTACTTTTTCTGAGATATGGTACTCGAGACTGGGCAGAGGGGGAAGGAAGTATTGTACATTTGTGGGTATTCTAAAGGACTTTGGGATCTCAATGAAGAAATTAAGTCATTACTCTTAAGTTTGTATAACTCCTTAAATAAATAATCCCTTTCTTTTTCACCAGTCTCTGGCATTGAGAGACGTCTTTCCCTAGCAGCAGACAAGGCGAACCTAGTATGGGGCGGGGGTTCCCCTGGAGCACAAGGATAGGCCCATTTGGTAATAGTATATCGTTCACCCCCCCTCCGGGTCTGTTCTGTAACATTCCCAATCTTAAGGAGAATGCTTGTAGTTTTTGCCTGTTGAGTATGATGCTGGCAGTGGGTTAGTCATATATGGCCTTTATAATGTTTAGGTGTGTTCCTTCTATTCCCACTTTACTGAGAGGTTTTATCATAAATAGGTGTTGGAGTTTTTCACAATGCTTTTTCTGCATCTATTGATATGACCATGTTGTTGTTATCCTTCATTTTGTTCATGTGGTGAGTCACATTTATTGATTTGTGAATGTTGTACCAACCTTGAATTTCCAGAATAAATCCCACTTGGTCATGTGTATGATATTTTTGATGCATTGCTGTATTCAGTTTGCAAATATTTTGTTGAAGATTTTAGCATCTATATTCATCAGGGATATTGGCTTATAATTTTCTTTCTTTGTAGTGTCTTTATCAGGTTTTGGAATTAGGATAATGCTGGCCTCATAAAATGAGTTTCAGAGCCTCCCTTCCTCTTCAATTTTATGAAATAGTTTAAGAAGGATAGGTGTTAGTTTTTCTCAGAATGTTTGATAAAATTCACCTGTGAATTTTGCATATGACATGATAGTGTACATAGAAAATCCTATAAAAATGAATGAATAAATAAAGTCTTTAAAACAAAAGAAAAACATGAAGGAAGCAGAGATCTTAAAAGGCTTTGTATACAATACTGAGGAGTTTGAAGTTATTTTAAAGATTTTATTTATTTATTTTTAAAGAGAGAAGAGAGGGAGAGAATTGTCAATATGTGGTTGCCTCTTGCATGCCACCAACTGGGGACCTGGCCCACAACCCAGACATGTGTGCTGACTGGGAATTGAACCAGTAACTCTTTGGTTCACAGGCCAACATTCAGTCCACTGAGCCACATCATCCAGGGCTGAAGTTTATTTTTTTGTTGAGGTACAATTGACATATGATACTGTGTTAGTCTGAAGTGTACAACATAATGATTCGATATTTGCATATATTGTGAAATGATCAGCACAGTAATTCCAATGAACATCCAGCCTCATACCTAGTTATAAAAGATGTTTTTCTTGTAATGAGGACTTTTAAGATCTACTCTTTTGAGTCATTAAGTTTTTATGCCTGAGCCAAATCTTTCCCCCTATAATTTTATCTACATTTCTAACCCCTCTCTTCCTCCCTCTCTACTCTTCCTCCACCTATAACTATACCTACTAGCTTTCACTTCTTCAGTGTTTACCATGCTAGGCACTGTGGTTGGTTCTGAACTTGTACTTAATGGTACCTACCTTATAGGTTTATGAAGATTATTACCTCGGGAGAACCAAGATGGAGAACCAAGATGTGCCTCCTCGCACAACCAAAAGAAGGACAACAATTTAAAAACAAAAACAACCAGAACAAACAGAAAATTGAACTGCAAGGAAGTCCGACAACCAAGGAGATAAAAAAAAAAAAAGAAACATTCATCCAGACTGTTAGGAGGGGCAGAGACAGGCAGCTGGGTCAGAGAAGACTCACATTGCCTTGCCGGGGCCGGACCCAGAGACCAGCAGATTGTTGAACAAACAGGGCAGGCAGCGCGACTGCTAGCAGACCCTGCAGGCCCACATTTGCACATAGATAAACCGGGATAAATGGTGGGGGAACAAAGCAGACCATGCAACCCAGAGCTCCAGCTCAGGGAAATAAAGCCTCAAACCTATGATTGAAAACACCCATGGGGGTTGAGGTGGCAGTGAGAGAAACTCCCAGACTCACAGGAGAGGTCCTTGGAGAGACCCACAGGGGCCTAGAGTGTGCACAAGCCCACCCACTTGGGAATCAGCACCAGAGGGGCCCAATTTGATTGTGGGTAGCAGAGGGAGTGACTGAAATCCTGCAGAGAGTGGAGCAGGCACCATTGCTCCTTCTCAGACCCTCCCCCACATACAGCATCACAGTGCAGCAACCAGCGTTACCCCACCCCGGTGAACACCTAAGGCTCCCCAATTTATGTAACAGACGCACCAAGACAAAAAAAAAAAAAAAAAAGGCCCAAATGAAAGAACAGTTCAAAGCTCCAGAAATAATTCAACTAAGCAGCGAACAGGTAGCCAATCTATCAGATGCACAGTTCAAAACACTGGTAATTAGGATGCTCATAGAATTGGTTGAAATTGGTCAAAAATTAGATGAAAAAATGAAGGCTATGCTAAGAGAAACAAAGAATGTACAGGGAACCAATAGTGATGCGAAGGAAACTGGGACTCAAATCAATGGTGTGGACCAGAAGGAAGAAAGAAACATCCAACCAGAAAAGAATGAAGAAACAAGAATTCAGAAAAATGAGGAGAGGCTTAGGAACCTCCAGGACATCTTGAAACATTCCAACATCTGAATTATAGGGGTGCCAGAAGGAGAAGAGGAAGAACAAAATATTGAAAACTTATTTGAACAAATAATGAAGGAGAACTTCCCTAATCTGGCAAAGGAAATAGACTTCCAGGAAGTCCAGGAAGCCCAGAGATTCCCAAAGAAGCTGAACCCAAGGAGGAACACACCAAGGCACATCATAATTACATTACCTAAGATTAAAGAGAAGAAGAGAATCTTAGAAGCAGCAAGAGAAAAGGACAGTTACCTACAAAGGAGTTCCCATAAGACTGTCAGCTGATTTCTTAAAAGAGACCGTAGAGGCAAGAAGGGGTTGGCAAGAAATATTCAAAGTCATGAAAGGCAAAGACCTACATCTAAGATTACTATATCCAGCAAAGCTATCATTTAGAATGGAAGGGAAGATAAAGTGCTTCTCAGATAAGGTCAAGTTCAAGGAGTTCATAATCACCAAGTCCTTATTCTATGAAATGTTAAAGGGATTTAACTAAGAAAAAGAAGATAAAAAATATGAACAGTAAAAAGGACAGCAAACTCAGTTATTAACAACCACACCTAAAACAAAAACAAAAGCAAACTAGGCAAACAACTAGAACAGGAACAGAACCACAGAAATGGAGGTCACATGGAGGGTTATCAATAGGGGAGTGGGAAGGGGAGAGAGAGGGGATAGGTACAGAGAATAAGTAGCATAAATGATAGGTAGAAAATAGACAGGGGGAGGGTAAGAATAGTATAGGAAATGTAGAAGCCAAAGAACTTATAAGTATGACCCATGGACATGAACTATGGGGGCGGGGGGCAGAATGTGGGAGGGAGGGAGTGGGCATGATGGAGTTGAGTGAAGGGGGGGAAATGGGACAACTGTAATAGCATAATCAATAAATATATTTTTAAAAAAGATTATTACCTCAATTTTAAAGATGTGAAAACTGAAGTCTAGAAAGGTTAAGTAACTTGTCCAAAATCACATGGTTAAGTTAGTGGTGGAGTTAATTTCTGAGCCCCATGTATCTGCAATAACAATGGCTATTTAATCAGTGCTAGGCACTCACTGTGCGTATCTTTCTTTATCTGATTTCATCAGCACAACAACCTTGTTAGGTAATAGAATTATCCTTATCTTATAGATAAATTGAGTCTTCACACAGCTTATATGTAGTACAGTTCATTCAAATTTTGGAGAGTACTACTATTTTTGTTTTGTAATTTATTTATTTTTTATTTGTATTTTTTCCATTTCCATTTATCCCTCTTATAGCCTCTTCCACCCCCCCACCCTATTTCCCCTGCAACCATCACACTGTTGTCCATATGTATGAGTCCTTTGCTTTTGCTTGATCTCTCCACCCCCTAACCACCTCCCTCCAGACCAAGACCACTACTATTTAAATCAGCAGATTTACAAAGTTGTAGTTAAATTCTAGGTACTATAACTTATATAGTTTAGGTCAATAGATAGACCAGCTTAACAGTCATTCTTGGTTTAAAGGGGTCATCCTTTCCTTGTGTGCCCTGGGAAAGGATAATAAGCAATATCAAAGTCAGTTTCCCATTGAAATAGCTTCACACCAGTTTCTGAGGTATCTACCTTTTAACAGAGGTTAGAAACCAGAGATAATTACCAAATCATCCTTGTCCCCTGCCCTTCACCTACACATAATGCCATCTCCCAGATATCCTGATGCCACAAAACAAACTGGAGAAGGGAGAGAGTTGTGGACTGGAAGATTTGGACTGTTTGCCGAAGAAGGCAGTGGTGGCAGAAACTAATAAATCTGTGCTTGATAGGTATCTTTCCAGCAGAAAAAATAAATCGTTATGAAATGTTGTTGTTTCTTGAAGCCTCTTATCCCAGCTCCTGATTCATGGGTGATAAGCTCAGAGTTGCAAGCCTGCCACCTTATTACCATACAAAACATTAATCTTCTGGGTTTTTTCCACCCCCCTGATAGCACAGGGTAATCAGACAGAATTACAGCTCTGAGACATTCATGATCACAGGATTTGCACTGAATAAACTGCTCAGACTTTGATATCAATGGCTGACTATAGCTTTTTCTTTTCCTATCTCTTTTTGTTTCTGCTTCGAGAAGGCCAAGGGCACCTTTCTACATTTCTATTCCACATACATTTCTTCAAAAAGCCTTGATTCTCCATGAGTAAAAGAAGTTCATTTGTACTGCCCACAGCTAGCATTTGCAGATATTGGGACAACCTGGGGCTTAGTATTTGCCCTGGTTTATAGGAGTTTACCGTCTAGGCTCTGTTTGCTGAATGTGTGGACAAGGTGGCAAACAGGATGAAAGCAGAGCCTGTGCTGAGAAAACACAAGGCCTGTGTAAAGGCAGAATAGGAGGTATGATTGCAGGTGGCTCAGGAGGCTCCTTCTCTCCCTCCCTGGACTGCTGCTGCTGCCTGAAATTTCACCAGGCATGTCTGATTTCTTTGGTTTCAAGTTCACTTCCCTGTTTAAATGCACATGTCCTTTGGAGAAATACATTAATACAGGGGTAGGGGAAAAGTAGGTTTACAATTGTTTGTATGGAAAATAATATAATAATTAATACATAATAATATAAGAATAAACTCTGTTTTGTGTACTTAGAACTGTAAAATTATTTTTGTCCACCCTGTATGTTTCAGGAAATGAGTTTCTCTCTTCAGTTATGTAACTAGTTAAAAGCAGAGCTGTTTTTCTGTAATTTAATGTTTTTAAATAGGTGGTACATTAACATGACTCAAAACTCTAAATACTTAAAGTATTTAAAAGGGATACATTAAGATATCTTTCTTCCCCCTGTTTTAATTTACCCCATTCTTTGTCCATCCTCTTCCCTCTAATAGGTAACAACTTTTATTAACTTCTTATATAACCATTTAATATTTGTGCAAATGTATGTTGGTGTCTTTTGCATATTTTTCTCCTTCTATGAAGGTTGCACACTATATAACCTTTTCTGTACTTTGCTTTCTTCATTGTAGTGTATATCATAAAGATATTTCAACATTAGTACAGAGACAACTTGCTCAATCATCTTTTTTTTAACAATTGTACAATACTACATCATATGGATTGCCATAGTTTATTTACCAAGTTTCCTATAGACAGGCATTTGGGTTGTTTCTAACCTTTTACTATTATAAAAACATGGCAATGACTACCATTGTGCATGAATTGTTTCATAAGTGTGGGGGTATACCTGTAAGACAAATACCCAGAAAGGTAAATATTTTTAAAATGTTGATAGATACTGCCAAATTTTCCCCTATGGAGGTAATGCCATTTTGCATTTCCAAGAGCAATGTGTGGGTGCTCATTTCCTCACTACTATACAACAGTGTTGTCAAACATTCAGATTTTGGCGAATTGAATAACATGGAAATAGTATGTAAGTTCAGCTTTAATTTATACTTATTTTAAGTGTGGTTGAGCACTTTTTCATATGTTTAAGGGCTGTTTGCTTTGTATTCTTTTCTTCATTAAACCTACAATATTCAACAGACACTTATTGAGCACTTATTATGTAGCAAGCACTGTGCTAGTCATTTGGGATGTATCAGTAAGCAAAGATGACAAAGATCCCTGGCTTCCCTAAAGTTTATTCACCCACTGGTTCATTCATTCTACAAACCCTGAAGCAGGTGCTGGGGATGTGTAGATGAGTAAGACATAGTTCCTCCTTCAAGGTTCAGTTTGATTGAATAAGGGGAAAAATATTTTACTATGGTAAGGTAAATGCTATGAAACTGGTATGTACACAGTGTTAATGGAACCCAAGAATGCAGCATATAACTCAGACTGGAAGCAATCCAGAAACCCAACTTTGAGGAACACTGGGAGGGGAGGTAGCCAGGCTAAGACAGAGGCAAAGGATAGCTCTGGCAGCACAAAATACAGAAATATGAAAACTCATGTCACCTTTTGGGGATTGAGGGATTATTTCTTATTGTGGTTATGGGATGGGGGACAAAAGTAAAAGAGTGGGCAGAAACATAGTTTTCATATTTGGTCCTCACTAAATAGTTATTGATTGGTAGAATGGATGAATGAGTGAATGAAAGTTAAGGTAATATACTAGAGTGGTATATTAGTTATCTATTGCTGTGTAAGAAGTTTCCTCCAAACTTGGCAGCCTAAAACAATAAACATCTCTTATCTCACATAGATTCTAAGGGTCAGGAATCTGGAAGTGGTTTATCTAAGTAGTTTGGGCACAGGCTGCAATCAAGCTGTTGACTGGGGCAGTTATCTTAGGTCTCGACAGGGGCTGTAAAATGCCATTTCAAACTAACCCATGTAGCTGTTGCTGGGCTTCAGTTCTTCACTGGGTGTCAGTGATATATATATCTCATAGGAATACCTGACACATATTAAGTACTATATAAATAAAAGCTATAAGTATTATTACCTAAAAAGTATGAGGAGTTGTCAGAAGATTTTATGCAGATGAGTGACCTGGTCATCTCTGTTGTTTCAGAAAACTCCTAACTTTACTGTGAGGAGTGGACTGGGGAGGAGGAAAGCAGGAGGGAAGGAGATCCATTAGAAAGCTCTGTTGCAGGTGAGAGGTGACAATAGCTGGATTGGGGTGGCAACAGTGGAAACAGACAAAAGTGGATGTATTCAATATTCTAGAAGTAGAATTATCTACACATTGATGAGATGTAGGTGATGAGGAAGAGAGACAGGGAACATAGGAAGAAGAGCATGATTTTTTATTTACAGAGGTAAGGTGGAGATGGTAAGTTGAATTAGGACCATGTAGAGTTTGATGTACTTGTAAAACATCCATGAGGAAATGGGCAGTTGGCAGTCAGAGTTACAAGTACAGAGCTCAGAAGGGAGAACTGGGGTAGAGATTTTAAGAGTCACCTACATGTGGGTCACTGAAACCATGGGTGTGGATAAGATTGCCCAGGAGAGTATATGTCCAGTAAGAAGAGAAGGCTTTCCAAGAAAGAACCTTGATGGTCACCAGCAGTTAAGAGATGGATGGAAGAAGTGACTGCAAAGGAGTGTCAGACGAGTGACCAGAGAGTAAGGGGGAAACCTGGGGAGTGTGATGTCATATAAATCAACATAATGTCTCATGAAGGAAAGAAGACTCAAAAGCGTCATTGCTGCCTGGTATAAGAAAAAGGTCACAGGAGATAATGGCTGAAAACCATTGGTTGAAATTACCAAGAAAAAACGTCATTGCTGATCTTTATGAGAGTCATGTCAGGAACAGGTGGGTGAGGGTCCTTGCCCCAGCCTCTTTCTCTAAGCTGTGAATACACCATCATGGTATTTATAGACCTTGCTGTTCAGTACCAGCTTTTCTTCCTAAACAGAAGTTTTGACCCCACCAGGATCAGATTATTAGAGATGTAGATTCAAGGATGGAATGCACTAGAACTGATGTACCCCCTGACTAAGATGATAATAATAAACAGGGGCTAATAAGTAATAAATAATAGGGGATGATCTGATTTAATTCTGACACCAACCTTATGAGTCAGGTAGCTAGCTAGCTACAGTGCTTACTATATGCCAAGTAATGTTTTGAATACTTAACATGTCAACTTCATTATTATCCCTAGATAAAAATCTAGTGGACCATATCACAATATAAATCTAGGCTGAACGGGTGTAGGCCAGGATCACCAAGATCCTGAGGCATTAAAGAACTTCTGCTGCCTCTGGACTCAAGGAAAACTCTTCTCAGAGGAATGTAGAATTATGAGGGCATTTTCTTGTGTGGATTATTTAGGCAGGACTGTCTGGAGCAGGGGAAGTCAGGTCAGGGAAATTTTAGAGTATCATCCAGGAGACCATGATAACTTGCCGCAAGAGGTTCCGTTTTATTTTCTTCCATCTTTCTGGTTACTGTTGATCTTGATCCCTTGAGTCCTGAATCACCAACTCCACACTCATTATTATTTCCCATTAATCTTTGGTGCAGCTCTTTCTCTCTGGGGTCATTGTTTTTTTCATCTATGTATACCTCTTTCTTTCTTCCCCCTCAACTTTAATTTTACTTCTAAATTAGGCACATTCAAGTCAAAAATTAAGCCAATTTAAAGAAACATATTAAAAGACTATATCATTATATACTATGCTATAGCTAAAATTCACGATAACAATACTCAAATGATTGCAGGAAACTTGTTTAATAAACCTTTCTGAATGAATTTTTTTGAATAATGGGCCATCTAGTGGTGAATGGAAGATGACAATCCTTTCTGCCTAAGAAAATACAGTAGACCTTTCAAAGAAAAGCCTTCAACCAGCCTAATAGCTCCAAAGCACTAATCTATGAAAATGTGTGCACAGCAAAGTTCAAGTCCCAGCTAGAGTGTATCTGGTGCTATGTATGACTACGGACAGGCATTGTTGAAGGATATCTGTGTGTGTGTGTGTGTGTGTGTGTGTGTGTGTGTGTGTGTTAATATAATGAGAATGGTTTGCAGGACGATGTAACCTGGCAGCCAAGGAGAGTGGACTGGAATGTGCATGTGTGAGCAATGATGACTTCACTGTACTAGTCAGTGGGGGCAGTAGACACTGTTGAGTGAGAATGTGTACTGTGTGGCTGTCACATTCAAAATGACTGAGTGAGTAGAGCAACGAATCTACATCAAATTTTGTGTTAAGCTTGAACATTCCTCTGCAGAAACTATTGGGATGACTCAGAAGGCCACAGCTATGGGCAACTGGTGATGAGCAGCTTCATCAAAATGACACACCTACTCACACATCATGTCTCGTGCAGAGTTTTTTGGTGAAACATCAAATCACCCAGCTGGCTCAGCCTCCCTACAGCCTTGATCTGGTGCCCTGAGACTTCTGGTTTTTCAGAAAATTAAAATCACCTTCGAAAGGAAATAGATTTCAGACCATTGATGAGATTCAGGAAAATACGATGAGGCAGCTGATGGCAATTGGGAGAATTGTTTGAGGTCCCAAGATACCTGCTTTGAAGGGTTCTGAGGCATCATTGTTCTATGTACAATGTTTTTTGTATCATATATCTCAATAAATGTCTCCATTTTCATTTACATGGCTGGATACCTTCTGGACAGACCTTGTATATGTGTATATGTGGTATATACATGTAGTGGAATATTATTCATCCCTTAAAAAGGAAGGAAATCCTGTCATACCTACAACATATGAAAATTGAGGACAATATGCGAAGTGAAATGAGACAGTAGCAAAACAACAAATGTTGCATGATTATACTCATATGAAGTATCTAAAGTAGTCAAAATCATAGAAATAGAAAATAGAAATGTGGTTGCCAAGGGCTGGGGAAAGAGAAGAGGGGGAATTAATGTTCAATGGGTATAGAGTTTCAGTTCTGCAAGATGGAAAAATTCTCGATATCTGTTGAACAACAATGTGAATATGATTAACACTACTGACCTATACACATAAAATGGTTAAGATAGTAAATTTAGTGCTATGTAATTTTCACCACAATAAGTTGAAAAAGAAGACTACGGTTCTGAACCTTACCCCGCAGCTACTGAACCGAAATGTGAAGGGTTGGAACTGTGAGTACGCAATTTTAACAACTTTTCTGTGTCATTTTTACCTTCTCTAAACTTTGAGAACCACTGACAAAACGTATTGTAAATAATCTCTTCACAGCAATAAATTCCCCAAGAATATTTATGTGCACAGTCACTTGGTGCCAGCTAGTGTGCTTGCAGAATATAAATTCATTTTATTATTAGCCAAAGCAGAAAAGAATCCAAAAGCAAATGTACTGCAAAAGAAGGTCATCCAGTCCATTTCCAAACCAAACAAAGATGACTTTGGATCCAGCACAGTTTTGGATTACCTGTGACTCTGATCTTCTCCATTAGAGTGAGTAATTGAGAGCTGGCTATGTGTATGCTTACAGATATTATTTTAAATTGTTCACATTAGATAAATCTCAGCCTCTGGTGCAATCTGTAAGAAATAGTGGTAAGAATATTAATGAGAACTGTTTTAGAATGAGATCTTGTAATTTTTAAGCCACCATGAAGACTACTGTTTTCATTGTGACTAATTAGGAAGCTGCTGAGAAGGGGCTTGCTTTATTCAAGGTCAGTGTCAGGCAAGGGATAAGAATATTAGCTCACATTTACTAGGCACTTCCCATATGTTGGGCACTGGGCTCACTTCTTTCCATGGAGGATTCATTCAATCCTTACCCCAGGCCTATAGCTATATGCTATTATCTCCTTATTTGCAGAAATAGAGGCTCAGAAAGCATCAGTAATTTGCTGAAGACCACATAGCATGTGAGATATAGAGCCAGTCCTGAAATCTAGGGCATTCTGGCTCTACAGCCCATCTTTTTAACCATGACACTATGACCCTGCTAGTACACAGTCTTCCTCTTCCCATACTTCCTACCTATTGGTAGCTTCTGCTCCAGATCAATAGTGCTGTCAGACAAGGGACATTGGATACAGAGCTTTAGTTAGCTGCTTAGAAGTTCACTTTTTACCTTGTTTCCAGTATCTGGGCTTTGTTCTTACGACAAGTACACCTTGAAACCCAGACCTGATATCCGTGTTCCTCTCTTGTTACCAGCCTCTCGCACGCCCCCTACTGGGGACCTGGCCCACAACCCAGGCATGTACCCTGACTGGGAACATATCCAGTGACCCTCTGGTTCACAGGCCGGCACTCAATCCACTCAGCCACACCAGCTAGGGACTTATAACCATTTTTTAAACTCTATATCTGGTAAATTGCTTGCCTTTATTTCATTTAGCTCTTTTTCTGGAGATTTCATTTGGGACATGTTTCTGTGTCTTCTCATTTTGGTTACCTCATTGTGTTTGTTTCTTGAATTATGTAGATCTGCTATGTTGCCCAGTCTTGTAGGGTAGCCTTATGCATTAGGTGGCCTTATGGAGCAGGTGTCCTGTGGGACCCAGTGGCACAGTCTTACCAATCACCTGAGCTGGGAGCTCCAGGAATGTCTTTTGTAAGGGTTATGTAGGCCTTCCTGTTGTAATTGAGTCCTGATTGCTATGATCCCATTCATGCATGGGGTCAACCCTCAGGCTGGCTGACTGTGAGGATCAACCTCAACTAGTGTCCAAGCTGCTGTGCAGGTGCTGACCATATGAAGTGGAATTCACGTCAGCAGTATCCGGTGCCTGACAAGATCTCTCTTTTGATATGCCACTTGGAAGCTAATTGGAGTCTGTTCTAATGTTTTCTAATGATGCTCACTGAGTATATTGGTTCTGGGGCCTCTTGGGAAAGACTTGTGGTGCAGGCCAATGTCAGATGCTGAAAGTTACTGGCACTGGCAATCTGTTTGGTACTACAAAGTGATCCACAGTTTTTGCCTTTCGCTGCTGATCCTGGATGTACACAGTAATGAGCAAGCTGCACACCAAGGCCAGCTCTTATCAGCACTGGGCCAGGGGGCAGGTCAGCAAAAGTTCCAAGGAACCCTGAGATCTGCCTCTGCCTCCTGTACTTGCTGGCTGCTTGTTAGGCTTAGTCACCAAAAGAGCCTGTGGCAGTAGTCGAATTGCATGAGGTAGGTTCTCAGTTGCCAGGTAGTTACGAGTGTTGTTCACCAGATTTATACAAGTCAAACTCTATGTCAGTCCTGTGCCTGCAGTCACTCAGCAAATGTCCTAATGTATACCAAGTCTAGCTGCCATCTGCTATGTGCTTACACAATTTTGTGGTGGGGCAGAGTCTTAGAGTTTCATCAGGGTGAGGCCAGTAGAGCTTATCAGGCCCAAACAGACCAAGATTTGGCTGTGTGAAAGGAGGGGTCTGCACTGGTCAGGCGTGCAAGGAAAAAATGCTCCCTATCCTAGAGCCACCCAACTCAGTTTGTCCCAGATTCTGCCAGGAGCCCCATCTCAACAGGGCAGGGCTGCCAGGAGTCAGAAGGGTAGGGTTAGTGGATTACCCATGAGGGGTAGGTGCCTGTCATGCTTAGAGGAACGTGGGAGTAGTGTCCACCACCCCAGAGCCACACATCTGTCTCTCCTGGATTTGGCTCACCAGTGTGGAAACACCAAAATTTGGGAGAATGGGCCACCAGTAGTCTAGAGGTTGGGGCTAGCATATCTCCCATGAGGAGGAGGTGCCAGTCAGGTTCACAAGAAAGTAGGTGGAATGGCCCCACCCCAAAACCTCACAACTCTGTCATGGATACCCCCTGAGTCTGCCCAGACCTCTATATTTTGGACCCAGGCAGCTGACTTCTCTGCAACACATGAACTTTGGAGGATGGGGCAACAGGCAGTCCAAAGGGTGGGGCTATTGCTTTCCCCAAGTTGATGCCGTATGGAAGGAAGTACTCCACCCAGGAAGTGGGAGAGTGACTCAGTACTAGTATTGTGGTGGTTGTCCCTTCAGCTATCTTACTAGAGTTACAAATCCCAGTCTCTCCTCTGAATACTCTAGTCTGCTCTGCCCTCCCTGTGCCAGAGCCCAGAGTGAGTGGCTGTGAAAGAGATTTTGTGCATTGGCCCTTTAAGAGTGTGCCAGTGTCTCTAACAGACCTGAATGTCTTTCTGGTGAATAGAATTCCTGCTGTTTTTCACAGTCAGATATTATGTGGGCACCTATTCCTTGGTCTAATGCTCTGGGCAGGGGATCCCAGCTTGGGGTTGAGACCCCACACTTCTCAGAGGGGCACCCCCTGCAGCTGAGATATCTGCAGATTGCTGCCACCCTTCTCGCATTTTTGCCCTTCCTACCAGTCTTGATGTGGCTTCTTCTGTAAATCCTTGGCTATAAGACTTCTGTTCAGCTAGTCATCAGTTGTTATTCAGGATGATTGCTCTATATTTTAGTTGTAATTACAGTTTGGTCCTGGAAGGAGATGAATAACATCCACCTACTCTACCACCATCTTAGATCTCCTCTCTTTGACGGTGATTATGAAGCAACCATCATAGAAATGCTTCAGCAATGCAAATTCTATTGAAACAAATAAAAAATAGAAAATTGCAGCAAAGAAATAGAAGTTACGAAGAGAGTCAAATGGAAATTATAGACTTGAAAAATACAAAGCATAGATGGAAAACTCACTGGATAGACTCAATCATAAAGTGGAAAAGACAGTATATGTTAATGAAGGTGAGGAAAAATCAATAGAATTTCTCCATTCTGTATAATGGAGAGAACATAGACTGAAAAAAATAAGCAGATCCTCATGGACCTATGAGACAATAACAAAAGATCCAGCATTTTTATTATCAGAGTTCCAGAAGGGGAAGAGAAAAGGGTACGGCTGAAAGAGTATTTGAAAAAAAGAATGGCTCAAAACTTCCTGAACTGGGTGAAAGACACAAACCTACAAATTCAAGAAGTTGAGCAAACCTTGAACAGGATAAACCTAAAGAAATCCATGTCAAGCTACATCATATTTAAACTTTGTGGAACCAAAGATGATGAAGTCTTGAAAGCAGTCAGAGCAAAACAATGCATTACCTGTAAAAGAACATCATTTCAAATTATATCATATATCTTATCTGAAATCATAAAGACAAGAATGAAGTGACACATTTTTCAAGTGCTGAGAGGAAAGAAATGTTAACTGCAAATTCTATACTTGAAAAAATATCCTGCAAGAATGAAAGAGAAATGAAAGCAATATAAGACAGTATAATCAAAAGAATGTTTCACTATCTGACCTCTTAAATAATCATTAAAGGAAGTTCTTTAAACAAAAAGAAAATTATAAAAAGGAGGCATATTGGAGTATCAGGAAAGAAGAATGTTTAAACTGAGGCATATCCACACCATGAAATGTATCTCAGCAATTTAAAGAAATAAATTATGGATACATGAAGGTGGTTCAGTTCTCCTGGCATGGTCAGAGTTTTATGGTCTGCCTTTGCTTGTCTAGGATGGAGTGATCTAAAGACAGTGTTGGGTTTTTAATGGCTATGCTCCTAGATCTAAAGAGGGGTGTGGTTGATCACTAAGAGCTCTCATTTCCACACTAGGAAATTGGCTTTGACTGGCACCAACTTTGTGGAGATAGGCATAAAGATGACAGTCTCAATGCCTGGATCCTCCTTGGGCAGGATGGCATAGATTAGGCTTTGATTTTGAGTGTGTGTTTTGGCTAGGTTAGGATTCGCCAAGATTTTGGTCTAGGGGAGTAGACTTTTTGGAACTTGGAATTCCATGACTGGACATCAGGCATATAGCTTTCCTTTTTCAGATGATTTATTAGTGTTAGCTGGATGGAAAGTAGAACATAAATCACTGAGATAGTTTCTGAAAAACCTCATAATTCCCAGACAAACTTAGTCAGCCTAAAAGCCTCTAAGCCTAGGAACTTGTTTTACATTACTCTTGTCTTTTAAACATCCCACTTGAGCACTTAGTCATTTTTCCCCATATAACCCAGAAACAGTACTGTCAGAGTTATCCCAGGTTGATTTGAGGCCAGACTGGGTGATATACCATAAATTTTGTCTAGCTGGATCACTATACTCATTTCAACATTCATACAGAGATCCTTTCATTGATCACTATTTAATTAGGGTATGTCTTGGCTGCTGTAACAAAAGAATCCAAAAATAGTTTGGACTTCTGGTCAAATGGCATCATAGGTAAACACAGCTCACCTCCTCACACAACCACATCAAAGTTACAACTAAATTGTAGAACAACCATCACCAGAACCATCAGAAATAGAGTTGACTAGAAGGCTGAGAATTACAGAATTAAAGAAACCATATCCATCCAGACTGGTAGGAGGGCACAGATGCAAAAGAGCTGGTCCCACACCCACATGTGGTGGATAAAAATTTGGGAGGTATATCTCAGGAGCAAGGAGTCCCAGACCCAAACCAGATCCCCCAATCCAGTGTTCCACTGTCAGGAAGATAAGTCCCCATAACTTCTAGCTGCAAGAACCAGCAGGGATTGAGTCAGTGGAAGAAACTTCTGGAGTCCAACGCAGTTACTCTTAAAGAACCCACACACAAGGACTTACTCAGACTCACCCCCTCTGAGCTCCAGCACTGGAGTAGCAGTTTGAAAGGCACCAGGGGCAAACAGGGAGGAACTGAAGTGTCTGGCATCAAGGCAAGAGCTGGGGGACAGCTTTCTCCCAGAAAGAAAAGTGGGCAGAGCCACAGAGCCGGCAAGCAGGTGGCATATGTGAGACTCCATCAACCTGGCTAACACTGTTTGCCCTGTCCTGGAGATCCCCAGGGCGAGGCTCTGTCCCACCCAACTTACAGCTGTTAAAAGCAGCTTTTCCATAATAATTGCTGGTCTTGGCTCAATCTTCACAACTTCCTAAATCCTTTCAAACAAGCAACAAGTGGTTTTAGTGTGCCCCAGACCCCTTATCTCTTGCTAAATGGCCCCAGGCATGGCACCAGCAGCAGCCAGTCTAGATTCACAGCTTGGCTTCACCTGGGAATCTCCAAGCTTAGTACAAGTAGCAGCAATTTCAGATGCTCTATACCTCAGGCAGATTGGCCCCAGGCAAAACAAAGGTGGAGGCTGAACATGGCCTGCACTACCCAGGAAACCCCAGGGCCTGCACACCCATTGAACAGCTACAGACCACATCAGAGCACCACCATCCTGCCCTTGCACAATTGATCCTCCACAGAGGATGGAGGTTAGTGGTCAGTGGTCACAGCCAGTCCTAGCAGCTGACTAGCCTGGATAATTACCTCCCATTAAACTGCCAACAGCAACCAAGGCTCAAGTACAAGAGGAGGGTGTTCTCAGTCCACATGAAGAGTGTACCTCATGTACCCAGCTTGGGTGATAGGGGAGGCTGTGCCACTGGACCCTACAGGACACCTACCACATTAGACCACCCTACCAAGAAACAGAGCCAAAACATCTTTACCTATTACATAGAAACAAACACAGGAAGGCTGCCAATATGAAGAGACAAAAGAACATGGCCCAAATGAAAGAATAGATCAAAACTCCAGAAAAAAAGAGCTAATCAAAATGGAGATAAGCAATCTATCAGATGCAGAGTTCAAAACACTGGTTATAAGGATGCTCATGAACTTACTGAGGACATCAGCAGCATAAAAAGATCCAGTCAGAGACAAAGGATACACTAATTGAAATAAAGAACATTTTACGGTCGGGAAGATGGCGGCAAGATAGTTGGGAGCAGAGTCCACTTCCCCTCAACACCAGTGAAACACCTAGCTGATCTGAGGAACAGAGTGAACAGCCAATGGTATTCCAGCATATATGAAGACCGGAGACCAAAGATAGAGGACATTGAAAGATCTGACGGTAAGAAGAGTGCTTAAGGACAATAAGGTCCCTGGGACCTGCGCGGGAACCAGGGCAGCTGAAGCCCTGGCACAGGCACAGGGTCTGCTGCAGGATTCTTGGGAGAGAGGCAGGCTGGGCTGTGTGAGCAGCCAGGTGCTTGTTTGGACCAGGGGGGCTTGAATAGGAAGAATTTCTCAAAAAGAAAAAGAAAATAGAGGCACTCAGCAGCTAGTTAGAGAACTCTCTGCAGCAGCTGCAGCCTCTGGCGCCCCTCCCCCATCAGCCCTTGGACTGTGAACCCGGAATAAGCAGCCCCCGCGCTCACCTGAAGACCGGTTGCACGCACCCAGATCAGTGGACTGGGGGCCCACACCTGAAACCTCAGGTGGGTGCGCACCGGGAGCAGAGGCTAGCTGCCCTACACACAGGCCCAAAGCAGCAGAATGGCCGGCCACACGCGACACACTCCCAAAACAGCGGACGGACCTCCCCGCGAGACTCAGGCCCAAAGCAGCAGATGGGCTGATCAATGGCCTGGCTGCTTCCGAGGGACCACACCTAAAAGCACCGGTTCTGAACAGCTCCTACCTAGCTCCTGCACACAGAGCCCTGCAGGGCCTACTGGGTCTCTAGGACAAAGGCAGACCACCCAGCAGAGGGGAGCTGCAGGGCTAGGGGAGACTGCATTCCCCGGAAAGATTCGAACCAGTAGGGGGCTGAACTACCCCATAGCAGCACCGAGAACCCCTAACATCTAAGACAGCAAAGAGCAAGAAGGGGAAGTGTCAGTTGCCCCTAACTGGTGCAACTCAAGGTCAGCAAACCTGGTGAACTAAAGGCCCAGTGGGGAGCAGAAGGACCCTGAGGAACTGGACTGGAGGCTGAACAACAGCCAAGAGTGTGCCTCAGGAAGGGAGAAAAGTGAAACCAATCCTTCCAACCACCCCCTCCACCTCCACAGACAGGAAGACCACCAGAAGTAACCTGACAGGTTTAAAGCCAGCAGAAGACTTTTTTTTTTCCTTTCCTCCTTTCCCCCTGAATTCCTTCTTCCTTTCTGTCCTTCTTTCTTTTTTTATTCCTTCTTCTTCCCATCCTTTACCTTTTTTATTACTTCTTCCTGCCTTCTTTTATTTATTCTTTTGTTTTAGTTAAAATTCCTTCTTATCTTGACTCCCAACTTTCTTTATTCCTTCTTCCTTCCTTCCTTTCCTTTTCTATTCCCTTTTTCCCTCCTTCCCTTCTTCCCTCACCCCCTTTCTCTTTTTCCCACAGGTGAGACAACAAAACCTGGAGTGCTGAAAAGACCAGAGATAGACCGTGTTACACCCATAAACGTCAGCGCAAGACCAGTGAGCACAGGAGATTAAGGAGACAGCACCACTGAATCCCACTGGCATTCTACCATAGAAGTTCATACCATAAACCCAGGGAGTCAGAATAGATCAATTTAAGAAGCAGAGGCTAACAAGAAGAGTCCCACAAACAATGGGAAGACAAAGAAACAATCCCCAAATGAAAGGAAAAGAGGAAGCCTCAGAAAGAATGATACCTGAAAAAGAGGGAAGTGAACTCTCAGATACTGGGTTCAAAGCAATGGTTATCGGGAAGCTCACTGAGCTCACTGAGCTCACAGAGAACTACCAGAAACTAGAGGGAAACTACAATGAACTCCCTGCAAATTATATCAACATGAAAAAGGAAATAGAAACTATCAACAAGGGCCAAGAGTAAATGAAGAATACAATTTCTGAACTGAAGAACACAGTAGAAGGAATCCAAACCAGACTTCATGAAGCAGAGGATCGGATCAGCGAGCTGGAGAAAAAAGTAGAAAAAAAACACCCAGAAAGAGCAAGAAAAGGAAAAGAGGCTCAGAAAGAATGAAGAGGCAATAAGGGAAATGCAGGACAACATGAAACGTAACAATATCCGTATAATAGGAATACCAGAAGGAGAAGAAGAAGAGCAAGGAATAGAAAACCTGTTTGAAAAAGTAATGATGGAAAATTTCCCTAATCTGAGGAGAGAAAAAGTCACACAAATCCAGGAAACACAGAGTCCCAAGCAAGAGGAACCCAAAGAGGCCCACTGCAAGACACATCATAATTAAAATGGCAAATTTCCAAGACAAAGAGAGGATCTTAAAGGCAGCAAGGGAGAAACAAGAAGTAATATACAAGGGAGCCCCAATAAGGTTAGCAACTGACTTCTCAAGGAAATGCTCCAAGCCAGAAGAGAATGGCAAAACATATTCCAAGTAATGAGAACCAGAGGCCTGCAACCCAGACTGCTTTACCCAGCAAGGCTCTCAATCAAGATAGAAGGCCACATAAAGAGTTTCCCAGACAAAAGAAGTCTAAAAGAATACAGCTCCACCAAACCAGCTCTGCAAGAGATGCTAAAGGGACTGCTTTAAGGAAAGGAAGGAAAAGACAAAGACACAGGAACACAGGTAGGAAAAAAATGGCAATGAATAACTACCTATCGTTAATAAGCCTAAACGTAAATGGATTAAATGCTCTAATCAAAAGACATAGAATAGCCGAATGTATAAGAAAACATGACCAACACATATGCTGCCTACAAGAGACCCGTCTCAGGACAAAAGACCTACACAGACTGAAAGGGAAGAGCTAGAAACAAATTTTCCAAGCAAACAGAGAGGAAAAAAAGCAGGGGTAGCAATACTCATATCAGACAAAATAGACTTCCAAAGAAGGGTCATAAAGAGACATCCAGAAGGTCACTTCCTCATACTCAAAGGAAGAATCCACCAAGAAGACATAAACATTGTAAATATATATGTACCCAACAAAGGAGCACCCAAATACATAAAGAAAATCTTGGAGGAATTCAAGAAAGATATTCACAGCAACACAATTATAGTAGGGGACTTTAACACCCCACTATCAAAAATGGACAGGACTTTCAAACAAAATATCAAGAAGGATATTGTATCACTGAAGAGTACCCTAGATGAAATGGATTTAACTGATATATATAGAGCTTTTCATCCCAAAGAAGCAAAATACACATTCTTTTCAAGTGTACAGGGAACATTTTCAAAGATAGACCACCTGATAGGACACAAATCAAGCCTCAACAAATTCAAGAAAACTGAAATCATATCAAGCATTTTCTCTGACCACAAGGGACTGAAACTAGAAACCAACCCCAAAGGAAAAAAGCAAAACACTCCAAATCATGGAGACTGAATAGCATGCTATTAAACAATGAATGGGTCAAGAACGAAATTAGGGAAGAAATCAAAAGCTTTCTAGAAACAAATGAAAATGAACTCACAACAACCCAAAAGCTATGGGACACAGCAAAGGCAGTCCTAAGAGGGAAGTTCATAGCAATACATGCCTGGTTTAAAAAGATAGAAACATTTCAAACAAACAACCTAACCCTACACCTACAAGAACTGGAGGAACAACAACAAAGACAGCCCAGAGCAAGCAGAAGGAAGGAAATAACCAAGATCAGAGCAGAGTTAAATGACATAGAGACTAAAAGCACAATTCTAAGGATCAATGAATCCAGGAGCTGGTTCTTTGAAAAGATAAACAAAATCGACAAGCCTTTAAGTAGGCTCATCAAGAAGAAAAGACAGAGGATCCAAATAAACAGAATTAGAAATGTAAGAGGAGAGATTACAACTGATACCACAGAAATACAAAGGATTGTAAGAAATTACTACAGAGAACTGTATGCCAAGAAATTTGAAATCCTAGGTGAAATGGACACAATTCTAGAAAAATATAATCTTCCAAAACTGAATGAAGAAGAAGCAGAAAACCTGAACAGACCAATAACAGCAGACGAAATTGAAGCAGTCATCAAAAAACTCCCAACACACAAAAGCCCTGGACCAGATGATTTCACAGGAGAATTCTACAAAGCATTTAAGGAGGAGCTGACCCCTATCCGTCACAGACTATTTGAAAAAATCCAAAATGATGGAAGACTCCCAAACTCTTTTTATGAAGCCAGCATCATCCTAATCCCAAAATCAGATAAAGACACAACAAAGAAAGAAAACTTCAGGCCAATATCGCTGATGAACATACATGCTAAAATTCTCAACAAAATGTTGGCAAACCGCATCCAGCAATACATTAAAAAGATCATACACCATGAACAAGTGGGATTCATCCCAGGGATGCTAGGATGGTACAATATTCGCGAATCAATAAACATAATACATTACATCAACAACAGCAAAGACAAATCTCACATGATCATATCAATAGATGCAGAAAAAGCATTTGATAAGATACAGCACCCATTTATGACAAAAACACTCAGCAAAGTGGGACTGCAGGGAGCATTCCTCAACATAATAAAGGCCATATGAGAGACCTACAGCCAACATCATACTCAATGGACAAAAACTTAGAGCTTTCCCATTAAGATCAGGGACAAGACAAGGATGCCCTCTCTCACCACTCCTATTCAATATAGTATTGGAAGTCCTAGCCACAGCAATCAGACAAGAAAAAGCAATAAAAGGCATCCAAATTGGAAAGGAGGAAAGGAAACTGTCACTATTTGCAGATGACATGATAGTGCACATGGAAAATCCTGTTGACTCCACCAGAAAACTACTCGACCTAACAAATGAATTTGGCAAAACAGCTGGATACAAAGTTAGTACTCAGAAATCAAAGGCATTCCTGTATACCAACAATGAAACTGCAGAAACAGAAATCAGGAAAAAAATCCCATTTGATTTAGCAACAAGAAAAATAAAGTACTTAGGAATAAACCTAACCAAGGAGGTAAAAGACCTGTCCTCAGAAAACTACACAACACTGAAGAAAGAAATTAAGGGAGACACAAACAAATGGAAGCATGTACCATGCTCATGGATTGGAAGAATTAATATCATCAAAATGGCCATACTACCCAAAGCAATTTATAGATTCAATGCAATCCCCATTAGAGTACCCATGACATAGTTTAGAGTACCCATGACATAGTTCACAGATATAGAACAAACATTTCAGAAATTTATATGGAAGCATAAACAACCTGAATAGCTGCAGCAATTTTGAGAAAGAAGAACAAAGCAGGAGCAATCACAATACCTGATATCAAACTGTATTACAAGGCCACTGTAATCAAAACAGCCTGGTACTGGCATCAAAACAGGCACATATTCCAATGGAACAGAACAGAGAGCCCATAAATAAACTCAAGTCTTTACGGTCAATTAATATTTGACAAAGGTGGAAGGAGCATAAAATGGAGCAAAAACAGCCTCTTCAACAGATGGTGTTGGTTGATCTGGACAGCTACGTGCAAAAAAATGAAACTCGATCACCAACTTACGTCATACACAAAAATAAACTCAAGATGGATAAAAGACTTAAATATAAGTTGTAACACCATAAAAGTCCTTGAGGAAAACATTGGCAGGAAAATCTCAGACATTCCACACAGCAACATCCTCACAGACATGTCCCCTAAAGCAAGGGACATAAAGGAAAGAATAAACAAATGGGACCTCATCAAAATAAAAAGCTTCTGCATGGCTAAAGAAAACAGCACCAAATTACAAAGAGAACCAACTGTATGGGAAAACATATTTGCCAATGATACCTCAGACAATGGCCTGATCTCCAAAATATATACAGAACTCACACGACTCCACTCCAGGAAGACAAACAAACCAATTAAAAAATGGGCAAAGGACTTGAACAGACACTTCTCCAAGGAAGACATACAGAGGGCCCAGGGACATAGGAAAAGATGCTCAGCATCACTAGCAATCAGAGACATGCAAATTGAAACCACAATGATGTGCCATCTCACACCAGTCAGAGTGGCCAACATGAAGAAATCAACAGACAAATGTTGGAGAGGATGCGGAGTAAAGGGAACCCTAGTGCACTGTTGGTGGGAATGCGGACTGGTGAGGCCAGTGTGGAAAACAGTATGCAATTTCCTCAGATAACTAAAAATGGAACTGCCCTTTGACCCAGCAATTCCACTGCTGGGATTATACCCTAAGAACCCTGAAACACCAATCCAAAAGAACCTGTGCACCCCAATGTTCATAGCAGCACAATTTACAATAGCCAAGTACTGGAAGCAACCTGAGTGTCCATCAGTAAATGAGTGTATCCAAAAACTATGGGATATTTACACAATGTAATTCTACACAGTAGAGAGAAAGAAGGAGCTTATACCCTTTGGAACAGCATGGATGGACCTGGAGAGCATTATGGTAAGTGACATAAGCCAGGCGGTGAGGGACAAATACCTTATGATCTCATCTTTAACTGGAACATAATAAGTAGAAGAAAAAAGGAAACAAAATATAACCAGAGATATTGAAGTTAAGAACAATCTAACAATGGGCAGGGGGGAGTGGGTAGGGGACAGTGAGGAGAGGGGAGTAGAGGAACTACTATAAAGGACACATGGACAAAATGAAGGGGGAGGGTGGAGGTCGGAACGGGACGGGGTTTCAGCTGGGGTGGGTTAACGGGATGGGGAGAAAAGGCACAGAACTCTAATTGAATAACAATAAAAAATTAAAATTAAAAAAAGAACATTTTACAAGGAAACAACAGTAGAGTGGATAAAGCTGAGAATCAAATCAATGATTTGCCTCATAAGGAAGCAAAAAACAACCAATCAGAACAGGAAGAAAAAAGCAGCCAAAAAATGAGATAGTATAAGCAGCCTCTGGGACATCTTCTAGCTTTCCAACATTCGCATCATAAGGGTGCCAGAAGGAGAAGAGAAAGAGCAAGAAATTGGAAATCTATCTGAAAATATAATGGAAGAAAACTTCCTTAATTTGGTGAAGGAAATAGACATGCAAGTACAGGAAGCACAGAGAGTCCCAAACTAGGTGAATGCAAAGAGGCCCACACCAAGACACATCATAGTTAAAATGCCAAAGGTTAAAGATAAAGAGAGAATCTTAAAAGTCACAAGAGAAAATCAGTTCGTTACCTACAGGGAAGTTCCCATAAGAGTGCTGGCTGATTCCTCAAAATAAATTTTGCAGGCTAGAGGGAACTGGCAAGAAATATTCAAAGCCATGGAAAGGAGGGAACTACAGCCAAGATTGCTCTACACAGCAAAGATATCACTTGTAATTGAAGTGCAGATAAAGAGCTTCCCAGACAAGAAAAACTAAAGGGGTTCATCACCACCAAGCCATTATTATATGAAATGTAAAAGGCACTTATTTAAGAGCAAAATTATGAACAATAAAATGGCAATAAATACATACCTTTCAACAACTGAATCTATAAAACAAACTAAGCAAACAAGAACAGAGGCAGAATCATGGATACGGGGAGTGTTTTGATGGTTGCCAGATGGGAGGGCATGTAGAGGAATGGGTGAAGAGGTGAGGGGATTAAGAAGTACAAATGGGTATTTACAGGATAGCCATGGGGATGTAAAGTCCAGTATAGGAAATGGAGTAGCCAAAGACCCATGAACATGAACAATGGTGGGGGGATTTCCTGAGGGAGTGGGGAGGGTGCTTGGTGGAGGGGGGAAGGTGGGAAATTGGGACAACTGTCATAACAGAATCAATAAAATATAAGAAAAAAACAAACAAAAAACCCAAAGTACTTCAATGGCTTAAAGAAATTCATTTCTCTCTCAAATACACTGAGTGCGTAAATAATTCAAATTTACAAGGCCACTCTGCCCCATGTTGTTATCCAGGGACTTAGGTTCAATCTATTTTATTTTTCCATCAGCCCTTGAGCTTTGGCCTTAGCAGCATAGTTGCAGCCAGGTCAGATTCATCCATGTGTCAGCTCATGGGAGGGGCAAGGTCACAGAACAGTGCTTGGCAAAATTTTACAGGCCAGGCCTTGGAAGTAGCACACATCACTTCCACTCATCTGCCATTAGTGAAAACAGTCATACCACCACTATAATTACATAGGGTTTTAGGATTAAAAAAGGGAATTCTTAGCCGGGCAGCTATGTCCCTGCTATAATTGTATTATTATAGAGAAAGAGGAGAATAGATTTTCAAGGGCAGTCTGCCACACGTAATTATGTGTGTACTCAGGCCAATGTGGCACATTTACCTTCTTTGTTCTCCCTGATCTGTGTCACAGAAATCATTAACTCAAAAGCTTATAGGAGCCAGGCAGGTAAAATAGTGAAATAGCCTCGATTAGCCAGAGACATGTGACCTATACCAAAGTTGTCCCCACTTGTCTTTAGCCAATTGTTGCCATCTGAGATGTTTAGGCTCAGGGACCTTGGCACCCTAATAGAGGCATCCACTGGTGGTGTCCAATCATGCAAATGTGGGTTCCAGTCAGATGTGCAGCAGAGGTGCAGAATTACAATAAGTCTTGGTACATGAGTTTTACCTAAGCTCCTGAGTGTGCTGAGTTTATAGGACAAGATCTAGACATTTTCCATTCCTCTTACCACCTCCCACACACACACTCCTGAAGTATTCTTATAGGACAAGTAAATTTTCAGAAATGGAAATGATGCTCCCAAAGGCTGGATACATGCTGAGTTCATGGCCTATTATAAAGGGGTGGTAGTAGCCTATATGGTACCTCTAGAAATTAGAAATCTTAAGCAACATGGAGATTCCTAAATTAAGATTTGAAAAAGATGGCTCTTTTGGGCAGAAGAAATAGAAAAAGATGTCAACGTCCCGGTGGATGCAGCTCTGTGCATGGCACACAGGTCGATAAAAAGAGGATGAGCTGAATTTCAGTCCCACACCACCTTGGCCTGGAACATTTCTGCCAGGCACAAACCTGCTGCCCTGCTGCCATACCCAATAGAATCTTAACTGTCCTGCCTGCTGTTATTGCTGCCTGCGGTCACCAGAGAGCAGCAAACAACATAAGTTCTATCTACCTTTGGGTCTCCAAGAAAGAATCTGATGTGTAAGATGTGTGGAAGCCTCCACTTCAGATGAAATCTGTTAGTTCCCAGAGGCTCCTGGGCTCAGCTGATCAGGGAAATTTATTGCACCGTGATCTCTTTGAGACTTTGAAAAACTGGACTACCAGTTTGTTTCATCCTACCGGTGGCACCTATTTACTTATTTTTTTTTTCATAGGAACAAATTTATTTTCAGAATGACATAAAGTAGACTGTAGTGCTTATCATAATTAACCATTTAAGCACATTGTTATAGATTAAAATAATCAGTATACAATCATAATATATTTTCATAAAACTGGGCAAGTTTTTGAGTTTTGCTTTTTAATAGCAATATTATACTTATTTTCCTAGCTTTAATTACAGACATAGTAAATTTATGAGAAAATCAAATACATAGTAACATGCAAAACAAAGTGAACAAAAACAATAGCAAAATCACCTGAAATCTTAGTTACCAGCGATAACTGCCATTAACTTGTTCAATCACCATGATTTTATATAGATATGTATGCATATAATCATATGCATTTAAATATTTTAAGTAATTCACATTAATGATGGATAACATGTACTTTGAGGATATCTTTGAAATAGTCTCTTTTCATACTTTTAAAATATACGAAGTGAATTCTGTTTATACAGAATTTAGAGTTATTCTCAGATACTACATTATAAGTGAAATCCTATTCAAATTATATTTTCTGTATGATCTGGTTCATAAAACATAATTAATTTTGAATACTTGTTTTTTCTCTAACAAACTTGAATTCAAATATTAACTGCTCATGTATTAATTCCAATAATTTATTTACAGGTTGATTTGTATTTTCTATGCAAATAACCAAAACATATTTAAATAGTTAAAGTCTTGTATTTCAATTTTTTTTGAAGATGGAATAGTTTTATTTTTATTTTTTAATATATTTATTGATTATGCTATTACAGTTGTCCCATTTCCCCCACCCCGCACTGCACTCCATCCTGCCCACCCCCTCCCTCCCATATTCCCCCCCTATAGTTCATGTCCATGGGTCATACTTATAAGTTCTTTGGCTTCTACATTTCCTACACTATTCTTACCCTCCCCCTGTCTATTTTCCACCTATCATCTATGCTACTTATTCTCTGTACCTTTCCACCCCTCTCCCCCTCCAACTCCCCTGTTGACAACCCTCCATGTGATCTCCATCTCTATGGTTCTGTTCCTGTTCTAGTTGTTTGCCTAGTTTGCTCTTGTTTTTGTTTTAGGTGCGGTCGTTAATAACTGTGAGTTTGCTGTCATTTTTACTGTTCCTATTTTTTATCTTATTTTTCTTAGGTAACTCCCTTTAACATTTCCTATAATAAGGGCTTGGTGATAATGAACTTCTTTAACTTGACCTTATCTGAGAAGCTCTTTATCTTTCCTTCCATTCTAAATGATAGCTTTGCTGGATACAGTAATCTTGGATGTAGGTCTTTGCCTTTCCTGACTTGGAATACTTCTTGCCAGCCCCTTCTTGCCTGTAAGGTCTCTTGGGAGAAATCAGCTGACAGTCTTATGGGAAGTCCTTTTTAGGTAACTGTCTCCTTTTCTCTTGCTGCTTCTAAGATTCTCTCCTGTTTCATCTTGGGTAACGTAATTATGATGTGCCTTGGTGTGTTCCTCTTTGGGTCCAGCTTCTTTGGGACTCTCTGAGCTTCCTGGACTTCCTGGAAGTCTATTTCCTTTGTCAGACTGGGGAAGTTCTCCTTCATTATTTGTTCAAATAAGTTTTCAATTTTTTGCTCTTCCTCTTCTCCTCCTGGCACCCCTATAATTCGGATGTTGGAATGTTTCAAGATGTCCTGGAGGTTCCTAAGCCTCTCCTCATTTTTCCGAGTTCTTGTTTCTTCATTCTTTTCTGGTTGGATGTTTCTTTCTTCCTTCTGGTCCACACCATTGACTTTAGTCCCAGTTTCCTTCGCATCACTATTGTTTCCCTGTACATTTTCCTTTGTTTCTCTTAGCATAGGCTTCATTTTTTCATCTGGTTTTCGAACAGATTCAACCAATTCCTTGAGCATCTTGATAACCAGTGTTTTGAACTGTGCATCCGATAGGTTGGCTATCTCTTTGTTGCTTAGTTGTATTTTTTCTGGAGCTTTGAAGTGTTCTGTCATTCGGGCCTTTTTTTTTTTTTTTTTGTCTTGGTGTGTCTGTTTCTTTAAGGGGCGGAGCCTTAGGTGTTCACCAGGGCAAGATAACACTGGTTGCTGTGCTGTGACCTGTACGTGGGGGAGGGGCCGAGAGGGAGCAATGGTGCCCACTCCACTCTCCACAGGATTTCAGTTTTGCACTCTGCTACCCTCAATCAAACTGGGCCCTTCTGGTGCTGGTTCCCGAGTGGGTGGGCTTGTGCACACTCTAGGCCCCTGTGGGTCTCTCCAACAACCTTTCCCCTGAGGCTGGGAGTCTCTCCTGCTGCCACCCCAATCCCCACGGGCGTTTTTAATCAGAGGTTTGAGACTTTATTTCCCCCGCGCTAGAGCCATGGGTTGCGTGGTCTGCTTTGCTCCCTGCCATTTGTCTGGTTTATCTGTGCACGAATGTGGGGCCCCGGGGTCTGCCCGTGGTCACACTGCCTGCTACGTTTGTCCCACACTCCGCCAGTCTTGGTCCCGCCACGGCCCGAGTCCTCTCCGCCCCTCCTACCAGTCTGGATGAATGTTTATTTTTTATCTCCTTTGTGTCAGACTTCCGTGCCGTTTGATTTTCTGTCAGTTCTGGTTGTGCGAGGAGGCACAGTGTGTCTACCTACGCCGCCATCTTGGTTCTCTCAATTTTTTTTTTAAAGTTGTTTTTCTACATTGGCTAAGACTTCCTAGATGGAATAGAAGTGACTATAGTAAACTTTGATATTTTATTACCTATATTTCCAAAGATTTTAAGTATATTCAAGTTATCATATTTGCCTATTATTATGAGAATGACATAATTATTGTGGGAATGACATTTCCTAATATTTCTACAACTAAACTAGTAAATTGCTAGGTTAATTGAACTTTACCCTAATATACTATTTCTCTAAGACATAGGTTGGTTTTATATAGAATATTTAAAGAATTTTTATTTATGTACACCAGTAGTATTTTTCTGCAAGTGTTTTGGATATGATTTTGTCTAAGTTGGAACCAAGATCAAATGTGTGGCGTTCAATAAATTGTAAAAATACTTGCATATGAGTCCTAAACAGTGATAAGTTCCTGTGGTCTAAAACCGCTTTGAGAATCTGATGATATCTATGTAAAGTTTCCATGTTGGTGAATCTGGTTAGGTATTGGGAGAGTGGCACACCCAGGCAGAGTGTGGGAACTCCTTGCCCCTTCCCACATGTGAGCTTACATTGCCTTCTTTTTTTCTCTAATTAAAAAAAAAAATATTGTTTCTCAATTCCAGTTCTCTGCCTTTTCTCCCCATCCCTCCACCCCACCCCAGCCAAACCCACCTCCCTCACCCACCTCCAACCTCCCCTTTGATTTTATCCATGTGTCCTTTATAGTAGTTCCTGTAATCCCCTCTCCCCACTCCCCTCTGACTATTGTTAGATTGTTCTTAACTTCAATGTCTCTGGTTATATTTTGTTTGCTTTTTTCTTTTGTTGATTGTATTCCAGTTAAAGGTGAGAACATATGGTATTTATCCCTCACTGTCTGGCTTATTTCACCTAGCATAATGCTCTCCAGTTCCATCCATGCTGTTGCAAAGGGTATAAGCTCCTTCTTTCTCTCTGCTGCGTAGAATTCCAGTTTGTAAATGTACCATGGGTTTGATCCACTCGTTTGCTGATGGACACTTAGGTTGCTTCCAGGACTAGGCTATTGTAAATAGTACTGCTATGAATCTTGGGGTGCATAGGATCTTTTGGAATGGTGTTTCAGGGTTCTTAGGGTATAATCCAGCAGCGGAATTACTGGGTCAAAAGGCAGTTCCATTTTTAGTTTTCTGAGGAAATTCCATAATGTTTTCCACACTGGCCGCACCAGTCTACATTCCCACCAACAATGTACTAGGGGTCCCTTTCCTCTACAACCTCTCCAACATTTGTTGTTGGTTGCTTTGTTTTTGATGGCCATTCTCAACAGTGTGAAGTGGTATCTCATTATGGTTTTAATTTACATCTCTCTGATGGCTAGTGATGCTAAGCATCTTTTCATATGTCTATGGGCCCTCTGTATGTCTTCCTTGGAGAAGTGTCTGTTCAAATTCTTTGCCCCTTTTTTAATTGGATTGTTTGTCTTCTTGGAGTGGAGTCGAGTGAGTTCTTTATATATTTCGGAGATCAGGCCCTTGTCTGAGGTATCATTGGCAAATATGTTTTCCCAAACTGTTGGTTCTCTTTTTATTTTAGTGCTGTTTTCTTTAGCCATGCAGAAGCTTTTTAATTTGATGAGGTCCCATTTGTTTCTTCTTTCCTTTATGTCCCTTGATTTAGGGACATGTTTGTGAGGATGTTGCTGCGTGGAATGTCTGAGATTTTCCTGCCAATGTTTTCCTCCTGGACTTTTATGGTATTATGACTTATATTTAACTCTTCTACCCACCTTGAGTTTATTTTTGTGTATGGTGTAAGTTGGTGATCGAGTTCCATTTTTTTGCACGTAGCTGTCCAGATCAACCAACACCATCTGTTGAAGAGGCTGTTTTTGCTCCATTTTATGCTCCTTCCACCTTTGTCAAATATTATTTGACCGTAAAGACTTGAGTTTATTTCTGGGCTCTCTATTCTGTTCCATTGGTCTATGTGCCTGTTTTGATGCCAGTACCAGGCTGTTTTGATTACAGTGGCCTTGTAATACAGTTTGATATCAGGTATTGTGATCCCGCCTGCTTTGTTCTTCTTTCTCAAAATTGCTGCAGCTATTCGGGGTCGTTTATGCTTCCATATAAATTTTTGAAATGTGTGTTCTATATCTGTGAACTATGTCATGGGTACTCTAATGGGGATTGCATTGAATCTATAAATTGCTTTGGGTAGTATGGCCATTTTGATGATGTTAATTCTTCCAATCCATGAGCATGGTACATGCTTCCATTTGTTTGTGTCTTCCTTAATTTCTTTCTTCAGTGTTGTGTAGTTTTCTGAGGACAGGCCTTTTACCTCCTTGGTTTGGTTTATTCCTAAGTACTTTATTTCTTTTGTTGCTATATCAAATCGGATATTTTTCCTAATTTCTGTTTCTGCAGTTTCGTTGTTGATATTCAGGAATGCCTTTGATTTCTGAGTATTGACTTCGTATCTTGCTGTTTTGCCAAATTCATTTGTTAGGTCGAGTAGTTTTCTGGTGGAGTCTACAGGATTTTCCATGTGCACTATCATGTCATCTGCAAATAGTGACAGTTTCCTTTCCTCCTTTCCAATTTGGATGCCTTTTATTTCTTTTTCTTGTCTGATTGCTGTGGCTAGGACTTCCAATACTATGTGGAATAGGAGTGGTGAGAGAGGGCATCCTTGTCTTGTTCCTGATCTTAGTGGGAAAGCTATAAGTTTTTGTCCATTGAGTATGATGTTGGCTGTAGGTCTCTCATATATGGCCTTTATTATGTTGAGGAATGCTCCCTGCAGTCCCACTTTGCTGAGTGTTTTTGTCATAAATGGGTGCTGTATCTTATCAAATGCTTTTTCTGCATCTATTGATATGATCATGTGATTTTTGTCTTTGCTGTTGTTGATGTGATGTATTATGTTTATTGATTCGCGAATATTGTACCATCCTAGCATCCCTGGGATGAATCCCACTTGTTCATGGTGTATGATCTTTTTAATGTATTGCTGGATGTGGTTTGCCAACATTTTGTTGAGAATTTTAGCATGTATGTTCATCAGCGATATTGGCCTGAAGTTTTCTTTCTTTGTTGTGTCTTTATCTGATTTTGGGATTAGGATGATGCTGGCTTATAAAAAGAGTTTGGGAGTCTTCCATCATTTTGGATTTTTTCAAATAGTCTGTGAAGGATAGGGGTCAGCTCCTCCTTAAATGCTTTGTAGAATTCTCCTGTGAAATCATCTGGTCCAGGGCTTTTGTGTGTTGGGAGTTTTTTGATGACTGCTTCAATTTCCTTTGCTGATATTGGTCTGTTCAGGTTTTCTGCTTCTTCTTCATTCAGTTTTGGAAGATTACATTTTTCTAGAAATGTGTCCATTTCACCTAGGATTTCAAATTTCTTGGCATACAGTTCTTTGTAGTAATTTCTTACAATCCTTTCTATTTCTGTGGTATCAGTTGTAATCTCTCCTCTTTCATTTCTAATTCTGTTTATTTGGATCCTCTGTCTTTTCTTCTTGATGAGCCTACTTAAAGGCTTGTCGATTTTGTTTATCTTTTCCAAGAACCAGGTCTGGATTCATTGATCCTTAGAATTGTGCTTTTAGTCTCTATGTCATTTAACTCTGCTCTGATCTTGGTTATTTCCTTCCTTCTGCTTGCTCTGGGCTGCCTTTGTTGTTGTTCCTCCAGTTGTTGTAGGCTTCCGGTCAGGTTGTTTGTTTGAAATGTTTCTATCTTTTTAAGGCAGGCCTGTATTGCTATGAACTTCCCTCTCAGGACTGCCTTTGCTGTGTCCCATAGCTTTTGGATTGTTGTGAGTTCATTTTCATTTGTTTCCAGAAAGCTTTTGATTTCTTCCCTAATCTCGTTCTTGACCCATTCATTGCTTAATAGCATGCTATTCAGTCTCCATGATTTGGAGTGTTTTGGGTTTTTTCCTTTGGGGTTGGTTTCTAGTTTCAGTCCCTTGTGGTCAGAGAAAATGCTTGATATGATTTCAATTTTCTTGAATTTGTTGAGGATTGCTTTGTGTCCTATCATGTGGTCTATCTTTCAAAATGTTCCATGTACACTTGAAAAGAATGTGTATTTTGCTTCTTTGGGATGAAAATCTCTATATATATCAGTTAAGTCCATTTCATCTAGGGCATTGTTAAGTGACACAATATCCCTGTTGATATTTTCTTTGGAAGACCTGTCCATTTTTGACAGTGGGGTGTTGAAATCCCCTTTTATAATTGTGTTTCTGTCAGTATCTTTCTTGAAGTCCTCCAAGATTTTTTTTATGTATCTGGGTGCTCCTATGTTGGGTGCATATATATTTACAATGTTTATGTCTTCTTGGTGGATTCTTCCTTTGAGTATTATGAAGTGACCTTCTGGGTGTCTCTTTATGGCCCTTCTTTGGAAGTCTATTTTGTCTGATATGAGTATTGCTACTCCTGCTTCTTTTTCCTGTCCATTTGCTTGGAAAATTTGTTTCCAGTCCTTCACTTACAGTCTGTGTAGGTCTTTTGTCCTGAGGCAGGTCTCTTGTAGGCAGCATATGTGTGGGTCATGTTTTCTTATCCATTCAGCTATTCTGTGTCTTTTGATTGGAGCATTTAATCCATTTACGTTTAAGGTTATTATTGATAGGTACTTATTCATTGCCATTTTTTCCTACCTTTGTTCCTCTGTCTTTCTCTTTTCCTTCCTTTCCTTACATCAGCCCCTTTAGCATCTCTTGCAGAGCTGGTTTGGTGGAGGTATATTCTTTTAGACTTCTTTTGTCTGGGATGCTCTTTTTGTGGCCTTCTGTCTTGATTGAGAGCCTTCCCGGGTAACGTAGCCTTGGCTGCAGGCCTCTGGTTCTCATTACTTGGAATATTTTTTGCCATTCTCTTCTGGCTTGGAGCATTTCCTGCGAAGTCAGTTGCTAACCTTATTGGGGCTCCCTTGTATATTACTTCTTGTTTCTCCCTTGCTGCCTTTAAGATCCTCTCTTTGTCTTGGAAATTTGCCATTTTAATGATGATGTGTCTTGCAGTGAGCCTCTTTGGGTTCCTCTTGCTTGGGACTCAGTGTTTCCTGGATTTGGGTGACTTTTTCTCTCCTCAGATTAGGGAAATTTTTCATCATTACTTTTTCAAACAGGTTTTCTATCCCTTTTCTTCTTCTTCTTCTTCAGGTATCCCTATTATATGCATATTATTATGTTTCATGTTGTCCTGCATTTCCCTTAATTCCTCTTCATTCTTTCTGAGCCTCTTTTCCTTTTCTTGCTCATTCTGGGTGTTTTTTTCTACCTTGTTCTCCAGATTGCTCATCTGATCCTCTGCTTCATCAAGTCTGCTTTTGATTCCTTCTACTGTGTTCTTCAGTTCAGAAATTGTATTCTTCATTTCCTCTTGGCCCTTGTTGATAGTTTCTATTTCCTTTTTCATGTTGATATAATTTGCAGGGAGTTCCTTGTAGTTTCCCTGTAGTTTCTGGTAATTCTTTGAGAGCTCATTGAGCTTCCTGGTAACCATTGCTTTCAACTCAGTGTCTGATAGTTGAGTTGCCTCTTTTTCAGTTAGCATTCTTTCTGAGGCTTCCTCCTTTCCTTTCATTTGTGGATTGTTTGTTTGTCTTCCCATTGTTTGTGAGACTCTTCTTGCTAGCCTCTGCTTCTTAAATTGCTCTATTCTGACTCCCTGGGTTTATGGTATGAACTTCTATAAAATGGACTTCTATAGAATCCCACTGTTGGAATATCAGTGGGATTTAGTGGTGTCACGTCCTTAATCTCGTGAGCTCACTGGTGTTGGGCTGACATGTATGCGTCCAACATGGTCTAACTCTGGTCTTTTCAGAGCTCCAGGTTTTATTGTCTCATCTGTGGGAAAGGGAGAAAGAAAAGAAAAGGAGAAGGAAAAAAAGGAAAAACGAATTGAAAAGGAAAGGAATGAAGGAAAGAAGGAAGAAGGAATAAAAAAATCAGAGGAAAGATAATAAGAAGGAATTTTAAGAAAATATTTTTAAAAATAAATAAAAGAAACAGGAAGAAGGAATAAAAAAGTAAAGGAAGGAAGGAAGAAGGAATAAAAAAAGAAAGAAGGACAGAAAGGAAGAAGGAATTTCGGTGGAAAAAAAAAAAGTCTTCTGCTAGCTTTAAACAGGTCAGGTTAGTTCTGCTGGACTTCCTGTCTGTGAAATGGGAGGGGGTGGGTGGAGGGATTGGTTTCACTTTTCTCCCTTCCTGAGCCACACTCTTCGCTGTTGTCCAGCCTCCAGTCCAGTTCCTCAGGGTCCTTCTGCTCCCCACTAGGCCTTTAGTTCACCAGTTGTTCTGTCCTTGAGTTGCACCAACTAGGGGCAACTCACACTCCCCCCTTTTTGCTCTTTGCTGTCTTAGATGCTAGGGGCTCTTGGTGCTCCGGTGCTCCGGGGTAGTTCTGCCCCCTACTGGGTCAAGTCTTTCCGGGGACTGCAATCTCCCCTAGCCCTGCAGCTCCCCTCTGCTGGGTGTTCTGCTTTCCTCCTAGAGAGCAAGTAGGCCTTGCAGTGCTCTGTGCACAGGGGTAGGTGGGAGGTGTTCACTTCCTGGTGCTTCGGGGGTGGTCGCCCGTCGGCTGCCTGGCAGCTGATCAGAGTGTACACCTACCCGGGTTTTCAGGTGTGGGCGCCCAGTCTGCTGATTGGGGTGCGCACCCACCTGGGGGCTTTGGGCCTGTGTGCCCAGGCAGCCTGGCCGCTGATCTGGGTGTGTACCAGCTGGGCTTCAGGTGTGTGCTGGGGCTGCTTATCCGGTGTTCACAGTCCAGAGGCTGAGGGGGTGGGGGCACAAGAGGCCACGGCTGCTGAGGAGAATTTTCTAAACAGTCACTGAGTGTCTCTATTTTCTCTT
Source organism: Desmodus rotundus (assembly GCF_022682495.2). Taxonomy (NCBI): domain Eukaryota; kingdom Metazoa; phylum Chordata; class Mammalia; order Chiroptera; family Phyllostomidae; genus Desmodus; species Desmodus rotundus. The sequence continues at coordinate 47,591,104 of NC_071400.1, read as the reverse complement.
TTTCTTTTCGAGAAATTCCTCCTATTCAAGCTCGCCCCCCCCCCCCCCCCCCCCCCCCCCGTCCAAACAAGCACCTGGCCTCTTACACAGCCCAGCCTGGCTCTGTTCCAAGGATCCTGCGGCAGACTGCACCCCGGCCGGGGGCTTCAGCCATCCTAGTCTGCGCGCTGGTCCCAGGGACCTTATAGTCCTTAAGCACTCTTCTTACCGTCTGATCTTTCAATGTCCTCTATCTTTGGTCTCTGATCTTCATATATGCTGGAATCCCATTTGCTGTTCGCTCTGTTCCTCAGATCATTTAGGCGTTTCACTGGTGCCCAGGGGAAGTGGACTCTGCTCCCACCTATCTCGCTGCCATCTTCCTCCTAATCTCATGGCACCTATTTAAAGAAATAAAACAAATCCAGTTTCCTGCAGACTTGATTATATCTTAGCAGGTAGAGCCAATGAAATGTTTCTTAAAGCAGTTTGGAAATATGAAAATATCTAGCATAGTGCACATCATTCCATCATAATTCCTATATATTCTTATTTTCAGGAAGGTTCCTACTGTATTACCTTTCTGCCAGCTAAGAGACAAAGAATATAATTTATGCAGTATTCCCTTAGGGCCCTTAACACACAGTGTTTCCAGTCATAATTGTATCTGAGCAACCTGAGTCTAATGGGTTCCCTTGTTAATCTCTTGGGTGACAGCGCCAATGGTGATGAGGGGACAGGTCAAGTTGATTGTGAGAATAGTTGTACAGCCTCCTTGCTTGTCATTGAAGCACAAGGCAGTGTACAATAAGCCCTCCATATCTGTGGGTTTTGCATTTGTGGATTCAACCAACTGCAATCAAAAATAACATTTTAGATCCACAGTTGGGAATCCATGAATGCAAGTGGCTGACTGTATAAATTATTCTACACCATTTTGTATAAGGGACTTCAGCATGTGTGGATTTGGGTATTCACTGGGCTCTCTGGTTATCTCCAGCCTTAGTGAACAGGTCAGCTCAGTTCAAGGGAATAGGCAGAAGGTGAATGTGTGATGCTGTGGGGAAACTAACAGAATCTGAGAGGGCTCGCTGAGACCCAGATGTAGGAACATGGCTAAAATGAGTTTTGAAGGAGAGAAGGGGGAGCGTCAGCAGCCTATCTTCTGAGTCAATAGAGGCTGAGAGAACCACAGTGCATGGAAACAAGCCTGCTGAAGTGGAGCGGAAGGAGGCTAATCAGAAACATGGGCATCCAGTGGCCCCAGCTGGGTTGTTATATGCTTGTATTTCTCGGGAGCAATTGAGCCTAGTTAATAGGGTCAAGATGGGGAAAATATATTGCGGCAGGAATTCAGTACTTCTCTTCTAGGCTATAATAGGCACTGCTTATGCTGTGTACAGGGAGTAGTGGACTTGTCTTGCCTTGTTCCCTGGCAAGGTGTTCTACATGTCTTCTCAGGATAAATGCACTTCCATGGGCAGTCTGGTACCATGAATAGCTTTTTTTTTTTTAAAGATTTTATTTATTTATTTTTAGAGAGATGGGAAGGGATGGAGAAAGAGTGGGAGAGGAACATCAATACAAAAAACGCTGACCAGTTGCCTCTGGTATGTGTCCAGACCCAGGGACAGAACCTGCAATTTAGGTATGTAACCTGACCAGGTTTTGAACCGGTAGCCCTTCTCTTTGCAGCATGACACCCCACCAACTGAGCCAATCCAGTCAGGGCCTGAATAGCTTTTATTAAGTACATGTGTGCCCTGGCTGGCATAGCTCAGTGGATTGAGGGCAAGCCTGTGAACCAAAGGATCACCAATTTGTATTCCCACTCAGGGCATATGCCTGGGTTGTGGGCCAGGTCCCCCCACTCTTAGTGGAGGGCATTCATGAGGCAACCACACATTCATGTTTCCCTCTCTTTCTCCTTCCCTTCCCCTCTCTCTAAAGTTAAATAAAATCTTTAAAAAAAAATAACGTTATGAGCTTAAAACCATTAACACAGAAAAGAAATTTTTGCAGCCAAGTCTGGCTGTGAAGCTTCTGATGAAGCCTCGCTTTACAAGACATGGCAGGTGTTGGGGACTTCTCTGTGTGGTTTTAGAGATTGTAGCCCCCCAAGAACAAGCTCTGAAAGGGACTGGTAAGTTTCCCTGGAAAACCAGGTCATAATGCAGGTGGCAGGCATGACTAGATTCTAACACCGAGGGTCCCGTGGGAATAAGGCCTGAAAAGTACTTGTTTGTCCTTTGAAGCCAGCTTTGCTCAGCAATAAGCCGTGTTAGTATAACCCAGATGCTTGAGTTCAAGGCATAAGGAGTGAAACTCCCTACTGCATGATATACGCCTTTACAACCACCTGGGTCTGCATGTCTCACAGACCCCAACCTGAAAAGATTTCTGTGTTTCTTTAATTGTTATCTATAGGTAGTATTAGTTTTTTATGACTATAGCCTGTTGGACATTGATTGATAACCTATGTACGTGTGCTGTATCCCCCTGCACTTCCCAACCCTAATAAAAGCTGTGTCAGAGAAAGGCTCCCGGCATTTTCCACTAGAAGGAATTGCCACCCCCTTTTCCCATGGGAGCAACAAGATTGCATCTGGGACAATTCTTTATTTCCATCTGCCATGGCCCCGGGGAACCTCGTGGGCCGAAGTTACCCTCAGGCAGAATTTGCTGGTTATATTTTTTCATTCCTAAACAAGTCTAGTGACAGGTTCAGGGAAATTGAGGGGATGGGGGTTGTGGTCTAGAAAATGGGAAGGAGAGTAGATTTTCTCATGTGTCATATTTTCTTACTGTGTTGTGGTATATCTAGGGACATTGAGTATTTCTTCTCTTCATTGGGTATACTGAAAAACCATAGAGGGACTAAAGAGGCTGACAGGAGCTTTGGCTTTATTTTGAAAGAATCTTGTGCAAAAGAGTGATCACTCTGCAGGAAAAGTAGCTAGCAGGACTGCTTGTTGTGTGGGTTTCTTTTCTGTGGTATGTGAAAACATTGGCTTTATTTCATTTTAACCCACTAAATGGTTTATCTCCATATGAGCTCATCTTCCTTCCTTCCTATTTCCAAGTAGGCCCTTCTCAAGTTCCCCTATCAGTAACTGTTTACTTCCTTGTAGAAATTTCCATCCAGCAGCTACCACATTTCATTTTGGTAAAAGGAGTAACTGAGACCATTCTTGGCTCAAAGCTTAAACTGCCACAGACCTTAATTGCCCTGCTTGTTAGAGGCTCAAAGCTGTTTGGGGTCCCCTCTCTCCAAGGACTTGTGTTTGCTACTGATGGGAACCCTTGGAGAGGGGCTTGTTTGCATGAAACTTGGTTCCTCTTTCCACCCAAGAAAACCCAGACAAGTTTTAGTCACTCACTGATAACACGATAAGTAAGGAAGCAGATGTGGTATTTGACCAGGAGATCTTTTGACTGAAAATCTAGCCCTTGTTCTAACACATTGAAAAGCATTGTGAACAATAGAAACTCAATTATGTTCATTGAGAGGCAGTATTTATAGCACAGTGGTTAAGATTTAAGCTTCTGACAACTGGGGTATTTTTATTTTTTATGTGCAGTAAAATATACCAATCAGTGGCATTAGGCATATTTGTGATGGTGTGCAATCATTTTTAGAATTATTTTATCATTTATAACAAAAACTCTGTACTGACAAACTGGTTTTGAATTCAGGTTCTGTCACTAAGTAATTGTGTAAACTTGTGCAAATTCCTTAGGGGGCCTCAATTGTCTCATTTATAAGATAAGAATAAGTGCATCTACTTCACAGAACTGTCATTGTTTGCAGACAGCATGATAGTGTACATAGAAAATCTTAAAGACCACAAAAAACTGCTCAACCTAATAAATGAATTTGGCAAAACAATGGGATACAAAGTCAATATTCAGAAACCAAAGGCATTTTTGTACACCAACAATGAAATATCAGAAACAGAAATCAGGGGGGAAATCCCTTTTGATATACCAATGAGAAAAATAAAGTACCTAGGAATAAACCTAACCATGGTGGTAAAAGACCTATACTCAGAAAACTACACAACACTAAAGAAAGAAATTAAGGAAGGCACAAACAAATGGAAGTGGATTGGAAGAATTAACATAATCAAAAGGTCCATACTAAACAAGGTAATTTATAGGTTCAATGCAATTCCGATTAAAATACCAATGATATATTTCACAGATATAGAACAAACACTTCAAAAATTTATTTGCAACCATAAACGACCCCGAATAGCTGCAGCAATTTTGAGAAAGAAGAACAAAGCAGGAGGGATCACAATACCTGATATCAAACTGTATTACAAGGCCACTGTCACCAAAACAGCCTGGTACCAGCAACAGAACAGACACATAGACCAATGGAACAGAACAGAGAGCCCAGAAATAAACCCAAGTCTCTATGATCAATTAATATTTGACAAAGGGGACAAGGGCATAAAATAGGGTAAAAATAACTTCCTCAAAAAATGGTGTTGGGAGAACTGGACAGCTACATGCAAAAAAATGAAACTTGATCACCAACATACACCATATAGAAAAATAAATTCAAGGTGCATAAAACACTTAAACATAAATTCTGACCCCATAAAAGTCCTACAGGAGAACATAGGCAGGAATATCTCAGATATTCCACGCAGCAATATTTTCACTGATATGTCCCCTAGAGCAAGGGACATAAAGGAAAGAATAAACAAATGGGACTTCATCAAAATAAAAAGCTTCCACATAACTAAAGAAAACAGCATTAAAATGAAAAGAGAACCAACCGTATGGGAAAACATATTTGCCAATGATACCTCAGACAAGGGTCTGATCTCCAAAATATATAAAGAACTCACAATACTCCACTCTGGGAAGACAAACAACCCAATTAAAAAATGGACAAAGGACTTGAACAGACACTTCTCCAAGGAGGACACACAAAGGGTCCAGAGACATATGAAAAGATGCTCGGCATCACTAGCCATCAGAGAGATGCAAATTAAAACCACAATGAGATACCACTTCATACTGGTGAGAATGGCCATCAGAAACAAAGCAACCAACAACAAATGTTTGAGAGGTTGTAGAGAAAAAGGGAACCCTAGTGCACTGTTGGTGGGAATGTAGACTGGTGCGGCCAGTGTGGAAAACATTATGGAATTTCCTCAGAAAACTAAAAATGGAACTGCCTTTTGACCCGGCTATATATTCCACTGCTGGGATTATGTCCTAAGAACCCTGAAACACCAGTCCAAAGGAACCTATGCACCCCAATGTTCATAGCAGCACAATTTACAATAGCCTAGTCCTGGAAGCAACCTAAGTGCCCATCAGTGAATGAGTGGATGAAAAAACCACGGTATATTTTTACACAATGGAATACTATGCAGCAGAAAGAAAGAAGGAGCTTCTATCCTTTGTGACAGCATGGATGGAACTGGAGAGCATTATGCTAAGTGAAATAAGCCAGGCAGTGAGGGACAAATATGATCTCAACTTTAAGTGGAATCTAATCAACAAACAAATAAGCCAAATATAACCACAGCCATTGAAATTAAGAACAAACTGTCAGTAACCAGAGAGGAGGTGGGAGGGAATAATGGGGGGAAAAGGGGGAAGGGTTTACAGGAACAACTTCAGAGGACATCCAGACAAAACCAAGGGGGTGGAATCAGGGGAGGGAGGTGGGGATGGCTGGGGTGGGAGGGAGTGGTGGGGGGAAAAGGCAGACAACTGTACTTGAACAACAATAAAATTTTTTTAAATGGGGGAAAAAGGAAGTGCACCTGCTTCACAGAATTGTGTGTGTATATATATAATACATTGTGATATTAATTAATACTGTATATCAATTGTATAATTGATTGTTTCTTTCATATTTATTGAGTTCTTATTCTTTGTCAATCTCAGAATGCTTGAGCTACTAAGTGACAGAGTTTAGATTTATTTTTTTGGTTATTAAAAAATCTTTATTGGGTTATATTTACATTGTCCTCCCACCCAAATTAAAGGAAAAACTAAAAACAAAAATAATAAATCCCAATGAGAGACCCTTAAGAGTTCATAAACTATTAACATAAAGCTGGTAGCTAATACAGTAAGGCAGAATTTTCAGATTTGTGTAAAAATTCTTATAATTTAGGTAGATGTTTTCCTCACCCATTATAAATCTTTGCACCACAATAGGAAGTTATGCTATTCTGAAATTTGTATCAACTGTACAAAAACAAAAGCGAGGGACCATGAAAATTGTTTATGTTCTTCATGGTCTGAGGGCACAAACATTTTGACTAGTAAAAGGGTGACTATGAGAGCCTAACATTTTTCCGTATCTTATGTCTTCTGCCTGTCTGCGTAAATAAAGTCAGTAAGATCTTAATAGCAGGGGTCTTCTCTGCTGTTTTCATGACCACCGTAAGAGCAAGTATCTGGCAGAGGAATAGCATGGCCAGCCAAGTCTTGAAATGTCCAGAACTTATTAACCCAGTTCAGGATGACTTGCAGTTGATTCATCAACTGGCATCCCATCTTCTCTGGGCAACACAAAAGAGATGCCACTATCACTTTGCACCCAAGGGATTAGTGCTCTCACTGAGACCATCTGGAAGTAGGCAATAATTAGTTCTGTATTGATCCACAGACCCAGATTTCCTTGTTCAATTGTCAGCACCATCTCTTCCATCAACTCAGCCCTAAAGTCCAGTTCCTCCTCACAACACTTGGCCTTTAATGCTCATAACATCTCTTTTTTTTGGAGATAGTCTTCCCTGATTGGGTGATCTGTCAAAAACCATACTGTGGCAGCCACAGAGCTACACACCTTAATTTGCTTGTTCTTCCTTTTCCTGGATTATTTCCTCCTGAATGTAAAGTATTTTTGATTGCAGGAGGTAGCAAAAGCAAGTCCAAAATCTAAGAGCAGGATGGAACCCTAGAGCAGGAGTCCTCAAATGAAACTTCTCTCAACAGGACTAAGATTTTAAACTCAGGTTGGTTTGACCTCAGAGCTTCCATTTACACTGTTTGTACTGTGAGAATTAACTAAGATGAGAACATTCAGTACCTGCCACATAACATTCCCTCAAAAAATGCTAGCTCTTTTGTTGTTATCATTACTGCTATCAAATTGAGTTTGAAACTCATGCTTCCTTAGCCTCTCTGGTGACGATAGATTGCTCTCTACTGCTACAAAGTACTGTTCCCAACTTTGCAATAAATTTTTCTCTACACTTAAGTAGAAGAAAGAGGCTGGGAGCCTCTTTGAAGTATGTAGGCATAACTACATATGGCTGCCACTTAGGAACTGCCACCCTAGCTGCATGGCTGGAGGATACCCACTTCTTTCTCCATTTCTACCTCATGGTAGGCCCAGGGCCAGCAGGGACAAAGACCAACTTCCAGAAAATGAAGAGGAATGAAGGGAAAATCCCTTCCAATCACTGCCTTCCATAGCTATTCTCAACTCCCCACCACTCTACCCCACCACCAAGACCAACCAACCCCTTCCAACAGTAAATGTTATTGTCAGCCCCAAAATCTACTGAAGTTTCCCATCTCACCCTCTCACTCTCTCAGCGACCATGTCTTGGGCTAGCCAGAGGTGAGCAAGGAGAGGAAGGGGAAGAGAGGCAGAATTGGAGAAAGTGGGGAAGCTCCAAGCTCTGTTCCCTACCTCTTGCTCATTTCCCAGCTCTCACCCAGAGCTTTTCCTCCAAACCCACAAGCTGATTCTACACCCCACAGTTCTTTTACCCAAAACTCGCAACCTTCAACCTGCTGAACTCCCCATCTTAACCCCCTCAGTGTGCCTTACCTCAATGAGAGGAGTCATTGTCCAAACAGGGGGTTGGAAAAAGAGGTTATCCTTGTTTCTGCTTCCAAGGATAGACTGGGATCTTCAAGTTACATATCTAGATTCTACCCTAATTCTCTGGTTCAACAAGAAGAATATTTGCCCTTTCTCAGCACATCTCATGTTTTCCAATTTCCATGCCTTTGCTTCTGTTATACCATGTCCTTGAAACATCCTACACCCTTTACTTTCATCATTCATGTAAAATTCCACTGCTTTCTTAAAGCCTTCCCTGGTTTCTACTCCCCAGATGTGGTATCTTCCTCTTTTTGATCTTCACTTGTTCTCCTTGTGTACTACTCCAACTTACACTTCAAATAGTCTGCTTGTCAGTCACTCATGCTAATGTTTTAGCTCCCCTTACAAGATAAATGACTTTCTCATAGGCAAGGACTCTGTCCAAATCAAATTGGTAGCCCTGCAATGCCTTGCACATAGGTGATACTTGGTGAACACTTGATTCTAATTGAAAGTATTTTCCATAGAAACATGGGTAAGCTTTGATTACTTTATGGATTTGGAGGGATGACCATGGGGGTTCAACTACCATGTGAAACAGTACTTGTTTTTATAGGAAAATGCAGGCAAGCTATAAACAACAGATTGCAACATGCACACTGTATTTATAAATTAGAGATGGCCCAAATTGATAGCAGGAAAAGAATGCATCAAGTGGTCTGCTACAAGTTCAGTCTTCTGCCAGTAGAAGGCAACATCGGCAGCATCTGAGCTGAAACAACCATGAGCCCAAGTTCCTTTTCCCAATGTAGTGGTCATGACAGTTTAGAAAACAGAATTCTCTGGTAACAGGCAACAGAAGCTCCTATCAGCTTTGTTGAAATTCAAGGTTGAGCTGAGACTTGGCTGAAGAAAGAAAATGGCAGGATTGCTATCTGCCCCTCTCCCACCAGTATACATTAAATTTTGTTTCATTAGCTCTAAGTCACTAAAATTCTTTATATTTTGGTATTATAATATATATATATACACATTAAAATGACATAAAATGGACTGACAAGATGGCGGCAACATAGGTGGGAGAGGAGTCCACTTCCCCTCAACGCCAGGGAAATACCTAGCTGATCTGAGGAGCAGAGCGAACAGCCAACAGTATTCCAGCATATACGAAGATCAGAGACCAAAGATAGAGGACACTGAAAGATCTGACGGTAAGAAGAGTGCTCAAGGACAATAAGGTCCACGGGACCCAGGACCGCACGGTACAAGGGCGGCAGAAGCGCCAGCCCTGGCGCAGGGGCTCCTGCAGGAGTCTTGGGAGAGGGCCAGGCTGCGCTGTGAGCAGCCAGGTGCTTGATTAGACCAGGGGGGCTTGAAAAGGAGGAATTTCTCAAAAAGAAAAAGAAAATAGAGACACTCAGGGGCTAATTAGAGAACTCTCGGTAGTAGCCGAGGCCCCTGGCGCCCCTCCCCCTCCACCCCTGGACTGCTACGCTCACCTGAGGTCCGGTCGCGCGCGGGAGCAGATTAGCGAACGGGACCCACACTTGAAACCCCGGAGGGGCGCCCACACCTGAAACCTCCGAGATAATTTGGAGCAGAGACTAGCTGCTCCACCCACAGGCCCAAAACCTCGGAACCCAGTGCCGCGTGATTCAGTCCCAGGGCGGCCCCGCCCGCCCGAGAGACTCAAGCCCAGGGCGGCTGGATTGGGCCCCCAAGCACAGAGCCTGTGGCTCAGCGGGCTGCGCGCGCTCACCAAGCACAGGGCCGGCTGGGTGCCTGTTTTCCAAATACAAAGCTGCTGGCGAGTGTCCTAACCCCAAGGCGGCTGAATCCGCCACCTGCGCGCCAGCGTTCCAAGCCCTGGCGGCTCCATTGGTCCGCCGGCTGCGCGCTCAGGGCACAAAATAACGTCACAGACCCAAAGCGGCTGGATTCCCCTGCTGCGCACGCACGTGTCACAAGCCAAAGCGGCTGGATTGGCTGATCAACGGACTGATTGACTGCCAGGGACCACACCTACAAAACAGCGAAGAGTGTGACCCAGGAAGAGAGAAAAGTGAAACCAATCCTTCCAACCACCCCCTCCCGTTGCACAGACAGGACACCAGCAGAAATAACCTGACCGGTTTAAAGCCAACAGAAGATTTTTTTTTTTTATCCTTTTTCTTTTTTTTCCTTTCCCCCTGAATTCCTTCTTCCTCTCTCTTTTTTTTTCTTTTTTTTCATTCCTTCTTCCTCCCATCCTTTACCACTTTTATGTCTTCTTCCTGCCTTCTTTTATCTATTTCTATGTTTTAATTTTTGCTAAAATTCCTTCTTATCTTGCCTCCGATCTTTCTTTATTCCTTCTTCCCGCCTTCCTTCCTTTCCTCCTTTCCTATTTCCTTTTTCCCTCCTTCCCATCTTTGTTTTGGTTTGTTTTGTGTGTGTGTGTGTGTTTTTTTTTTCTTTTCTTTTGCCCCCCCTTTCTCTTTTTCCCACAGGTGAGACAACAAAACCTGGAGTGCTGAAAAGACTAGAGTTAGACCGTGTTAAACACATAAATGTCAGCTCAAGACCAGTGAGCATAGGAGAGTAAGGAGACAGCACCACCGAATCCCATTGGCATTCTACCATAGAAGTTCATATCATAAATCCAGGGAGTCAGAACAAAGCAATTTAAGACGCAGAGGCCAACAAGAAGAGCCTCACAAACAATGGGAAGACAAAGAAACAATTCCCAAATGAAAGGAAAGGAGGAAGTCTCAGAAAGAATACTAACCGAAAAAGAGGCAAGTCAACTATCAGATACTGAGTTCAAAGCAATGGTCATCAGGAAGCTCACTGAGCTCTCTGAGCTCAAAGAGAACTACCAGAAACTACAAGGAAACTACAATGAACTCACTGCAAACTATATCAACATGAAAAAGGAAATAGAAAATATCAACAAGAGCCAAGAGGAAATGAAGAATACAATTTCTGAATTGAAGAACACAGTAGAAGGAATTAAAAGCAGACTTGACGAAGCAGAGGATCGGATCAGCGAGCTGGAGGACAAAGTAGAAAAAAACACCCAGAAGGAGCAAGAAAAGGAAAAGAGGCTCAGAAAGAATGAAGAGGCAATAAGGGAAATGCAGGACAACATGAAACGTAACAATATCCGTATAATAGGAATACCAGAAGGAGAAGAAGAAGAGCAAGGGATAGAAAACCTGTTTGAAAAAGTAATGATGGAAAATTTCCCTAATCTGAGAAGAGAAAAAGTCAACCAAATCCAGGAATCACAGAGAGTCCCAAACAAGAGGAACCCAAAGAGACCCACTGCAAGACACATCATAATTAAAATGGCAAATTTCCAAGACAAAGAGAGGATCTTAAAGGCAGCAAGGGAGAAAAAGGAAGTAACATACAAGGGAGCCCCAATAAGGTTAGCAACTGACTTCTCAATGGAAACGCTCCAAGCCAGAAGAGAATGGCAAAAAATATTCCAAGTACTGAGAACCAGAGGCCTGCAACCAAGACTACTTTACCCAGCAAGGCTCTCAATCAAGATAGAAGACCAAATAAAGAGTTTCCCAGACAAAAGAAGTCTAAAAGAATACAGCTCCACCAAACCAGCTCTGCAAGAGATGCTAAAGGGACTGCTTTAAGGAAAGGAAGGAAAAGAGAAAGACAGAGGAACACAGGTAGGAAATAATGGCAATGAATAACTACCTATCGATAATAACCTTAAACGTAAATGGATTAAATGCTCCAATCAAAAGACATAGAACAGCTGAATGGATAAGAAAACATGACCCACACATATGCTGCCTACAAGAAACCCATCTCAGGACAAAAGACTTACACAGACTGAAAGTGAAGGGCTGGAAACAAATCTTCCAAGCAAACGGACAGGAAAAAAAAGCAGGGGTAGCAATACTCATATCTGACAAAATAGACTTCCAAAGAAGGGCCATAAAGAGAGACCCAGAAGGTCACTTCATAATACTCAAAGGAAGAATCCACCAAGAAGACATAAACATTGTAAATATATATGCACCCAACATAGGAGCACCCAAATACATAAAGAAAATCTTGGAGGATTTCAAGAAAGATATTGACAGCAACACAATTATAGTAGGGGATTTTAACACCCCACTATCAAAAATGGACAGGTCTTCCAAACAAAAGATCAACAAAGATATTGTGTCACTTAACAATACCTTAGAGGAAATGGACTTAACTGATATATACAGAGCTTTTCATCCCAAAGAAGCAAAATACACGTTCTTTTCAAGTGTCCATGGAACTTTTTCAAAGATAGACCACATGACAGGACACAAAGCAAGCCTCAACAAATTCAAGAAAATTGAAATCATATCAAGCATCTTCTCTGACCACAAGGGTCTGAAACTAGAAACCAACCCCAAGGGTAAAAACCCAAAACACTCAAAAGCATGGAGACTGAATAGCATGCTATTAAACAATGAATGGGTCAAGAATGAGATTAGGGAAGAAATCAAAAACTTCCTGGAAACAAATGAAAACGAACTCACAACAACCCAAAACCTATGGGACACAGCAAAGGCAGTCCTGAGAGGGAAGTTCATAGCAATACAGGGCTACCTTAAGAAGTTAGAAACAGTTCAAACAAACAACCTAACCCTATGCCTACAAGAACTGGAGGAACAACAACAAAGACAGCCCAGAGCAAGCAGAAGGAAGGAAATAACCAAGATCAGAGCAGAACTAAATGACATAGAGACTAAAAGCACAATTGTAAGGATCAATGAATCCAGGAGCTGGTTCTTTGAAAAGATAAACAAAATCGACAAGCCTTTAAGTAGGCTCATCAAGAAAAAAAGAGAGAGGATCCAAATAAACAGAATTAGAAATGAAAGTGGAGAGATTACAACTGATACCACAGAAATACAAAGGATCGTAAGAAATTACTATGAAGACCTGTATGCTAAGAAATTTGAAAACCTAGATGAAATGGACACATTTCTAGAAAAATATAATCTTCCAAAACTGAATGAAGAAGAAGCAGAAAACCTGAACAGACCAATATCAGCAAAGGAAATTGAAGAAGTCATCAAGAAACTCCCATCACACAAAAGCCCTGGACCAGATGGTTTCACAGGAGATTTCTACAAAGCATTTAAGGAAGAACTAACCCCTATCCTTCACAGACTATTCGAAAAAATCCAAACTGATGGAAGACTCCCAAACTCTTTCTATGAAGCCAACATCATCCTAATCCCTAAACCAGATAAAGACACAACGAAGAAAGAAAACTTCAGGCCAATATCGCTGATGAACATAGACGCTAAAATTCTCAACAAAATATTAGCAAACCGCATCCAGCAATACATTAAAAAGATCATCCACCATGACCAAGTGGGATTCATCCCAGGGATGCAAGGATGGTACAATATTCGCAAATCAATAAACATAATACATCACATCAACAACAGCAAAGACAAAAATCACATGATCATATCAATAGATGCGGAAAAAGCATTTGATAAGATACAGCACCCATTTCTGATAAAAACACTCAGCAAAGTGGGAATAAAGGGAGCAGTCCTCAACATAATTAAGGCCATATATGAGAGACCTACAGCCAACATCACACTCAATGGACAAAAACTTAGAGCTTTCCCACTAAGATCAGGAACTAGACAAGGATGCCCTCTCTCACCACTCCTATTCAACATAGTATTGGAAGTCCTAGCCACAGCAATCAGACAAGAAAAAGCAATAAAAGGCATCCAAATTGGAAAGGAGGAAATGAAACTGTCACTGTTTGCAGACGACATGATAGTGTACATGGAAAACCCTATAGACTCCACTCAAAAACTACTCGACCTAATAAATGAATTTGGCAAAACAGCTGGATACAGAGTCAATACCCAGAAATCAAAGGCATTCCTGTACACCAGCAACGAAACTGCAGAAACAGAAATCAGGAAAAAAATCCCATTCGATATAGCAACAAGAAAAATAAAGTACCTAGGAATAAACCTAACCAAGGAGGTAAAAGACCTGTACTCAGAAAACTACACAACACTGAAGAAAGAAATTAAGGAAGATACAAACAAATGGAAGCATGTACCATGTTCATGGATTGGAAGAATCAACATTATCAAAATGGCCATACTACCCAAAGCAATTTATAGATTCAATGCAATCCCTATTAGAGTACCCATGACATATTTCACAGATATAGAACAAACATTGCAGAAATTCATATGGAACCATAAACGACCTCGAATAGCTGCAGCAATTTTGAGAAAGAAAAACAAAGCAGGAGGGATCACAATACCTGATATCAAACTGTATTACAAGGCCACTGTAATCAAAACAGCCTGGTACTGGCATAAAAACAGGCACATAGACCAATGGAACAGAATAGAGAGCCCAGAAATAAACTCAAGTCTATACGATCAATTAATATTTGACAAAGGAGGCAGGAGCATAAAATGGAGCAAAAACAGCCTCTTCAACAGATGGTGTTGGGAGATCTGGACAGCTACGTGCAAAAAAATGAAACTCAATCACCAACTTACGCCATACACGAAAATAAACTCAAGATGGATAAAAGACTTAAATATAAGCCGTAACACCATAAAAGTCCTTGAGGAAAACATTGGCAGGAAAATCTCAGACATTCCACGCAGCAACATCCTCACAGACACATCCCCTAAAGCAAGGGACATAAAGGAAAGAATAAACAAATGGGACCTCATCAGAATAAAAAGCTTCTGCATGGCTAAAGAAAACAGCACCAAATTACAAAGAGTACCAACAGTATGGGAAAACATATTTGCCAACGATACCTCAGACAAGGGCCTGATCTCCAAAATATATAAAGAACTCACTCGACTCCACTCCAGGAAGACAAACAACCCAATTAAAAAATGGGCAAAGGACTTGAACAGACACTTCTCCAAGGAAGACATACAGAGGGCCCAGAGACATATGAAAAGATGCTCAGCATCACTAGCCATCAGAGAGATGCAAATTAAAACCACAATGAGGTATCATCTCACACCAGTCAGAATGGCCAACATAAACAAATCCACAAACAAATGTTGGAGAGGATGTGGAGAAAAGGGAACCCTTGTGCACTGTTGGTGGGAATGCAGACTGGTGAGGCCACTGTGGAAAACACTATGGACTTTCCTCAGAAAACTAAAAATGGAACTGCCCTTTGACCCAGTAATTCCGCTGCTGGGATTATACCCTAAGAACACTGAAACACCAATCCAAAAGAATCTGTGCACCCCAATGTTCATAGCAGCACAATTTACAATAGCCAAGTACTGGAAGCAACCGAAGTGCCCATCAGCAAACGAGTGGATCCAAAAACTATGGTATATTTACACAATGGAATTCTACGCAGCAGAGAGAAAGAAGGAGCTTATACCCTTTGCAACAGCATGGATGAAACTGGAGAGCATTATGCTAAGTGAAATAAGCCAGGAAGTGAGGGACAAGTACCATATGATCTCACCTTTAACTGGAACCTAAGCAATAGAAGAAAAAAGCAAACAAAATATAACCAGAGACATTGAAGTTAAGAACAATCTAACAATAGCCAGGGCGGGGGTGGGGGGTGGGGGCGGGGATAGTGGGAAGAGGGTATTACAGGAACTACTATAAAGGACACATGGACAAAACCAAGGGGGAGGGTGGAGAGGGGGGAGGGAGGTGGGTTCACCTGGGGTGGGGTAGAGGGATGGGGAGAAAAGGCATACAACTGTAATTGCATAACAATAAAAAAAAAAAAAAAAAGTATTTTAAACTAAAAAAAAAAAAAAAAAAAAAGAAAAAAAAATGACATAAAATGAGAAATGACGTAACTTATAGTAACTACAGTTTTTAACTCATTTTGGCCTAAGATCCTATTTATTATTACATTTTCATAGGTCTTTACAACTGATAGGAAATGTAAAGAATTGTAGTCTAACTACTTGAGGCCCCAAGTTCTTTAAAAATCTTTATATTTTTTCTTACTATTTATTGTCATTTAAGTACAGTTGTCTCCATTTTCCCCATACCACTCTCCCCTGCCCTACCCACCCCCACCTCCCACCCTCAATCCTACCCCCCTTTAGCTTTGTCCATGGGTTCTTTATACGTGTTCCTTGATGACCCTTCACCTTCTCCAACCCCCTTGTTATCCCCCTCTCTCCTCCCCTCTGGTTACTGTCAACTTGTTTCAATATCTGTGGTTCACTTTGCTTGCTTGTTTGTTTTGTTGATTAGGTTCCACTTATAGGTGAGATCATATGGTATTTGTCCCTCACCACCTGGCTTATTTCACTTAGCATAATGCTCTCCAGTTCCATCCATGCTGTCACAAAGGGTAGGAGCTCCTTCTTTCTTTCTGCTGTGTAGTATTCCATCGTGTAAATGTATCATAGTTTTTTGATCCGTTCATTTACTGATGGGCACATTCAATATTATTTTATATTAGTATGCAGTGTAGTGGTTAGATAACCATATACTTTATAAAGTGTTCCCTCAATATTTCCAGTACCCACCTGGCACCATACATAGTAATTATAATATCACTGACTATATTCCTTAAGCTAGTACAGGCTCCTTTTCATTTGCCTGTGTTTCAACCTAGGTATTACCTTTTCTGAGAGAACTTTTCTTGAGTATGTCTTCTTTTTTTAATTGTTGTTCAGTTACAGTAGTTTCTTGCATCTTTTTAAACTTCATATAAATGATGATATGAGTATATCTTTCCTCAATTGGTTTTGCTCCACACTGCTTTGTGTATTATTATTTTTGAAATATGGTATTTATTTATTTTTAGACAGAGGGGAAAGGAAGGAGAAAGAAAGGGAGACAAATATCAATGTATAGTTGCACGCTTCCTACCAGGGACCCGGCCTGCAACCCAGATATGTGCCCTGACTGAGAATTGAACCAGTGACCCTTTGGTTCACAGGCTGGCACTCAATCCACTGAGCCACACCAGCCAGGGCATGCTTTGTGTATTATTATAGTCATTAGAAATACATTAAAAAAGGAATGATTGAGAGATATTTATCTGCATTTATACCTGTCTTCTGCTTTTGGGACTACCTACTTAAAACTTGAGTATGTGATTAGATTTGAAGAAATTACTCAACTTGGGGAAATCTCTAGAAAAAAAAAACCTACGCCCCCTTTCAGGCCCTTACTCTTCATCCAAGGCTGCACCCCAACTTCCTGTTCAAGGTTTACAAATATTAAATAAGCAATTTCAAACAACAAACACTTCCTAAAAGGCATTCTTACCATCTATGAAATGCAAAGTTGTGCAAGAAGTTAGTAGCATGCATGTGAAAATGTAATGCAGGCAACTGTTTTTTTCTGAATTGTTAACAAGTTATATTGAAGTTTATGCTTATTCAATTCTGCGTCTTTATTTTTTAAGTCTCCATCCTCAAACAAGGGCATATGAAGCAAGTCAGGAAAACATTTTTCATACAAATCTTAATCTAATTTTTCTACTAATACCTAAGAGGAAAAAATCCTGAAGCGATATCCCCTCTCCCCTTCTCCTCAACACTTGTATGATTTATTTTATGCAACATCAAACAAGGTTATCACACAATTTATCTTTCATTTCCCAGATAAAGACGTAATGGATTTATACTGCTCTTCTTAGATTTCCAGTTTAGAAACATGTAAATATTGGAAAAAATTTTAAAGTTTATCTAAAGTTTGAAATTCTAATCATTTTTTAGGGTATTTCATTTTCAAAGAAGAAACCCTCAATTTACAGCTCTGCAATGTTGGGCATTTCATTTCTCACTAGAAAGCTCACTAGAGTTTTCTGGTTTTCAACACCCCCATCTATTGCAATCTTAGGGAGTTGTCACTAAATGCATGTGGTATTGGTTCTGCAATGCCATGCAGAAATAATGGGACACACAGAAGAATTTTACTTCTAGGTTCTGCCAGCTCCCCACACAGCCCACCAAACCTAACACATAGTCTGTGTTGTTATATCTCTAGTGATAGTTCTCTTCCTAGACCAGACCCTCTATCTAAATTCCTTTAGGCAGTTAATGGGGAAGTTTAAAAAATAATAACTCTTTCTGAATCTTTTGGCCATGATTATCTTTAGCTCAAAATAACCCACATGCTGAAGTGACACATTCTGGGGATACTCATTTTGAACCTCTTCAGTGGAAACAGCCTAATTGTTCATCAACTAATGAATGGATAAATAAGAGGTAGTATATAGATAGAATTGTTACCAGATGAAACCTGGTTCTTCTTGCTGATGCAGTAAAGAATTACAGATCAGCAAGCTCATTAGCATGCAGGCAAAGTTTATTAGTGCTAAGTTCTAATGGGACAGCAAAAGCAACGATGGCAGAAGCCAGGTTGGAAAGAGCAGGGAGGCCAGAGCCCAGGTGGCTGGAGGCCCTCTGTGTGGCAAGACAGCCAAGAAAGCCAAAAGAGAGAGAGCCCTTTATTCTGAGGATTTATATTGTTGGAAGGATGAGGATGAGGGAGTTACAGTTTGATGACAGGTAAAAGTGGTGACAGCTTTCTGTTATATGCGAGAGCGAGATCTCTCGTTCCAGGAACTGACGGACTCAGACTCTTAAGAGATTTATTGATGGTTTATTGGCCAAACAAAGTTTTTACCTGCGCAGGGGCGAACTCTCCGATGAGAGCCGCGCCAAACGCTCACAGGCTAGCTCTTTTATAGGGTGAGGAGCAAGCAAGCAAGTTACAAAAGCAGGAGTTGCTGTTATCTCTGCATAGCTCTTGGCTCTGGAGGAACATTAACCAGATGTTAAAATTTTCTTTTGAAACCCTGTCTCCTGTCGATAAGAACCACCTGTCCCACTTAATTTGTACCCTCAGTTTAAAGATAAGGGTCCAGACCCGAGATGAGTCCGGCACCCAAAGTTTTATGGCCCTCTAACTAATTGGCTATAACTCAGAATGAGCCCTCTGCAAATCACGTATTGTTTACCTTTACTTTGGCCGACAATGTTGTTTCTCTCCCCTATCTATTCTGGTGACCTTCAAGAGGTTTTCTGCTTAGCAATGCCTATAATTGCCTAGCTCTCTTGCCTAGCTCTCAACATTCCCCCATTTCCTTGTTGGCACTTATGAGTCAAATCCTTGAATCATCTTCTTCATGGGGAAGGATAGTGTAGGGCTGGGCCAATACTATCAGCTTGACGGTCTCTATCCTTTCCTTAATAAAAGACGTAAGCTTATTAATGACGATGGGGCTACAAGTTAAACAGGAGTATAATTAATAAAGGCCTACTAATAGAGGAAATCAGGGTAGTCAGCTATGGGGACATCTTATAGATTCCTGTGTACTATGTTGGTTTTTCTAGCTTTTCTTGTTCTTTCAGTCTCTGGGTTAAGACCTTAATACTATCTCTAATTATCCCTGAATGATTATCATAAAAGCAACAAGTTTCTCCTAATGCTGCGCATAATCCTTCTTTCCTTAAGAACAATAAATCTAATCCTCTCCGATTTTGGAGAGCTACTTCTGCCAATGAATCTACCTGTCTTTCTAAATAAGCTACTTGATCTTGCAGCAGAGATATGTCCTTAGAGAAAATCTGCAAAAGCTGTCTCAACTCTAATTCTCCCTGAATGAGGGCTGCAGCACTGAGTGCGGTGGACCCTAAGATCCTCACAGTGGCTACTATGGGTATAAGGGGAACTCTCTTCTCCCTAGTCCTGGAGGGGAGAACAAAATCTGGGTTTCCTGCATAGATACACTTGGGGAATTATGTACCCAGTTACACAAAACTCTGGATAAGAAATTGGTGGCAAACAATGGTACACCTTGAGTTCTGGATCCTATTACAAATCCCTTCTTAGGGCCCTCCTCTTGGCTGCACCCTGCTTCAATCCTTCCTTTCAGATATATAACCCCTTTATAATTATATAAAGGACAATGGACGAAGGTCTCATCTTCTTGTAACTGCTTCCGGCTGGACATGGACGTTGTCCTACCTAACCTTGGGTCAGGGGTGCCCTGAAAGGGGGTGCAGCATGGAGGGAGTCCTTTCCTGTAAGGGGAAGGACCTTACAGAATCCAAGTCAGTTGGCTGTCACTGCAAAGTTGCAGGCTCGGTGTCCAAAGGCTGGCCTTACTGGACAGTTGACATCCTCGTGGTATTCTGGAGGTGAAAACAGACTTGGCAAGAGAGTTGGAAGGCACAATTAAATCATAATTACTGAATAACAAAGGCAGGCACCTAGGTAAAGAATGGCTCATCTGGAGGAAGGTGTATGAGACATGCTACACCTATCCAAAACCCTGTGGCTCACTACACTTCGCTCTGGCTGAGGGGAATATACCAGGATTTCCCTCCTTTCAGATCTCTGGGCCCTTTCTGTCTTGGCTATTAGGACAGAAAAGGGAAGATAAGCTCTGAAGTGAAGCCTACAGACCGCTCAAACCCTTTAAAATTTCCCATGTCCTGCATTACTTGCTGTGCTAATTTTAACCCTCCGCCGACCGTACTGAGTTCATTGTAGCCCGGCTTCCTTCTAAGTTCATAACAGGAAACCTGGTGATTGTTTTGCTGCAACAGCACTAATTTCTTCAAGCCTGGCCTCAACATTCCCCCCTTTCTCTTGGACGATGGGTCAAACCCTTGACCAGTCGGTCTGGGGTAACTTAGTGTATGGTTGGGACAACACTATAAGCTTTACAGTATCAATTCTGTCCCTAATGAAATTAAGAAGCTTGTTTATTTGCATAAACACACTAAGAGCAGCCTGGATCGCCTATGATCTTTAAGTTCGCTTCGCTGGAACTCACTCAGGGAACCTTTAGACTGACTTTTAGTCCGCCCCTCGGGGCACAGAAGCAGAGCCACACATCTGCCACCTGGCTTTGCCTGTACCAGCTATTTCACTTAAGTCCTTGAGGCTTCCGTTGTGCCTACAGGTTCCTTTTAGCCGTCTTTCAGGAAAGCAACCTCTGTTCCTTCCCTGGAAAGACTGCCATGAACCGCACAATCAACCAAGGTACCAGGCTTCTTCTCGTGGGCTTTTGCTAGCTTCACAAGTCAATCCCAGTTCCTCAGGGCTTCCTGGTGACAACCAGAACCCAGACATGCCTCCTTCAGGCGTGACATTCCAGTCAAAGCATCGGTTAACAAACTATTAATGACTGGTCTTAATGGATTTATGCAGAGAAACCTTATGTTATTACTCACTCCTTCAGAATGCTAAATTCTGGAGGGATCAAGTAGGGAGAAAAATACTAAGTGCGAAGGAAAATCCTTTTCCTTCTGATATCTACTAAGATTGCATCTCTATGCCTTATACCTTCTATTACTGGCCCTTTACACTTTCTTTCCAAAACTTTTATAAACTTTTATAACCTTTTATACACCTTTTTACAAACCCTCTTCTATCTTCACAGCTTCCCACAGACCTTCTGCAACATCTACTAACCTTCTGTATCCTTTCATACATCTTCATTTACATATCTTGCACTTTCCCTTGTTCACTTTCCTACAGAGTGTGAAGTTTTAACTATCCCTGGAATCCTCAATTTTCTTTTCAGAGAAGATACAGAACAAAATCTAAAACATAGACAGAGTTCTATAAGAACAGTACACAGGTAGAGGCATCCTCTTGCACCAGTGCGTCTACTGGGGCCTCCGCAGAGACATGCTCCTTTGCCTCAGGCTGAAACACACATCAGGCCTAAATGACCCTTCCTGGGTCCTAAGTGGCAAAGGCATTCTCTCCAACCGGTTACAGGCGACCTTTGCTAGGTCTTCAGGTGACCCTAACTAGGTCTTCAGATACAGGGGGTTTCTGATTAGAAACGGAAGCAAAATGAAACTACATTACCATAAAACCAGAAAACAAGTAGTTGAGGTTTCCTTTCCTCCAGGTTTAAAACTTTCACAATCTTTCTATATATTTTTGCCTATCCAGATTTAACTACAGTTTACCTTTAATTCCTGCTCCTTTCCCACCCTGGGAAGGACTGTACTTAAACTCAGTAGTTAAATTCAGTCCGTGGCAGCCAAAAGTCCCTACCAGTACAGGCATCTTCTACTCAAAGTCCCTAGATATGCAGGGATATCCTGCAGCTTTTTGAAGATTAGACCTTGCAAACGCCCCATCAACTCCGCCCTCTGGGCTGAAGTTCCTTTTGGCAGGGCTTGCTGCCAAATGACTTCAGTTTCCGTGGTTACCGCAGCCCCGCGTACCGCTGCCCTTCCCTAAGGAAACTACTGCTATCCGAGAACAGAGTGAGCCCTGGTTTTTCGTATGCCTCATCCCGCAAGTCTGGGCGCACACCTGTGACCCGCTCTAATATTTCATGGCAGCTATGCATGATGGTTGGATCAGGGGCTGGCAGCAGGGTGGCTGGATTCAAGGCGGCAATTTTCAGGAACTGGACTGATGAGGAATTCAGCAACTGCACCTGGTACGGAGTTAGCCGTGCATTAGACAACCAGCGATCAGGAGAGGATTTCAAAATTCTCTCTATATGATGCTCCCCAATTATCTGCAAATTCTGTCCAAGGGTGAGCTTGCTGGCCTCCTTCACTAGCATGGCTGTGGCAGCTAGAGCTCATAAGCAGGCTGGCCACCCTGAGGCTACTGGGTCCAGTCTCTTGGACAAATAGGCCACGGGCCTTCTCCAGGGTCCTAAAGCCTGGCTCAGCACTCCCTTTGCAATGCCTCCGTTTTCTGCCATGGCTGGAACAGCTTTCCTAAATCTGGCAAAGCCAATGCAGGTGCAGATACCAAAGCTGCCTTAAGCACCTCAAAGGCTCGGTTCTCTTTTTCAGTTCAAGTTATATTTCCCTCTTTTCCCCTCGTAAGTTCATGGAGAGGCTTAGCCAATTCTGCAAACCCTAGAATCCAGAAGTGGCAATATCCTATTGCTCCCAAGAACTCCCACACCTGCCTCTAGTAATCTTTCTAGGAAAGCAGCCGAAGATTCCTCCCTCCCCTCGATCACTTCACTAATCTTCCTAAAATTGGTGGGCTTCCTAGCAGCTGCCTTTAATCCCCTCAACAGAGCCCTGCGATACTGAAGGAGCGCGTCCCTTCCCCCGCTCGTGTTAGGGTCTCAGTCAGGGGGCTGACTGGGCAGGATATCCTCCACCTCCCTCCTTCCCACCGCAGTCTCTCCCTCTTCCCCCATAACTGCCTTGGCGGCCCCTGAGAGTATTCTATCCCTCTCCTCTGAGGTAAAGAGGGTCTGTAAGATCTGCTGGCAATCATCCCAAGTGGGCTGGTGCGTTCTAAAAATGGTCTCCAGGAGGGAGATTAAACCCTGAGGTTTCTCAGAAAACGGGGGGTTCTGATGTTTCCAATTATATAGATCACTAGTGGAGAAAGGAACATATAGCAACTGAGAGGGTGCTCCGGCAGGGGCACCCGGTCCAGGCGGTGCCTCACGGAGTGGCAGAAGTGCCGGAGGTGCTGGGGACACTGGAGCCTCCTCCCCTTCCCTAGTTCCCCCTCGGGTGTGAGGAAGGCTCCCGAGTGTCCCTCCCTCCTCCGGCTGGGTAGAATGCGGCACTTCCCTCCTAGGGTAGGGAGGGAGCGCATTCAAGGGATCTAACATGTCCTCCCCAGGATCTGGGAGTGGGGGGTAGAGTTCAGGCACCCTCCGCCCTCACAGCGAGGAGGGCTCCAGGAATTTCTTTTGCTTCCTCTTCCCGCGGCTAACAGAGCCGTTCTTCCGCGGAAGGCACTCCTTCTTAGACATTTCTGAATATAGCCTGGCTTGTCTGGGGCTATGTCTACCCACACATCGATGTAAACTATCTGATCGGGGTGTGGGGCTCTATAAACTGTGGCCTGAACTGCAAACAATACCGGGAGGTCAAAAGTCCCCTCTGCAGGCCATCCGACACCAAAAGTCGGCCACTCTAGTTGGCAAAGAGTCCGCAGGAACTCCGGATCGAGCTGCATGCTCCCGTAGCCGCGTGCACGGCGCTGGAAATCAGAAAAGTTATTCAAGATGCAATCAAGCAGGGAGTTCAGGGGTGGACTCCCGCTGGCCCATTTTCATGTTAGTTTCACATAACTGAGACAAACACACAAAACAAAACAAACAGAAATGACAATTTACTCACTTCGTCCGCCTGGCCTCTCCTCTCGCGAGGACTTAGGTCTGTCTTAGCTAAGGCTGCCCGCGTAGAGTCCGGGTTAAACTCCCAGCCGTTATGCCATATGACAGACTAAGGAACCGCAGGTTAGGACCCACGCACGCTCCGTAGGCTGTTGCCCGTGGAGCCACACACTCTGTCCTCACACAATCAAACACAATGTTCACACTCCTATTTAGACCGCAGTTGTCACACTCACACATCGCAGCGCAGCGCAGCGCAAAACGAAACTAGTTCCAGATGCGACGGCGCGCAAAATGAAACTGTTACCAGACGCGACAAAAAACCCTTGTCGCGGGGAGCCGAGCTCCCCCTCCCCGGGGAGCCAAGCTCCCCCTCCCGAGGGCGTCCCCTCGTCTCTGACTCCCGAGGGCGTCCCCTCCTTGGGAGTCCCCTGGGTGGAATTCCAGTGGCGTCCCACCTACCACCTCAGGGCCCAGACCCCCTGGCCAGGTGTTATACCGGACGGACCATCTCCCGGCCCAAATCCAAACCGGTCTAGACCTCTAAAACTCAGAATGAGGATCCTCGTTGTCGCTTACCCAGTGTCCCTTTCAGTTCCCAGATGGAGAATCCCGCTGGGGCCTCCAAATGTTATATGCGAGAGCGAGATCTCTCGTTCCAGGAACTGACGGACTCAGACTCTTAAGAGATTTATTGATGGTTTATTGGCCAAACAAAGTTTTTACCTGCGCAGGGGCGAACTCTCCGATGAGAGCCGCGCCAAACGCTCACAGGCTAGCTCTTTTATAGGGTGAGGAGCAAGCAAGCAAGTTACAAAAGCAGGAGTTGCTGTTATCTCTGCATAGCTCTTGGCTCTGGAGGAACATTAACCAGATGTTAAAATTTTCTTTTGAAACCCTGTCTCCTGTCGATAAGAACCACCTGTCCCACTTAATTTGTACCCTCAGTTTAAAGATAAGGGTCCAGACCCGAGATGAGTCCGGCACCCAAAGTTTTATGGCCCTCTAACTAATTGGCTATAACTCAGAATGAGCCCTCTGCAAATCACGTATTGTTTACCTTTACTTTGGCCGACAATGTTGTTTCTCTCCCCTATCTATTCTGGTGACCTTCAAGAGGTTTTCTGCTTAGCAATGCCTATAATTGCCTAGCTCTCTTGCCTAGCTCTCAACACTTTCCCCCAGGGAAATGTGACTACCTAAACATAGGAATGGGTGGGAGTCTGTTAGCCCGAATCCTTATCTTGCTCCAGACCTCATTTGTTCATTTTGCATACATTACAGGAGGCACACAGTTAACCAAAGTTGCTTATGGGCTTTTTCTTTGTGCACTGTAGATCTCTCCCCTTCTCCCTTCTAGGCCTTGGAATGCATACACAGTCTCAAGGTTTTCCTGTTCCCAGCTAGTGGAGATGACACACATAGACTTTCAAGGGCTCACCTATTCTGCACTGTCATAGTTTGCTTGTGTTCTTTGGAGTGCCAGGCAGCCTTATCGAACCAGGCTCAAGACTACGGGGTCAATGGGTAAAGCATATCTTCTTTTGCTTTTAGCCTCCTGTATTAAGTCCTTTATTAGATTGCAATGGTGAGGGTCCTGCCTTTGTTTCCCCTGTGGCCACTCATTCCTAGCCACTACCTAAGTGCCAAAAGGTGTTGCCTGGCAACCAGGGTGCTAGCTGCTGGCCAGCAATGGCAGCATAGTCTCAGAGTTCTTCCTATGCTATCTCCTGCATCAGAATAACATTCAGTCATAAAAAAGATTGAAGCACTCTTCCAAACCATTATATTAACTGAAAGAAGCCAGTCAAAAAGGCAACATTTTGTATTATCCTGTTTATATAAAATTTCAAGAATAGGCAAATTTATGGAGATAGTAGGTTAGTGGTTGCTTGGGGCTAAAGAGATGGCAGGTGGGGGTTAATAGCTAAAAGGTACAGAGTTTCTTTTGGGGGTAATAAAAATGATGTAAAATTAGGTAGTGGTGATGGTTGCACAACTACATGAACTGGCAACATAAGTAATGTCCAAACCTACAGAGGATTTTTACAAAAGTTTATTTGAGCCCAACTGATGACATATTCTGGGAAGCAAGATCTCAAATACTCTGGAGAATAACAGTTTTGCGGCTTCTGTGCTTCTGTTATGCATTTGAAATTAAGAAGGGGATATAAAGAAGATTGGAGAAAGTAAGGTGGGGATTAGATTATAGAATACTTAACAAGATTGTGTGTTCTTTTGGGTGTTAATACCCCCTTCGAGGTGTTTTACTTGTAATATTTCAAAGGTGTGTTAACTTAGATGCACAAGAACAATGAACAGGGCTGGCTTAAAACCTTTCACTAAATTAGTTACAGGCCTGGGCTTCTCTCTCACTATACCCTGTGCAGTTAGGAATTTATAGTCACATCACCCTGTGAGGTTATTTTCTCTAGAATCCCTTTTTTTTATTGGCAGAATATATTACAAACCATCAAATTGTCCACATAAAAATGGGTGAATTTTCTTGTATATGAATTATAGCTCATTTAAAAAGATAAAAATTGTTTATGAATGTCTGAGAAACAATACTTTGTTACTGATTTCAAAGTGTCAGTAAAACATATTGAAAGATGAAAAACGAGGTAGTGAGTCTGTCACTCACATGTTTTGTAAGGAGAAAAGTTGTCAAAGAGAATAGCAAGTCCAGAGACCTGAAGGTGGAAAGAGATTGGCTTCTTTAAGGAACAGAAAGAAGACCATATCACGTGGTTTCTGTTTAGCAAATGAGGAAGGGAATACTGACAGATAAGGTGGAGAAGTAGTTAGAGACCAGATTGTATAGGTTTTCTAGGCCATTTTAGTGAATTTGAGGTTCTTTCTAAACAAGTGAGAAGGTATTGGGGGATTTTAAAGAAGGGAATTACATGAGCTGGGTGGAATTTTGCAAAGATTCTTTTGGCTGCCAAGTGAAGAATAGTTTGTGGAGTGGGATTAGAGAGACCTGTTAGAAGGCTACTGCAGTAGTCCAATCAAGAGGTGATAGTGGCCTGGACTAAGGTGGTAACACAGAAAATAGAGAGAAGTGAGTGGATTCAGGACATATTTTGTAAGTAGAACTATCAGGACATCCTGAAGTAGGGAGTATAGTGAGTAATGGAAAGAGAAAAATTCAATATAACTTTTAGATTTTCAGTCTAAATTATAAATAAGTGAGTGTCCTTGTTTCAGATCTCTGTAGACATCTTTTGGGCTGTGTGAAAACATAGGACTCTATATAGTTCTAACTGAAAACAGCAATGTGTAAATCTGTCCTTATTTCCTTAGTCACTCATTGTTATATTTCATATTTCATTTTTTACCCTTGGGTCTTTCAAATAATCCAACTCCAAGCTGTGTGATAATAGCAATGAACAATCTTTTTATCTTAATTTTATACTTTATTGTTATTATGTTATTACTTCCTCCTACTGTTTTCTGTTACCCCCTACTTATAATCTTAACATAAACTTTCCATAAAGGTCACCGTCTGACCATATTTATTTTCCAGTGAGGTCAGCACAGGGTTCCAAAGAACTACAGGAGTCCACATTTTTTCTTCTAGTTGCCAATGGAGCTTTGAATTACCTGTGGTTTTCAAATACTTGTGCTATTCTTCTTTCCATCAGCATAGCTAATTTAGTTGGCTCTAAGTCCCTGGTGGGGGGGACAGCTTTATAATGAAGACTGAAAGGCTGGCATACTTATTTCATAAAACTCACCTGAAAAGTTCTACAGGAGAAACTTAACAAGGTCAAGATAATGTATTTTTTTCTCTTGCATTCCAGTTTTATAAAAGCTTTGGTTCTAAAAATGCTTTGCAAATTAATGTAGATTTCTCAATACAGTAGATTTCTCACTAAGAAATCAAGTAATTTGTATTAACTTAATTTTCAATTTTATTAGGTGTACAAAATCATGCAATTTCTCATTAAGCTACTTGGAGGGTGTTCATCTTTCTTTCAGGTGTTGTTTATCTAACAGAATTTGAATAAGACATTTTTCTACTCAATACATCCAAAATATGTCCCATTACTTTTCCATCAAGCCTGATTTCTGCTGTGTCCCTGTTTTAATAAACAGCACTCCCATTCAGTTACTCAACTGAATCAGAAACCTTCTCCCTCACCTCTCATTTATTCAATTACTAAGCCTTCTCACCTACCTCTTAAATAAATATCCCACTTATATGCCCAGCTGTCCATTTCTATTCATTCCCAATGTCATGTCTTTGGCTCAGGCCTCTCTCTCTCTTTCACCTAGAATATTGTAATAGTGTTCTGACAAGTCCTCTTCCTATCAGTTGTCTTCTTCTCAGAACCATGCTTCCTGCTACTTCCACAATGATTTTTCTTAATGTAAATCTGATTTTTAACCTATGTAAAAGCTTTCAGTGGAACCCTATAGCCTGTTGGATAAAGTCCAAACCCATACAACACTACTTACTTGTTCTCTGTTCACTTTTCTAAGAACACTTCCAGCCCTTTCCCTATGCCCTATGTATCCTGAGTTACTTACAAGGCCCTTATCTATGTTATGAGTTTTTTTAAACATATTTTATTGATTATGCTATTACAGTTGCCCAGTTTTCTTCTCCCCTTTATTCCCCTCTGCCCTGTACCCCTCCTCCCACCATCATTTGCCACCTTAGCTCATGTTCATGGGTCACACATATAAGTTCTCTGGCTTCTCCATTTCCCCATACTATTCCTAACCACCCCCTTTCTATTTTATACCTACCATTTATGCTTCTTATCCCCTGTACCTTTTCCCCCATTCTTCCCTCTCCCACTCCCCACTGATAATCCTCCATGTGAACTTCATTTCTGTGATTCTGTTCCTGTTCTAGTTGTTTATTTAGTTCATTTTTCTTTTTGTTTTTTTAGGTTCGGTTGTTGAAAGTTGTTGAAAGTTGTGAGTTGTTGTCATTTTACTGTTCATATTTTTGATCTTCTTCTTTATCTTAGATAAGTCCCTTTAACATTTCATATAATAAGGACTTGTTGATGATAAACTCCTTTAACTTGACCTTATCTGGGAATCACTTTATCTGCCCTTCCATTCCAAATGATAACTTTGCTGTATAGAGTATTATTGGATGTAGGTTCTTGCCTTTCATGACTTCAATTACTTCTTTCCAGCCCCTTCTTGCCTGCAAGGTTTCTTTTGAGAAATCAGCTGATAGCTTTATGGGCACTCCCTTGTAGGTAACTCTTTCCTTTTCTCTTGCTGCTTCTAAGATTCTCTCCTTCTCTTTAATCTTGGGGAATGTAATTATGATGTGCCTTGGTGTGTTCCTCCTTGGGTCCAACTTCTTTGGGACTCCCTGAGCTTCCAGGATTTCCTGGAAGTCTATTTCCTTTGCCAAATTAGGGAAGTTCTTCTTCATTATGTTTTCAGATAAGTTTTCCATTTCTTGCTCTTCCTCTTCTCCTTCTGGCACCCCTATGATTCAGATGTTGGAATGTTTAAAGTTGTCCTGGAGGTTCCTAAGCCTCTCCTCAGTTTTTCAAATTCTTCTTTCTTCCTTCTGTTCTGGTTGGATGTTTATTTCTTCCTTCTGCTCCAAACCGTTGATTTGAGTCCCAGCTTTCTTCCTGTCACTGTTAGTTCCCTGTACATTTTCCTTTATTTCACTTTTCACAGCCGTCACTTTTTCCTCTATTTTGTGACCATACTCAACCACTTCTGTGAGCATCCTGACTAACAGTGTTTTGAAGTCTGCATCTGATAGGTTAGCTATCTCTTTGTCACTTAGTTGTATTTTTTCTGAAGCTTTAATGTGTTCTTTCATTTGGCCTTTTTTTTTTTTTTTGTCTAGGCATGCCTGTTCTGTAGTAAGGGGTGGAGCCTTAGGTATTTTCTAGGGTGGGGCAACCCAGTCACTGGTTGTAGTGCTGCATGTGGGGAAGGGGTCTGAGAGGGAACAATGCCGAGTGCTCAGCTCTCAGCTGGCTTTCAGTCACTTCCTCCACTACCCACAAGCAAATTGGGCCCTTCTGGTGCTGATTCCCAGGTGGGTGGTTTTGTGTACATTCTAGGACCCTGTGGGTCTCTCCACCAAACTCTTCTGTGAGGCTCAGAGTTTCTCCTGCTTCCTCAACCCCCACAAGTTTTTTTCAGTCAGAAGTTTTGAGGCTTTATTTCCCCACACTAGAACCCAGGATTGCCTGGTGTGTTGCACTCCCGAGTTGTTCCTCCCAGATTATCCACATGCAAATGTGGGACTTCCCATTCTCGGGGGCCACCTTGCCATGCGTCCTCTCCACCCTGGTTGCCTATCTCCACCCCTTCTACTGGTCTGGATGAATGTTTTTTCTTTAACTCCTTGGTTGTCGGACTTACATACAGTTTGATTTTCTGGCAGTTATGGTTATTTTTGTTTTTAACTTTGTTGTTGTCCTTCTTTTGGTTGTACGAGGAGGCAAAGTATTTCTACCTATGCCTCCATCTTGGCCAGAAGTCCATTTACTTACATTTATTATGAGTGTTATGCCCCACTGACTTTGTACATGTTGCTCCTCTGACCAGAATAATATTTCCCTATTCATTCCCCACCCCATGCCAGCACACTTATGTTCTTCATGACCCAGCTCAAATGTCTTCTCTATAAAAGTTTCTGAGATCCATCCCTTGGTCCTGATAGAAAGTAGCACTTAATGAATGCTGATGAATGGGTAAGTGCATTGAATGGATAAAAGGTAGTTCATGGGGCTAACAATGAAAGGGTCAGGAATAAGGACTCCAGAGCACTGAAGCACATGGGAAGCTGAGTCAGAGAGCTTTGATTAGGGATGGAAAAGGAAGGAAAGTTGCAGAGAACAGAGGGAGGAACAAAGGCAGTCTTGTGGTATTCTTGGTTCAGGATGATTTCCCTATACAGTCAACCCTCTGTATTCATGGGTTCTGCATATGTGGGTTCAACCAACTGCAGACTGAAAACACTCAAAAACATATATTACACTGTTTTGACACGTACTATGTAGTTAGGCCTACAATGGTTGCATCTGTCCAGAATATGACAATTCTGGACATATAATATGACTTTTTTGTCATTATTCTCTAAACCATACAGTGTAACTATTTACATAGCATTTACATTGTATTAGAGATTATAAGTAATCTAGATATTATTTAAAGTATATAGCAGGATGTGAGCAGGTTATATGCAAACACAATACTTTGCCATTTATATAAGGGACTTGAGCATCCATAGATTTGGGTATCTGCAAGGGTGCTGGAAGCAATCTCCCATGGGTAGTGAAGGACAACTGTGCTCAGTTAATTTTTTCACAAAAAGTAAATCATAGTAACTACTGAGCTGAATCTACACATAGAGAAAAGGCCCTGACATAGGCCCTCCTGGAAAGGAGAAAAAAGTTAAGGTCATATTGAGATACACATTGTTTTTTGCTGCTGTTGTTGTTAAAAATAGCCGTATGTTTTCACATAGTCCAAAAGAAATACATACAAGAAGCAACCCTACATCTGTTTATATCACCTCTTCCTGCTAATGTAATCAGGAAAGATTATTTTTCACCCAATGTATTTTGGAAAGAAAGTTAAGAGTCCCTGAGAGCCTATAATTTATACTACAACATTGAATGCACATTCAATGTAGGGAAGAGATGTACAGTAATAGTTCAGCCCCCAGACATTCCATGACACTAAAAGAAAAAATAGCTATAGAATAGCAAGGTAAGAAGCACTCTTGAAGGTCGTTTGGTCCAACTCTTATGTATCACAGATGAGGAAACTAATGCCCAGAAATTTCAGCAGGAGTAAGCAGAAGTAGGACGAGAACCAGGGTTTTATGGTCCTCTTTCCAGCAAACTTTTAATTACAACAAATTCTTATTCATTCAACAGTGATAACCACCTGCTGTGCGCCAGACATCATGCAATGTCCTAGGGATACAGAGATGAATAAGCCATGGTTTTGACTCTTGAAACACTCGCAGTCTAGTGAGGGAGACAGAAATGGACTATTTAGAGCAGAATGGAGCATGAATGAGAGCATTGTCTTTATTATGTAAGAAGAGAGACATGTATCAGGGCTTAGTGGTGGAATGGAGAGAAGTATCAAAGAAGGAAGTCTTCTTAGAGGAGGTGAAACCTGAGGTGTATTAAAGAAGAGGGAAGTTAGCTAGAAGTTATATCTTTTCCGGATCTCTAATCATTTAACATAGATTGTGTCACAAATTCATAAAGTATGTCTTGTCTTCCATATGAGATTATAAGTTTTTTGAAGGAAAGAGCCTGTGTTTACCCTGTTGTATTACTGAGTGCTTAGCTCCTTCCTATGTATGCTATATACATGATAGATAATAAACAAATAACTTGTGAAGTAAACATATAAATAAATGAATAAATACTTATATTTACTGAGTGCTTCTATGTTTTAACTCATTGATGCCTCACATAAATTCTACAAAGAAGGAACTATCATTATCTCATTTAACAGATGAGAAAACTAAAGCAATGGGAGGTTTCACATTAAATAGTACAGAGAATGAAGAATCAAGAAATTTGAGTTCTAGAATCCAATAAGAACTAGACTGACAACCATTTGGGGTAAATGGCTAAGCTGTTTAAGTGCCTATTTCTCCCTAACTATGCATTATAATCAGACTGGATTTAATTAAATAGCACTCCACTGGCAGTGGTAGGAAATGACTAGTCTGAGAGACAGCTTGGCTTTGGCATTGTTGGACAGCAAGATTACTTGAACATAACTTTGGGTTATCACCATCTAAATTTATGTTTCAGCCAGTTAGGGAATTGGCTTACCTTCTCCTTCATCTACAGCCAATGATTTTTAGCTGTTACCAAAAATCTAAGAACCTAAGTATTCAAATCCCACATGTCATCACCCAGGCTGTCTGGAGCCCACCCCACAGCATGGCTGAAGGGGTCATATCCTTGTGGATCTGCTTTCCAAGCAGTTAGAACAAGTTTGGTTTCAGGCCACCATAGCAGCTACATTTCTTTTAGGTTAAATACCACAATGAGGCCAAAAATGGAAATCTTGCAAATATTTTATGGAGATATTTGTTTAAAGAAAATATGTAGAATCTGGGTTGATAGGACTTAGTTTACATTTCTAACTACTTAATCATGGATTGGCTTGGTGGTTTGTTGATTTACTTGTTTAGAGTTAGTATAAAAATTCAAACTCCTCTGCCAGACACAACTGACTCTCCAAATTCTGCCCACTCATAATCTCACAACATGAGATTCTCCAACATGGATCCTGAGCTTTAGCTCTATAAGTTTTACATAGAACTCCTGTAGGACATATCCTACCCTGCTTTTCCTAGACCATTCCCTTGATATTTTAGGCCCATCTGCCAACCCTCCAGCAATCCCCAATAAGCAGCTGGCATTAAGAGCTTTACCTGTTAATCTTACCCGTACCTCTGTAGTACATGTGATCTGCTCCCTACAATGTTCTTTCTGTTTGCATGTGCCGGGGGTGTCACTGATTCAAAAAGTGCTGGAATTTGGGGCAAGTATTAGCAAAGTTCTCAAGTATCCGAATGCTGAAGCAGCACATTCAGGAGAAGAGCAAACATGTACAGACAGTCATTGGAATGTTATTGGCTTTAACATATGAACAGGAGGTTGCCAAAGTCATCTGAACCAGTTAGTAACCAGCTCTGGCATCGATTCATTGCCAGATCTTCAGCTGAGAACATATAGAGCAACTATGATTTTTAACAACACTATCTTATTTCTTACTGTTGCTTTTTTTCACCCTAAAATAGAAACTGGTGACTGTTCTGTCACATGGAAAATGGAGAACATTATGAAAGACAATCAGAAGTGGTTAGTGGAGAACAGAAAGCAAGAAAACTATGGAGAAAGCAAGAGGAGTACTAGAAAGTGGGTTGAGAGAGCTGGGTTCTAATCACAACTCTTTCATTAACTGGCTCTATAACCTTGTACAAGGCAGGTTACATAGAGCCTCCAATTCTTCATTTCAAATATTTCTTTTGGTGCATAGCTTGTCAATAAGGAAAAATGGAAATTGGACTACATATTAGCTGATATTAGAAAATTATTCTTCATTTTATTAGGTGTAGTATTGTGATTGTTTTCTCCACTCTTATTGAGATATAATTGACATATAATACTGTATTAGTTTAAGGTATACAACATAATTATTTGATATATGTATATGTACTGTAACGATTATTACAATAAATATAATTACCACCCATCACCTCACATAGTTACAACTTTTTCCTTGTGCTGAGAATTTTAAGATATACTCTCTTAGAAACTTTCAAATTTACAATGCAGTACTGTTAACTGTTGTCACCAACCTGTACATTACATCCATAGAACTTATTTGTCTTGTAACTAGAAGTGTGACTATGTTGGGAAAAAAAAAACCCTTAATGGGCTAGTGATTCATACTAATCTATTTATGAGTGAAATAACAATGTCTGAGATTTGCTTTAATCTTGAACACTCCTTTCCTCCCACTTTTTTTTTTAATTTAGGGAGAGGAGTGGCTAAATGAAACAGAAGGTAAAATGATGATTGTTAAAACTGGGCAATGAGTGCATAGGAGTTTGTAATACTAACTTTTGTATACATTTCAAATGTTCAATAATAAAATGTTAAATTTTAAAAAATAAGAGCATGTTTATTCTAAAGGAAGATGAGGTAGAACATCAAAAATGCACGAGGGCTCAAGGGGAATAAAGTTAGCGTGTTATATGCCTTCCATCTATGTTTATTTTCAGCCATCAAATTAGCCTTATGACAAATATATGAAGACAATTATGATGTGAGTAAAGTATGGTTTTAGTATGATATTTTATTTGCAGACCATTAGTCAAAAGTACTGACACTTTTTACATGACATCTCGACATAACTTTTTTTACCAGACAACAGCACTACTTTACATGTTGGCCAGGCCAGGACTTGGAAACAGCTGCTTTCCACTTACTGAATGACATCATTAATTTTGGCAGTGTGATCCCATTGGTATGAAGAAGGTTAAACCCCAAAGTTGATTAAAGGTCACCACAACAGGGACCAAAAGTTGGGGTTGTTATAGGCTCAGGGATGTAAATTGGGCAATGAAATGACAAACTGTCCAGAACATTATTGTTACAAAGTAAACTCATGACTCAGTCTCCCACTCATGTTTATTCAAAATGTTTCAAGTTGGAAAGATCAATCCTTACCAAGTAAACTTGCAGAATTCATGGTGAACAAATGTTACATCTTTCCACGGGTGCACCTGGGAATTGCCTTTACTGGAGAGAGGTGCACTGACTCTTGGCTCTGAGCTCACTCTCACTAAAGGTTACTATCACTACCACCTGACTCTGGGCTGGGCTTGCTTGAGATTGGGC
The DNA here is from genome assembly GCF_022682495.2 of Desmodus rotundus. Classification (NCBI taxonomy): domain Eukaryota; kingdom Metazoa; phylum Chordata; class Mammalia; order Chiroptera; family Phyllostomidae; genus Desmodus; species Desmodus rotundus. The sequence continues at coordinate 47,555,835 of NC_071400.1, read as the reverse complement.
CTTGCCAAAGTTGGGGGTGTGGAATGATGGGGAGGAGGAAGGAGATGAAACTGGGCCAGCAAGCTGACTCAATCACGTTTTTTTTTTTCCTGCCACTGTGTCCTACAGCTATTCAAGTAGGCCTATTAATGTTCTGTATTTATAAGGGTGTGCAATATTTTAACCTAATCTGGCATCCCAGTCCTTTTGATCACTATTGCCTCTCTTAACCCATGGCATAATCACTGTCCCAAGTTTTATCCTGTGATCTCCTGGCTTCCTCAGGCTTGGCTCCCTGCAGAATTCCCTGTCTTAGCACAATAGGCAAAAGATATGGCTCTTCCAGTTAAAGGTGAGATCATATGGTATTTGTCCCTCACCGCCTGGCTTATTTCACTCAGCATAATGCGCTCCAGTTCCATCCATGCCATTGCAAAGGGTATAAGCTCCTTCTTTCTCTCTGCTGAGTAGGTGGAGGGATGGGGAGAAAATGCAGACAATTGTAACTGAATAAAAATAAATAAAAATAAATAAAAATAAAAATAAATAAATAAAATCTTTAAGAAAAAATAAATAAAAAGTATCTCTATATTGTGAAAAAAAAGATATGGCTGTTATAAGTGGGAGAAAATGAGGGGAGAAATAATAATTACTAACTTTTATAAAGCATTGATTCTGCCAAGAATTGACTCATGTAATCTTCACAACAACTTTATGAAGTAGGAATTATTATTATCCCCATTCTGCAGATGAGCAAACTGAGGCTAGGAGAGGATAAGTGACATGTCTAATGTTACATGTGTAACAAGCTATAGAGCCAGAATTTGATCCAGGTATATTTCATACCTGCACCCATGCTTTTAACCACATTGCTATATATTGCCCTCTGAAAGTATCCCCACTGAACTCCCATTTATGAAACTATGCTGTAGTTGCTCTAGGTGAAGACATCTTACTGACCTCAATGTACAAGTCAGGAACTGTGGCTTATACTTTTTGTATGCTCTAACTACCTTTAACCCACTTCCTCATGTAATACATGTATTTGTTCATTAGAAGGTGTTAGAAGAAGAGAGTAGGGTAATACTTCTTTTCAGGGTGTAAATGTTTCTGGTGTTTGGGAGTAGTGTAAAAGCTAAAGATGTACCTCACTGTGTGGGATCTCAAGTCATGAGTCAGTGAGTTAGAGGCCACTCTACATTTGGGGGAAATGTTTACAAACCAGAAAGGACAATGTTGGTGAAAGCTGAAATAGAACTAGAGATGGAATTCCTCTCATAAAGACTCATTATTTGCAGGAAGGGAGATTTTTGGAAGGGGGCATTTCCCCAGGTCTGTAGTAGACACCATTACTGTATTTAGGGTACTGTTATAGAAGTTATAACTATATAATTCCCCAGGGGAAGGGAAGCAGAAAAAAAGGAGCAGACTTGGGTGAAACTCATCAGGAAAGTCTTCCTGAAAGAGGTGACTTGAAATGGATATGGAAGAAAAAACAGAAGGGAAGATGGCGGCAACATAGGTGAGAGCAGAGTCCACTTCCCCTCAACGCCAGGGAAATACCTAGCGGATCTGAGGAGCAGAGCGAACAGCCAACAGTATTCCGGCATATATGAAGATCAGAGACCAAAGATAGAGGACATTGAAAGATCTGACGGTAAGAAGAGTGCTTAAGGACAATAAGGTCCCCGGGGCCCGGGACCTGGGACCCGGGACCACGCAGTACAAGGGCGGCAGAAGCACCAGCCCAGGCGCAGGGGCTGCTGCAGGAGTCTTGGGAGAGGGCAAGGCTGAGCTGTAAGCAGCCAGGTGCTTGATTGGACCAGGGGGGCTTGAATAGGAGGAATTTCTCAAAAAGAAAAAGAAAATAGAGACACTCAGGGGCTAGTTAGAGAACTCTCAGCAGCAGCCGCGGCCCCTGGCGCCCCTCCCCTCTCTGCCCCAAGACTGCGAGCGCCAGATAAGCAGCCCTGGCGCTCACCTGAGATCCGGTTGCGCGCACGCGATTAGCGAACTGGGGGCACACACATGAAACCCCGGAGGGGCGCCAACACCTGAAACCTCCGAGAGCAACTGCAGCTGAGGTTAGCTGCTCCACCCACAGGCCCAAAACCTCGACCCGAGAACCGTGCAATTCAGTCCCAGGGCGGCCCCACCCGCCTGAGAGACTCTAGCCCAGGGCGGCTGGATCCGCAGGCTGCGCGCTCCAAGCACAAAGCCACTTGAGAGCTTCACAAACCAAAAGCGGCTGGATCCCCCTGCTGCGCGCACACGCGACCCAAGCCAAAGCGGCTGGAGCCACCGCTTGCGCGTCCCAAGAACACAGCTGCTGGATTGGCTCATCAACGGCCTGATTGCCTGCCAGGGACCACACCTACAACGCCTACCTAACACCTGAGCACAGAGCCCTGCAGGGCCTACAAGCTCTCTAAGACAAAGGCAGAACACCCAGCAGAGGGAAGCTGCAGGGCTAGGGGAGTCTGCAGGCTGAATAACAGCGAAGAGTGTGGCCCAGGAAAAGAGAAAAGTGAAACCAATCTTTCCAACCACCCCCTCCCGTTGCACGGACAGGACGACCAGCAGAACTAACCTGACAGGTTTAAAGCCAGCAGAAGATTTTTTTTTTTCCTTTCCTCCTTTCCCCCTGAATTCCTTCTTCCTCTCTCTTTTTTTTTCTTCATTCCTTCTTCCTCCCATCCTTTACCATTTTTATGTCTTCTTCCTGCCTTCTTTTATCTATTTCTATGTTTTAATTTTTGTTAAAATTCCTTCTTATCTTGCCTCCGATCTTTCTTTATTCCTTCTTCCCTCCTTCCTTCCTTTCCTCCTTTTCTATTTCCCTTTTCCCTCCTTCCCATCTTTGTTTTTTTTTTCTTTCTTCCCCCCTTTCTCTTTTTCCCACAGGTGAGACAACAAAACCTGGAGTGCTGAAAAGACTAGAGTTAGACCGTGTTAAACCCATAAACGTCAGCTCAAGACCAGTGAGCACAGGAGATTAAGGAGACAGCACCACCAAATCCCATTGGCATTCTACCATAGAAGTTCATACCATAAACCCAGGGAGTCAGAATAGAGCAATTTAAGAAGCAGAGGCTAACAAGAAGAGTCTCACAAACAATGGGAAGACAAAGAAACAATTCCCAAATAAAAGGAAAGGAGGAAGTCTCAGAAAGAATGCTAACTGAAAAAGAGGCAAGTCAACTATCAGATACTGAGTTCAAAGCAATGGTCATCAGGAAGCTCACTGAGCTCTCTGAGCTCAAAGAGAACTACCAGAAACTACAATGACAATACAATGAACTCACTGGAAACTATATCAACATGAAAAAGGAAATAGAAACTATCAACAAGAGCCAAGAGGAAATGAAGAATACAATTTCTGAATTGAAGAACACAGTAGAAGGAATAAAAAGCAGACTTGATGAAGCAAAGGATCGGATCAGTGAGCTGGAGGACAAAGTAGAAAAAAACACCCAGAAAGAGCAAGAAAAGGAAAAGAGGATCAGAAAGAATGAAGAGGCAATAAGGGAAATGCAGGACAACATGAAACGTAACAATATCCGTATAATAGGAATACCAGAAGGAGAAGAACAAGAGCAAGGGATAGAAAACCTGTTTGAAAAAGTAATGATGGAAAATTTCCCTAATCTGAGGAGAGAAAAAGTCACCCAAATCTAGGAATCACAGAGAGTCCCAAGCAAGAGGAACCCAAGAGACCCACTGCAAGACACATCATCATTAAAATGGCAAATTTCCAAGACAAAGAGAGGATCTTAAAGGCAGCAAGGGAGAAAAAGGAAGTAACGTACAAGGGAGCCCCAATAAGGTTAGCAACTGACTTCTCAATGGAAACGCTCCAAGCCAGAAGAGAATGGCAAAAAATATTCCAAGTAATGAGAACCAGAGGCCTGCAACCAAGACTACTTTACCCAGCAAGGCTCTCAATCAAGATAGAAGGCCAAATAAAGAGTTTCCCAGATAAAAGAAGTTTAAAAGAATACAGCTCCACCAAACCAGCTCTGCAAGAGATGCTAAAGGGACTGCTTTAAGGAAAGGAAGGAAAAGAGAAAGACAGAGGAACACAGGTAGGAAATAATGGCAATGAATAACTACCTATTGATAATAACCTTAAATGTAAATGGATTAAATGCTCCAATCAAAAGACATAGAATAGCTAAATGAATAAGAAAACATGACCCACACATATGCTGACTAGAAGAGACCCATCTCAGGACAAAAGACTTACACAGACTGAAAGTGAAGGGCTGGAAACAACTTTTCCAAGCACACGGACAGGAAAAAAAAGCAGGGGTAGCAATACTCATATCAGACAAAATAGACTTCCAAAGAAGGGCCATAAAGAGACACCCAGAAGGTCACTTCATAATACTCAAAGGAAGAATCCACCAAGAAGACATAAACATTGTAAATATATATGCACCCAACATAGGAGCACCCAAATACATTAAGAAAATCCTGGAGGATTTCAAGAAAGATATTGACAGCAACACAATTATAGTAGGGGACTTTAACACTCCACTGTCAAAAATGGACAGGTCTTCCAAACAAAATATCAACAAAGATATTGTGTCACTTAACAATACCCTAGAGGAAATGGACTTAACTGATATATAGAGAGCTTTTCATCCCAAAGAAGCAAAATACACATTCTTTTCAAGTGTCCATGGAACTTTTTCAAAGATAGACCACATGATAGGACACAAAGCAAGCCTCCACAAATTCAAGAAAATTGAAATCATATCAAGCATTTTCTTTGACCACAAGGGTCTGAAACTAGAAACCAACCCCAAGGGAAAAAAGCAAAACACTCAAAATCATGGAGAATGAATAGCATGCTATTAAACAATGAATGGGTCAAGAACGAGATTAGGGAAGAAATGAAAAACTTCCTGGAAACAAATGAAAACGAACTCACAACAATCCAAAAGCTATGGGACACAGCAAAGGCAGTCCTGAGAGGGAAGTTCATAGCAATACAGGCCTACCTTAAGAAGTTAGAAACAGTTCAAACAAACAACCTAACCCTATGCCTACAAGAACTGGAGGAACAACAACAAAGACAGCCCAGAGCAAGCAGAAGGAAGGATATAACCAAGATCAGAGCAGAACTAAATGACATAGAGACTAAAAGCACAATTGTAAGGATCAATGAATCCAGGAGCTGGTTCTTTGAAAAGATAAACAAAATCGACAAGCCTTTAAGTAGGCTCATCAAGAAGAAAAGAGAGAGGATCCAAATAAACAGAATTAGAAATGAAAGAGGAGAGATTACAACTGATACCACAGAAATACAAAGGATTGTAAGAAATTACTATGAAGAACTGTATGCTAAGAAATTTGAAAACCTAGATGAAATGGACACATTTCTAGAAAAATACAATCTTCCAAAACTGAATGAAGAAGAAGCAGAAAACCTGAACAGACCAATATCAGCAAAGGAAATTGAAGCAGTCATCAAAAAACTCCCATCACACAAAAGCCCTGGACCAGATGGTTTCACAGGAGATTTCTACAAAGCATTTAAGGAAGAGCTAACCCCTATCCTTCACAGACTATTCGAAAAAATCCAAACTGACGGAAGACTCCCAAACTCTTTTTATGAAGCCAACATCATCCTAAACCCAAAACCAGATAAAGACACAACGAAGAAAGAAAACTTCAGGCCAATATCGCTGATGAACATAGACGCTAAAATTCTCAACAAAATATTAGCAAACCGCATCCAGCAATATATTAAAAAGATCATCCACCATGACCAAGTGGGATTCATCCCAGGGATGCAAGGATGGTACAATATTCGCAAATCAATAAACGTAATACATCACATCAACAACAGCAAAGACAAAAATCACATGATCATATCAATAGATGCAGAAAAAGCGTTCAATAAGATACAGCACCCATTTCTGATAAAAACACTCAGCAAAGTGGGAATAAAGGGAGCAGTCCTCAACATAATAAAGGCCATATATGAGAGACCTACAGCCAACATCATACTCAATGGACAAAAACTTAGAGCTTTCCCACTAAGATCAGGAACAAGACAAGGATGCCCTCTCTCACCACTCCTATTCCACATAGTATTGGAAGTCCTAGCCGCAGCAATCAGACAAGAAAAAGCAATAAAAGGCATCCAAATTGGAAAGGAGGAAATGAAACTGTCACTGTTTGCAGATGACATGACAGTGTACATGGAAAACCCTATAGACTCCACCAAAAAACTACTCGACTTAATAAATGAATTTGGCAAAACAGCTGGATAGAGAGTCAATACCCAGAAATCAAAGGCATTCCTGTACACCAGCAACGAAACTGCAGAAACAGAAATCAGGAAAAAAAATCCCATTTGATATAGCAACAAGGAAAATAAAGTACCTAGGAATAAACCTAACCAAGGAGGTAAAAGACCTGTACTCAGAAAACTACACAACACTGAAGAAAGAAATTAAGGAAGATACAAACAAATGGAAGCATGTACCATGTTCATGGATTGGAAGAATTAACATCATCAAAATGGCCATACTACCCAAAGCAATTTATAGATTCAATGCAATCCCTATTAGATAACCCATGACATAGTTCACTGATATAGAAAAAACATTTGAGAAATTTATATGGAACCATAAACGACCCCGAATAGCTGCAGCAATTTTGAGAAAGAAGAACAAAGCAGGAGGGATCACAATACCTGATATCAAACTGTATTACAAGGCCACTGTAATCAAAACAGCCTGGTACTGGCATCAAAACAGGCACATAGACCAATGGAACAGAACAGAGAGCCCAGAAATAAACTCAAGTCTATACGGTCAATTAATATTTGACAAAGGAGGCAGGAGCATAAAATGGAGCAAAAACAGCCTCTTCAACAGATGGTGTTGGGAGATCTGGACAGCTACGTGCAAAAAAATGAAACTCAATCACCAACTTATGCCATACACGAAAATAAACTCAAGATGGATAAAAGACTTAAATATAAGTCATAACACCATAAAAGTCCTAGAGGAAAACATTGGCAGGAAAATCTCAGACATTCCACGCAGCAACATCCTCACAGACACATCCCCTAAAGCAAGGGACATAAAGGAAAGAATAAATAAATGGGTCCTCATCAAAATAAAAAGCTTCTGCATGGCTAAAGAAAACAGCACCAAATTACAAAGAGAACCAACAGCATGGGAAAACATATTTGCTAATGATACCTCAGAGAAGGGCCTGATCTCCAAAACATATAAAGAACTCACACGACTCCACTCCAGGAAGACAAACAACCCAATTAAAAAATGGGCAAAGGACTTGAACAGACACTTCTCCAAGGAAGACATACAGAGGGCCCAGAGACATATGAAAAGATGCTCAACATCACTAGCCATCAGAGAGATGCAAATCAAAACCACAATGAGGTATCATCTCACACCAGTCAGAGTGGCCAACATAAACAAATCCACAAACAAATGTTGGAGAGGATGCGGAGAAAAGGGAACCCTCGTGCACTGTTGGTGGGAATGCAGACTGGAGAGGCCACTGTGGAAAACAATATGGAATTTCCTCAGAAAACTAAAAATGGAACTGCCCTTTGACCCAGCAATTCCGATGCTGGGATTATACCCTAAGAACCCTGAAACACCAATCGAAAAGAACCTGTGCACCCCAATGTTCATAGCAGCACAATTTACAATAGCCAAGTACTGGAAGCAACCGAAGTGCCCATCAGCAAACGAGTGGATCCAAAAACCATGGTATATTTACACAATGGAATTCTACGCAGCAGAGAGAAAGAAGGAGCTTATACCCTTTGCAACAGCATGGATGGAACTGGAGAGCATTATGCTAAGTGAAATAAGCCAGGCTGTGAGGGACAAATACCATGTGATCTCACCTTTAACTGGAACATAATAGATAGAAGAAAAAAGGAAACAAAATATAACCAGAGACATTGAAGTTAAGAACAATCTAACAATAGCCAGGGCGGGGACAGTAGGAAGAGGGGATTACAGGAACTACTATAAAGGACACATGGACAAAACCAAGGGGGAGGGTGGAAGTGGGAGAGGGAGGTGGGTTCACCTGGGGTGGGGTGGAGGGATGGGGAGAAAAGGCATACAACTGTAATTGAATAACAATAAAAATTTAAAAAAAAAGAAAAAACAACAAACAAAAAATAAAGAAATAGGAAATCAAAATGAGTGGAATTGCATATGCAAAGGTTTACAATCATCTGTTTGAGATTAGTTTGCTATAATTGACTCGGTTATAGAATAAAAGGTGATTAAACAACAAACATTTATCGAGCATCCACACTATATCAGGCATTGTACTCAGCCCTGAGACTGCAAGGGAGAACCCAATCTGGCCCCATACAGCCTTTGGGGACCTCCCCATCTAGCAGGAGGGGCCGAGGCTCATGGAAAAACCTATGGTCCAATGGGGGCTGTAGTTGAGGAATGTAGTAGCATCATGCGACACTGATGGTGAATGACCTGGTGTTTGGGGAAATTAGGCAGGTGTCACAGGTGATGGACATTGGAGCTGCATCCTGAGGGATGGAGGGTTTTTCCAGGAGGGGCAGTAGAGGGATGGGAAGAACAAGCCAGGAGCAGGGAACAGTATTTGTGTGAATGTGCATGTTCTGGAAAGTGGGAGCTATTGGCAGCAAGCGAAGGAGAGTGGAAAAGGTGGCTGGGATCGGCCTACTCATGGCTTTGGTGGCCACAGTGGTTTGTACTTTGTTCTGTGAACAATAGGGAGCCATCAAAAGTTTTTACTGAGGCCCAGGAATGACAGACCAGGAAGACAATTCTTAGGGAACTGGGTGGGAAGGGTTGGAGGAGGGAGAGGCTACAGCAGGTACACTAACTTGGAGGTTGTCTCAAAGGTCCTGGCAAGAAGTGGCAAGTGCTCTCGATCTGGACTGTGGCAGTGAGAGTGGAGAGAAGGGGTCATTCTGAACTTGAGTCTACTGTAGAATGGCTCTGATGTTCTGGCACGGGTCCGTGGTGAGACTTAATGGAGACAGGGACCACAAGACTATTAGTGGGCAAGGGGAGGAGTGGAGACAGGTCACAAGTTCAGCTTGGAGAGGTTGGGTTGGGGGTGCCAATGGGACTTCCCAGTGGACATGGTCAGCAGGAAGTGAGAGATGGGGCTGACATGGAGCCACTAGGGTCCAAGTGGCATTAGTTGACTCTGTGGGACCAGATGGAGTATTTCTTCTCCAATTTACTCCCACAGGGCAAGGCCTGGGGACAGAACCAGGTGAGCCTTAGCATGAAATGGGCAAAGTGGTGGGAGACACCGGTCCAGAGTGAAAAGATGCCCTTCTTCCGACCCCACCCAGAAACCTCATCTGTCCCCCTCAGGATCAGCACCCCCTTTCCAGGGCTGTGCTCTGGGCAGCAGAGGGTGATGGTCTGCGGGCAGAACTCATGTCCAGGCAGGAGCCAAGTTCCAAGGAAAGGACAGTCACTTCAGCTTTTCAGTTCTTTACTGGGCCAGTGCCTTCTAACGAAATCCAAAAACTTAAACACTGAGGGCTTGAGATAGAAGGACAAATACCAAGGCTCTACCACAGGCACTGGGGCAGTCAGTGCAAACAACTGAGTCTTCAGTGCAGTGGAGCTGGGAGCACATCCACAGCATTTTTTAAATCATTTTTTTTTATTGTGGTTCGAATACAGTTGTCTCCATTTTCCTGCCACCACTTTCCCCCACCCCACCCACCTCCACCTCCCATCCTCAATTGCCCCCCCCGTTTTGCTTTGTCCATGGGTCCTTTATACATGTTCCTTGACAACCCTTCCCCTTCTTTCTCCCATTACCTCCCAACCCCCTCCCCTCTGGTTACTGTCAGTTTGTTCTTTATTTCAATGTCTCTGGTTCTATTTTGCTTGCTCGTTTGTTTTGTTGATTAGATTCCACTTATAGGTGAGATCATATGGTATTTGTCTTTCAGTGCCTGGCTTACTTAGTATAATGCTCTCTAGTTCTATCCATGCTGTCCCATAGCATTTTTAAAGATCCAGTCTGTCTGAACCACAGCTGGTCTCTTAGGAGACCAAAAACTGTAGTTAGACCTAGCAGGTTCCATAACCAAATCCCATAATCCCATAAATCTATAGCAACAAGTTCAGCATGAGAGTTTAGTCACATGCTGAGTGCACATAACATTTACATATAATGGTAGGGAATGGCTCTTCTAATCAAAAGTGCTCATTCACTGAGATTTGTCATGGTCACTATCACCTGAGTTGGGAACATAGAAACTAAGAATGTGCCTCCCCATACACACATGCAAACACATGCATACATCCTTGTTTGTGTCACTTTAATGTCTGCTGTACTTTGCTCTCAACAAGTCCTGGATATGTTACAGAACAGACCTGGGAGCAGGAGTGGTTGTGTGAATGATATACTATTACCGAATGGGCTCACCCTTGTGCTCTGTGGGTCCCCCCCCCCCATACTAGATTCGCCTTGCCCGCTGCCAGGGAAAGATGTCTCTCAATGCCAGAGACTGGTGAAAAGGAAAGGAATTATTTATTCAAAGAGTTATACAGACTTAGAGTAATGACTTAATGTCTTCCTTAAACTACTAAAGCCATTTAGAATACCCTCAAACTCGCACAGTCCTTCCTTCTCCCCTCTGCCCAGTCCAGGGTACCATATCTCAGGAAAAGTAGAAGTCCATGGTTCAGGCAGACCCTCAGTTCCAGCACCATGCACTGTGTCACCACCGCCAATCTCCAGTTAATCCAAACCATGTGGCACCTTCTCATGGCCCACCAGCAAAAGTCCTTTCACCCCTTTTCTTCCAGGCAAAGTCTCTCCTGCTTCCTAAGCCATGTGGCAAAAAGGACGCACCCTAAAGCTGCACAGTCCCAACTTTGGCCAAAGCCACATAACCCCAAAAAGCCCCAGCATGGCTGTCATGCCTGGGTTTAAATCCCCGCGCCAATCTTCCTCTGCCGCACCATTTCCGACTCCTCCCACAATCAGTTACACCTGCCAGCATTTCCGTATTCTTCCAGCTTTACTGGGCTGCTATAGTAAGTCCGGGCAGGCATGGCCTCGTGGTGTGGAGCGAATTATCGCCAAGCTCTCACGCAAGTGCTGTAACCAGAGTTGCCTCCCAGTTATATCATGGGTTGAAATCACTCCCATCCCCCTGGCTCAAAGCTTGGGCACAGCCATTTAACATATCCATGGAACCAGTTAAAGGTTATAGATACATGAAATGACCATTCTAGAGGTTAACTGCAAAACTGTTGCTATTCAAAACAACTCTCAATGGCCCTGCTCTGTGCATCCCATCCCCCAGCTCAGACTTGCAGGGGTAAGGACATCCTATATATATATTTTTTTCTAATATTCCTGGACACCCTGAGTTCTGGACCCCATTACCAATCCCTACTTGGGGCCCCTCCTTGGCTGCACCCCGTTACAGACTGAACAAACACTGGGACAGGGCTACTGGGTTTAGCACAGGATCCAGCTACCCCAAGTCCTCTACCGTAGCACCTCCTTTCTTCACTTTAGGAGCAGTACACCTACTTGGGGCCCTCTCTGCCAATGCAATCTGAGGACAAGATAGACATTCTGGAAATACTGCCACTGGGTACAAGAGCTGCTCAGCCTCCAATGCTACAGATAATCCCATGTTCCCACAGCCAGTTTTTCCTAGGCTGTCCACTTAGAATGCAGTTTCTGAGTCCTCTCTCAGTTTAGGCAGCAAATAACTGAACATCAAAGTTTCGGGAATGGGAAAGAACCCAGGAGCTGATACTATGATTAGCTCCCAGGCCTCAAAGTGCTAAAAGGTAGCCTTTCCTGATACCAAGATAACCATCAGGAAGTGAACTATAGCCTCCCTGAGGTTCCCAAAGCTTGAAAGGAGATTCCAGGAAACTGCATCTTAGCCTTAGCTCCTGATGCTTGACCTGACTGACTTATGACCCTTGACCTAGTCTTATTTTCAAAATGCTTGATCCAGGATGGCCTTAGAATGATTTCTTGGAATGATCTCCCAGTGATTTCTTTGTTAAGTCCCAAAAGTCAATCACTAAGAACTCCTCAAAGAGGTAGGACAGAATCAGGTTAACTTCAGTTCTCTAGAGTCCCTTGCCTTGCATGTGCTTTTATGTATTGTCAGCCATTCCCCCTGACTCATGGGACTTAATTGTGCTTTCTCTTCTGAATCAAGGAAGAGGGTGGTTTTGAGTAGGTGCAGTCTTGAAAAACCTCTAGCTCAAGGCAAATCTGATCTCTTGGTTCCCATAAGTGTGAGGAACATTTCCATTAGTCCTTGCTAAAAGCCATCTTTAACACTTCCAGAGCCTAAGAAATGAGCTACTGTGGACACTGTTGCTCCCCAAGTATGAGGGTCTCAGAACCCTGAAATGTTCTCCACCAGGCTCATGGTTCCCCAGATTCACAGAAACAGTTTCCAAGGGGCCCTTAAGGACTAGCTAGCAGGGGCAGGGGGCCTTAAAGCACTAGTTTTGTGGCCCTGACCTACAGAGAAGGCCCCATGGTTGGCCAGAGGTTAAGATAGTATCCCCAAGCATAGCAGTTCCTGACCCTGCTCAGGAGAAAGGCAACAGAGTTGAGTTCTCTCCTTGAAAGGCGATGAATTACTTCCCCACTGACACTATAAAGTAAATTTCTCCCCCTGCCTTCTAGATTCCCTATGCAAGGTCCAGCCATGGCTCCCAAGTTGATGTCAGAGCTAATTCTGAGTCTGTTTGTTCCTGGAACAAACTGTTAATCAAGGTGGGAAATATAAGATTATTAGTTTCTAGTTATTCCAGAACCAGCTGGCACTGTAGTTGAATGGTCTGAAATCTCAAGAATGCCAGTATCTCAGGGAGAAGGTCCAGTAATGGGGACCTCTGAAACTTCCAGGGAGAGTTTAAAGGCCACTCTGGGACCTTTTATCCTGTCTCCATAACTAGCCAAGGAGTCAACATTTATGAGAAATGAAATTTTCTATCTAAAGGAACTTCAGAGCTTACAATTTACACCTACTCTGAGGAAGCCCTGAAGCTGGAATAAAAGAAGCACCCTCAGTTGTAGCTATTGTTAGGCTCAGTGGTGAAGGCCTTAGCCAAAGGGAACAAATGGTACCATATTATAAATACAAACAATCTAGTGCTTAATGTTTCAGCCTCTTCAGTCAGACAGACTCGGATCTGTTTCCAAGCTCTGACACTTTCTAGCTTTGCGACCTGAGGCATATCATTCAACTCTGAGTCTTAGTTTGCTCATGTATAAACTGGAGACTATAGATGTACTTAGCTCACAGGGTAATTGTGAGTATTGAAAGAGTTGATGCGTGATTAAGCCTTGACTATAGGACTTGACTGTAGCAAAACTCTAGAAATGGTGCTTCTTCTTGTTATTACAGATCTCATGAGCATGCTCATTGGGATGTGGTAGAGAAAGGAAAGATCAAAGGCCAACTACTAAACAGGCCGAGGTGCCTGGCATCTATGCCTCATCAGGCCACCCTTGAGAATACTGATTTCCAGATACTGTTTATGACAGGGTCCTTGTGTGTGTGACCTGAGGGGTGGGCAGTTTCCTCTAGGATTGATAAAATCTGGGATACTTGTTATAAGCACTGTTTTCTAAGGGAGTGTATTAAGACAGGACAGGTAGGTGGCACGAGACAATGATGATTTGGTGACATTTACTGGCCAAATCAGGTTGGCCCTTAAGAGATTTCTTCAGAACCAACTAGGCAGTCTTAACAACACAAATTCTTTAGCCCATCCTCAGACACTGATTTACAGTGCCTGGAGTAGCCGTGACCTCTGTGGCTCAGTTGATTGGGAGTAGTCCCACAAAGCGAAAGGTTGCCAGTTAGATTCCCAGTCAGAGTACATACCTTGGTTGCAGGCTTGGTCCCCAGTCAGGGTGCATAGGAGACACAGCCTATTGATATTCCCCTGTCATGTCAATGTTTGTCTCCCTCTGTTTCCCCCTCCCTGCCCTTCTCTCTATAAATAAATAAGTAAAATCTTAAAAACAAAATAAAGTGTCTGGAGTAGAACGAATGTGGAGTAGAACAAAAGGTTAAATAAACTCTCAAGATGAATCTAACATAGCCAGGCTTGAGAAGCCAGACGTATCTGAGCAATAATTCTCACATCGCAGTGAACATTGAATTCACTTGGTGGGGTGAGACTTGATAAAATTCAGATTTCCACGCCCAGCCCACTAGATCTTCTATCCATTAGAACTCTTGTTTTAATGATCCGGATCTGATCCTGGAGGTGTCAGAAATCTGCATTTTTAACCAGCAACCCCAGGTAACTCTGGCCTAGAGGAAGTGATTGTTCCCTTTGCAATTACGGTACACATTACTAGGTGGTATGACCCAAAGATTCTCCCGAAAAGGAAGGCATTGCTTAAGTTATTACAAGTTTCCGTACCTCTTTCTTTCTTTTTTTTTTTTTAAGATTTCATTTATTTATTTTTAGACAGAGGGGAAGGGAAGGAGGAGTGGGAGAGAAACATCAACGTGTGTTTGCCTCTCATGTGCCCCCTACTTGGGACCTGGTCTGCAACCCAGGCATATGCCCTGACTGGAAATCTAACCAGTGACCCTTTGGTTTGCAGGCCAGTGCTCAATCCACTGAGCCACACCAGCCAGGGCTTTACCCCTTTCATATTAACATGTAATCTAAATTCCTTTTAGAATTTGTTGAAATATTTTCTCATTCTTTTGATGATATACAAAAAGTGGATTCTAAGCAAAAAAATATTTTTAGATCATATTATTGAAGATTATATTAGTTATCTATCACTTCAAAACAAATTACCCCAAGTTAGCAGCTTAAATGACATTTATTATCACATAATATCTGTTGGTTAGGAATCTGAGCATGACTTGGATGGTTGCCTCTGGCTCAGTGTCTCTCACAAGGCTACAGTCTATGCATTCGCCATGGCCTGTAGTCTCATTTCAAGGCTCGACAGGGGGAGAAACTGCTTCCAAAGTCACTTGTGTAATTGTTAGGATTCAGTTCCTTTCTGGCTCTTGGCCAGAAACATCAGTTCCTTGCCTTGTCTACCTCTCCATAAGGCAGCTCACATCTCGCAACATGGCAGCTGGCTTACTTCAGAGTGAGCAAGGGAGGGAGAGAGAAAGAGAGAGAGAGAGAGAGAGAGAGAGAGAGAGAGAGAGATGCAGCAAGAGTATGACAGGCAAAAGATATACTCTTTTTGTAACCTTATCTTGGAAGCAAAATTCTATCACTTTAGCCATATAGGCATACCTGATTTTACTGAGTTTAGCTTTGTTGCACTTCCCAGATGTTGCATGTTTTACTAATCAAAAGCAAGACCTTCCACCAGCAAAAAGATTATAATTTGCTTTATTCCAATACTTGCTTCATTGTGGTGGAACCAAACCTGCAATATCTTCTAGGTATACCTGTATTCTCCTACTTAGAAGCAAGTCACTACATCCAGCTCACACTCAAGGAGTGTAGATTGATTATCCAAGGGCCTGCTGAATACCAGGAGATAGGGATCATTGAAAGCCATCTCCGAGGCTTTCTTATTTTGTCTTTTTATTGTTGTTCAATTAGAGTTGTCTGCATTTTCTCCCCACCCCTCCACCCCACCCCAGCCAAACCCACCTCCCTTCCCCACCTCCACCCTCCCCCTTGATTTTGTCCATGTGTCCTTTATAGTAGCTCCTGAAAAACCTTCTCCCCACTATCGTCTCCCCACTCCCCTCTGGTTATTGTTAGATTGTTCTTAACTTCAATGTCTCTGGTTATATTTTGTTTGCTTTGTTCTTCTGTTGATTATGTTCCAGTTAAAGGTGAGATCATATGGTATTTGTCCTCACTGCCTGGCTTATTTCACTTAGCATAATGCTCTCCAGTTCCATCCATGCTGTTGCAAAGGGTATAAGCTCCTTCTTTCTCTCTGCTGTATAGAATTCCATTGTGTAAATGTACCATGGTTTTTGGATCCACTCATTTGCTGATGGGCACTTAGGTTGCTTTTAGTACTAGGCTTTTGTAAATTGTGCTGCTATGAACATTGGGGTGCATAGGTTCTTTTGGACTGGTGTTTCAGGGTTCTTAGGACATAATCCCAGCAGTGGAATTGCTGGTTCAAAGGGCAGTTCCACTTTTAGTTTTCTGAGGGAATTCCATACTGCTTTCCACAGTGGCTTCACCAGTCTGCATTCCCACCAACAGTGCACTAGGGTTCCCTTTTTCTCCTCATCCTCTCCAACATTTGTTTGTTGATTTGTTTATGTTGGCCACTCTGACTGGTGTGAGATGGTACCTCATTGTGGTTTTAATTGCATCTCTCTGATGGCTAGTGATGCTGAGCTCTTTTCATATGTCTCTGGGCACTCTGTATGTCTTCCTTGGAGAAGTGTCTGTTCAAGTCCTTTGCCCATTTTTTAATTGGGTTGTTTGTCTTTCTGGAATGGAGTCGTGTGAGTTCTTTATATATTTTGAAGATCAGACCCTTGTCTGAGGTATCATTGACAAATATGTTTTCCCATACTGTTGGTTCTCTTTTCATTTTAATGCTGTTTTCTTTAGCCATGCAGAAGCCTTTTATTTTGATGAGGTCCCATTTGTTTATTCTTTCCTTTATTTCCCTTGCTTTAGGGGACGTGTCTGTGAGGATGTTGCTGTGTGGAATGTCTGAGGTCTTATTTTAAAGTACATTTTAAAGCAAACTTGGATGTAATTCAAAATATTTATCTCATGTTGTTTAAAGTGTGCAAAACAAAACATGATTTATTGACAAATGCATTTAAACATGATATTACAGTGTCTTTGTTTGGAGATTGAATGTGTATTGAAATGTCAAAAGTAATTTAACTATGTGTGGTGGCATTAAAAATTGACAAAAATGCTTTCATGTTGTGATGTTTGAAATTCCTGCATTTTGTACTATAAAAATAAGTTCACTTATTTACATAATTTTAGCATTTTGTTTCTAAGTAATGACAGAAAATAATGCTGCTATTTTTCCACACCTACACAAATCACATAGCAAATGTGTTTATTCTTTTCCCCCAGTAAATGTAGAGCCAAATTGCATGTAACTGTTACTATACTTTCAGTTTTGTCATTGATTTTTGAAATGTGAGTGATAGCTTAATGTACCATATAATATTTTTTTCATCAGATGTTTTCACTTAAAAATCTGGTACACAGTAGCTTCAGATAATGTACTTAGTCCACTCAGGCTGCCACAACAAAGCACCGTAGGCTAGGTGGCTTAAATGATAGAAATTTGTTATCTCACTAGTCTGGAGACTAGAAGTCCAAGGTCAGGGTATCAGCAGAGTTGATTTCTTCTGAGTCCTGCTAACGTGGCTTGTGAATGTCTGTCTTCTACCTGTGGCTTCACATGGTCTTCTCTCTGTCTGAATCTCCTCTTTTTATAAAGACTCCAGTCATACTGGATTAGGGCCTACCCTAATGGCCTCATTTTAACTTAATTATCTCTTGAAATATAACTATTCAATTTTTTAAAGATTTTATTTATTTATTTTTAGAGAGAGGGGAAGGGAGGGAGAAAGAGAGGGAAACATAAATGTGCGGTTGCCTCTAGTGTGCCCCCTACTGGGGACCTGGCCCGAAACCCAAGCATGCCCCCTGACTGAGAATCAAACTGGTGACCCTTTGGTTTGCAGGCTGGCACTCAAAACACTGAGCCACACCAGCCAGAGCTAAGTATTCAATTTTATTTCTGCTTTATTTAATTATTAGTGTTGCTGCAACCACTTTCTGTTATTTTCTTTGGCTAATATTCAGCATTTCACCAACATTAAAGGTTGGTTGTGGGTTGGACTTGGAACCCAGTCATCATTAATATCATTGATTCTTGGGAAAATGGGACGTGAGTTCAAAAAAACTTTAGTTATTTACCACTTAACAGTGGAGATAAGTTCTAAGAAGGTTTTGTTAGGTGATTTTGTCATTGTGTGAACACCATAGAGTACACTTACACAAACCTAGATAATATAGCCTACTACACACACCTCGGCTACATGGCATAGCCTACTGCTCCTAGGTACAAGCCTGTATAATATGTTACTGTACAAAACAGCATGAGATCAAATTAAGCACAAGAGGCTGTGATATAATCAAGAGACGGGGGAAACATGAGATGTATGAGGCTGCTGCTTCCAGCACAGCAGAGCATACTGTTTTACAGCAAACTTTTTTTTAATAAGCAGAAACAGTACACAATAAAATAATGATTAAAATATAGTATGGTAAAGCCTTGGCTGGTGTAGCTCAGTGGATTGAGCGCGGGCCTGTGAACCAAAGGGTTGCTGCTTTGACTCCATGAGTCAGGGCACATGCCTGGGTTGTGGGCCAGGTCCCCAGTAGGGGGTGCTAGAGAGGCAACCACACATTGATGTTTCCCTCTCTTTCCCCTTCCCTTCCCCTCTCTCTGAAAATCAATAAATAAAATCTTAAAAATATATAGTATAGTAAATATACAAGCCAGAAACATAGTTGTTATCATTATCAACAATTATGTACTGTAAATAATTGTACATGCTATACTGTTACATGACTGGCAGCACAGTAGGTTTGTTTATACCAGCAACACCACCAACATGTTAGTTACAATGACTCTAATACTGATAGAACTTTTTCAGCTCCATTATAACGTTATGGGACCACCTTCGTATATGTGGTCCTTTGTTGTCTGAAACATCATTATGCGATACATGACTGTATTTACTTGGCTTTATTTATAATCTTGGAGCTCCTCATGTCCTGTATAACAATTACCAATTTGAAATAAATAGATTGGCAATATAAACATACTTAACATTAAAATTCTACTAAGCATGGCTGATTCTTCCTTGCAGGGTTCAAAAAACTCATCAGGATATTTCTCTCCTTATAAACAGCAATTAAGTGCTGCAGAATTCATAGGAAAGTAGAATGACCTCAGCACTTCCCTAGAAGTGGATAACCCCTCTGCCTGAAACAGGCTGAGCCCCAGCCCCAGAATTCCACAATCAAGTTCAGTAACTGCTACTTTTCCTTAAACTACAAGATAGCCAATCAAGTTCATCTGTCCAAGCTCACTTGATAAGATCACAATGCTTCTCTGGCTGTATGGAAAGATAGAAAAGACTCATAAGACATAGTGAAGGCATAGTTTCAGCTTAAGATGTTATCTTTTATAAGTGAGCTTAGATTTTACAACAGGCAAGTATAATACCTTTTATAATACCTTTTTTATTTGTGTTTGTCACCATTATGATCCATGGCAAGGCTGAGTAGCAGTGTATTTTGGTAGGGTTTGGGAGGATCACATTTTAAATGCCAAAACCAGTTCCCTGAACTGTCATAACAGAAGTTACTCAGCTCATTAGATGAAAGTTTTCTCAGATGATCCCCACTGCTAAAATGTTTTCTCTGTACCTGCTAAAACTCTTCACTGCATTTTATGCTTGGCACACAGTGGGTACAGGACACTATTTACTGGGTATAGTAGATTATTCTGTTCACTTGCCAAATATGCAGAAATGAAGACAAGATCACAGTGACTGAGGTCTTAGGCAACAGGGCAGCTCTAGAGGGAATGGTATAGGCTGCACTGTCCAACAGACAAAGAAAAAGCAAAATCAGGCACGTTTGGGAACATATTTCAGAGCTAAGCCAAGAAAGGCAACTCCTTTCTTTTTTTTTTAATTTTAATTTTTTATTGTTATTCAATTACAGTTGTGTGGCTTTTCCCCCCATCCCTCCACCCCACCCCAGCCAAACCCCCGTCCCTCCCCCACTTCCACCCTCCTCCTGGATTTTGTCCATGTGTCCTTTATAGTAGTTCCTGTAATCCCCTCTCCTCACTGTCCCCTCCCCACTCCCTTCTGTCCATTGTTAGATTGTTCTTAACTTCAATGTCTCTGGTTATATTTTGTTTCCTTTTTTTTTTCTATTTATTATGTTCCAGTTAAAGGTGAGATCATATGGTATTTGTCCCTCACCACTTGGCTTATTTCACTTAGCATAATGCTCTCCAGTTCCATCCATGCTGTTGCAAAGGGTATAAGCTCTTTCTTTCTCTCTGCTGCGTAGAATTCCATTGTGTAAATATACCATGGTTTTTGGATCCACTCATTTGCTGATGGGCACTTAGGTTGCTTCCAGTACTTGGCTATTGTAACTTGTGTTGCTATGAACATTGGGGTACACCGGTTCTTTTGGATTGGTGTTTCAGGGTTCTTAGGGTATAATCCCAGCAGCGGAATTGCTGGTTCAAAGGGCAGTTCCATTTTTAGTTTTCTGAGGAAATTCCATACTGTTTTCCACAGTGGCCACACCAGTCTGCATTCCCACCAACAGTGCACTAGGGTTCCCTTTTCTCCGCATCCTCTCCAACATTTGTTTGTGGATTTGTTTATGTTGGCCACTCTGACTGGTGTGAGATGGTACCTCATGCAACTCCTTTCTTAAAAGCTCTGAAGCCATGATAACTTTGGTTATTTAGTCACATATTCTGGAATATACTATTGAGTTGGCCAAAAGGTCCATTTAGTTTTTTCTGTAAAATAAAAGACACATTTTTCATTTTCACCAATAACTTTATTGATTTGGATATTTTGAGTATGTCAACTATCTCCTGTTATGGGCTTCTAGTGGGTAGAGGCCAGGGGTGCTGCTAAACATCTTCCAATGCATAAGACAGCCCCAGAACAAAGAATTATTTGGCCAAAATGTCAGTAGTACCAAGAAACTTTGCAAACCATTTTTGACACATTTGATCATTCACAGCACCTTCTCCATACACTGTACAAATCTTTTTTTGCATTTCAGTTGCATTTTTACTTTTCTTGAAATAATAAAGCATAATATGCTGAAAATGTTGCATATTTTCTACCATTTTCAATATTAAAATGGCTACACAAAAATTTTGATAAGTTTTTTTAAATGCAGGCTGATATGACAGCTGTCACAATACAATCTAACAAAATTGTTTCGAATGAAGTTCAACATAACTAAGCACTACTAGAGGCATCATTCGGAAAAAGTTAAACCAACTTTTTGGCCAACCCAATGTTTAATGATGATGTTAATTAATTGGTTGTGTGAAGGTGATGTCTTGGGAAACTTGGAATCCAACTCATAAACCCAGTCCTTGTGAAATAAAGCTGAATTGGTTTGAGGAAGGGACAGGGAAAGGAGTAGCAACGGAAACAGAAAAGACACAAATAATGAAAATAGTAGAAAGAAGACATAGAGAAATACATGAAGAAACTTGGGGGTCATTCTTTTTAATTAAAGACTTAATAGAAATTTTACACAGGAAATTACTTTAGCACTGGAATCAGAAATGTCCTTTCTTTTTTCCTCAGACTGGATGTTGCATGGTGATCCAAATTAGGATTTTTGATTGCCATTTAACTGAAAATGTAGCATCTTGACCTCTTTGAAATCTTTCTTAAGCTTTTATTAGAAACAGCCAATCTAAGTGACTTAGATTTAAAATAAAACATAAAAATAATTTGCTGAATAATTAATACAATTTTGAATGACTTTTCCCAGAAGTTTCTGATTGCAGGCTAGAAAATGTTATTTGCTGAATCAAATTCATCCATGTGCTTCCAGAGGCAATCTTCATTCTGAGTTTTATAGCCCATGTGTGGTTCCTATTGATGTGGCCTGGCATTCCCTGAGGTTGTAACTACTGGCATCTTGTCAGTTCTTTATTAGTTCCTCCTGTATTTTCATCTCTGCCTACTGAGAGAACCACAATCTAAAGTGCACTTACAGCCCTGGCTGGTGTGGTTCAGTGGATTAAGAGCCGGCCTGTGAATCAAAGGGTTGCCTGTTCCATTTCCAGTCAGGGCACATGCCTGGGTTGCCAGCAAGATCCCCAGTAGGGGGTGCTCAAGAGGCAGCCACACGTTGATGTTTCCCTCTCTTTTCCCCTCCCTTCCCCTCTGTAAAAATAAAGAAAATCTTTTAAAAAGATTTTTTTTAAAAGCACGCTCACAGACAAGAGTCTGATGGATAAACACACCTAAGATATGTGCCACCTTGATTTAAGTCATGGTTTAAAAAATAAACACCACAGATGCAGTTTAAAGGGTTATCTCTCACTTTAAATTTAGAGCTCACACAGAATTTTCAAAATGCACCAGGAGAAACTTGGGGACATTTTGTGCATTATGCCACTAGTAGGTGCCAGAGGTACAGTGAGAAACCGTAGGTGAATTTTACAAAGCAGCTTTCCTTTTACCAGGTTGAAGAAATGAAAAGTATTTTTTTATAACTGGGCTCCCTTCAGCTTTTGTGTTTTCAAGTTTGGATGATAACTAGAGAGAACTTAAGCTTGATTTTCATGTCTCAAGTGGAAAAGAACTTCAGTTTTTAAGGAAGTGTGGAGGTAAAAATACTTTTCCTCTCATTTTCTAAGTTCTTGTACTTGGGCTAATAATCAAATTAACAGAGCCAGATTTACCTGAGATAATTTTAATGTATATGCAAAGGGAATTCACATAAGCATGAAAACTCCGAAGGTGGAGAGGCAAAATTGCACATATATGCTATTTGGACAAAGGAGAAAAGGGGGGCAATAGGATCTTAGATTTCAGAAGTGAGAATGGGCCATTTACAGGTAATTGAGGAAGAAGAGAACACACTTGTAAGATACATTCTTGCTTCAATGGGTGATCTAGTTACCAGACTCCTGCTTGGAGCCTTCCCATCCATGTACTCAATTCAAATTAGGCTAAGGCAAACATCCTAAGATTTCCTTCTTGGTGTAGGCATTTCCATCTGAATCTCTAAGGCAGGAAAGGGGGAGGGCCAATGGTTCTCTCTGAGTATTTTGTTTCTTAACCAGTAACTTAACATCAGAATCCCAAAAGGCAAAACTTTGGTCCCCTTCAGAGGCATGGTGAATATAGACAACTGCTTAGCATTTTCCCAGAGCTTACTATGCACCAGGTATTGTGTGAAGCGATATACACGCTGTATCTCATTTATCCCTGAGGAGAATCTTAGAGAGTGGAACTTATTGTTATCCACCTTTACCATTTGAGGAAACTGAGGCACAGAGAGGTTAAGTAACATGCCTAAGGTGAGAAACAGTGGTGCAATTGAGACTAAAGCCCAGATGCATCTGACTCCACAGTCAGGGCTTTTATTGGAGAGCACACTACTGTTTCAGAACTCTACCTATGCTGTTCTGGAACAGCTGTGGGGTCCCATTGACCATGGCCAAGAAGCGTGACTCCCAATACAAGAGTTTGGTGAAAAATGAAAGGGGTTTATATAAAGGTTATACAGATTCAGAATAATGATAGATTTCTGCCATTAAGTCCCACTCCCTTTAAAATACCCCAAAACACATAATCCTGCTCCCCTGCAACCCAGGACAGTTTCAGAATACACCAGTCAGAGAAAATATCTTTCAGAAAAGGAGAAGTCCATGGTTCAGCATTCCCCATCACAGTTCAGCTCCAGGCATCTCCCACTAATCCATGCTTGGTTGGGCCGTTTCCTGCAATTTCCAGTTTTATCAGCCGTGCTGCTGTGTTCTCCAGACAGGTTTCCTAGCGGGACTTCTCTGTCTTACTCTAGCTCTTAATCCAAAACCGTATGGCACCTCCTTTCACACCAGACCTTATGGCAGACAGAGGGGTCTTTCTATATTCTTTCAAACCACATGGCTCCCCCTCTCATGTCTGGCTGCCCTAATTTTTAAATGCTGCCCGGGAGCTTCCTATGTGACCTCATCTTGGTGCAATACGTTCTGAAAGTCACATAGACCTCTTTCCCAGGTGGCAGCACAGCTTCCCTTCAATAAAGACACAGCTATCACTTGTCATTGTTATGAAAAATATCTTAACCTGTAGCATCTGCTTCTCCCCTTGTCCCAACCATGGGCTTTGGGGGAGCATCTCTGTTTCAGGGACCTCCCACTTTGAACCCTGTTTTACTACCTTTATGCTCTCTTTATTCTACAAACTTTCTACTAGATTGTGATTTAAGAAAGGTTATCCTGATCATGGTATGACTAGATTTTAATTCAAATCAGACTCTCTCAAATCATGTTTCTAGTATAATTAAATGGGAGGAGGATTTTTTAACCTACAAGGGACTCTCAGGGGAAAAAAATCTCCAGCTACACTTCCAGATATGAAGGTCATGAGATACTCTTATGCTGTTTATTCACAGTCCATTCCCTTGGGCTGAGAGTCCAGAAATTTGATGACTCAGCTATCAGGGAAAGGCAGTGTCTTCATCACCTTTGTGATGCTGGAAAAAACTCCATCCAGCCTGAGACGTCTACTTTAAGAAATCAAGATCTCATGTGCTCCACAATACAAAACCACATCATTTATTTTGCTGTAGTGTGTTTTACTCTGAGGCTAAGTGTTAGAGAGACAAAAACATAGATATCTTTCTTGGCTCCCAATGATGGAGGAAATGGACTTAAAAGGAAGGAAGGTAATGGAAGTGATAGTAAAGTTCTCAATTTTGTGTGTGAATAGAAGTTAGGAAGTAGCCTTTATAATCTAAAATAGGCAAGAATCACATGACTTTGAACACAATATACAGGCTATTGATCTTCCTGATTATAGCATTCTGTATTTAATGCTTTCTAAAAGATTTTATTTATTTACTTTTAGAGAGAGGGGAAAGGAGGGAGAAAGGGAGGGAGAGAAACATCAGTGTGTGAGAGATACATCAATTGGTTATCCCTTACATGTCCCCAACACCCCAACCAGACACCTGGCCCACAACCCAGGCATGTGCCCTGACTGGGAATCGAACTGGTGATCTTTTGGTTTGCAGGGCAGCACTCAATCCACTGAGCTACACCAGCCAAGGCTGTATTTAATATTATAAAAACTTTCCACTAAAAAAGTAGTACCTATTATGTAGTAGTGACTTTTAATAGTAAAGCATCTATTGATATACTCCAAGTAGTGTGTTAAGAACTTTACCTGAACTATATTATTTAAACCTCACAAAAAACCTGCTCAGCAGGTACTATTATTATCAAAGCAATACATGTATACCATTGGACAGGTAGTACCAGGAGTTCTACATTGAAAAAACAACAAGCTCCTTTCTTCCCAACCACTGTGTTTCTCTTCTAAGAGGTAACCACTCTCATTCTCTTGATTGGTTTGGGGTGTTTTTTTATTTGTGTTTTTTGTTTTTTGGTATTTAACTCCAAATTCTTGAATTATGGCTTATACTGCTATTTCTTTATTTCTCAAATTTAAGCATTATCTATTTACTTCCTATAAGGAATACAATAATTCACCCCCTTTGCAACCCTTCTTCCTCCTTTTTTGGAATTAATAACAGTTTCCTTTCTCACTAGCTTAATTTTTATATGCTTATCACTACTAATCCAAACCCAGGCTTACCAAAGGAACCCAAAAACTCTTCTCAATATGGCCAATACTTCAAGTAATCTGATTATTTCATATTTCTTCTTGGAAACATCCTTCCAGAGTTCTCCATCTACGTGTATCTTGTCTACAGCATGGCTGTCTTCCTGTCCTTTCCTTTTACCTTCATCCTGGGGATTCTCTTCATCTGTCTCTTATGTTTCACCCTCTTTTTCCTGGATCCCCTGTCTTTCTTCGACCACTCCCTTGTATTGGTGGAGCACATATTCCAGTGACTTCCTGAGAAAAGGTTCATGGGAAACAGTTTTTTGAGACCTTAGCTCCAGTACTCTGAAATTTCATGACACTGTGCCCTGGCAAATGTCTTATAATCATTGTACTGAATACTTAGTCAGCCCTTAAATCTGGTAAGTCATTTCCTTCAGTTGGGGAAAACACTTCTATTCTGTCTTTGATTTTTTCCATTTTTTTCTGTTCTCTCTCTGACAACTCCTAATGGATAATGGTTCTCTAATTCTCCTGTCTTGTCTCTGTTTCCTACATTTGCTATTTTGTTCTGCATCCTGGGAGATTTATTTAGATGTATCTTTTATCTACTGAATTAAAAAGAAATTTACTATAATTGAATTTTGAAGAGCTCATTATTCTCAGAATGTTCCTTTTTTTTTGTTTCTAGCATCAGAGAATGTTTCATGTGTACAACACTTCTGTGCACTTCTCTGAGAATATTAATATTAGGGTTTATTTTCTGGCTTCTGCCCCGGCATTGTTTCTATTTATTCTGTTTCTTTTTTCAATGTTTGTTTTTGTATCTTTTTTCTGTTAAAATTTTTGCAGTGTTTTATATTTTATTCATTTGTATTCAGAAGTGAGGCAAGTGAATAGCTCTGTGTGTGTGTGTATGTGTCTGTTGGGGCAATTATTGACTGGTGGGTCTTAAATCCTTGGATGGACCTGGCCATTTCATTGGTAGACCCAACAAACATCAGTATCCATTTGATCTTTTTTATTATGCCAAATTCCCCAGAGAGTCATCTTTCAATTTCTTGCCTGGAGGGTAGAAGCCTGATTGCCAGTATTAAGGGTGTTGATGTGGAAGAGGAAGGGGAGGGCTGTCTAACATCACTCTTTCCCTTAGCTGAGCCTAGTAACCCCACTTTAAAAATCATCATTATAATAGCTAACCTTTATTGAGGGCTTACTTCATCAAACACAAAGATTTATATACAAGTATATTCTTTATATCATTGTTTAATATAGCAAAATATTGGGAATAATCTAAATGTCTAAAATGAGATTGATTACAAAAATCATGGTGTGTTGATACAATACAGTGGTAGGCAGCCATTAAAAACAACTTAATTAGCCCCAGTTGTTGAAGCCAGTGACCTCCCACAGGGTTAATTAATAGGGGTCCTCTTTCAGCTGAACAGGCCCTATCATCACTTCTACTCCAGCTACCCATCTAGATTTGGATTAAAGGAAAATTGAGATTGCTTTCTGGGAACTGCGATGATGATGAGAGACTATCCCCAACCCCAACTCCCCTCTCCTTGGTGGAAAAGCAGTTATGGTACTCTGGTGAATGTTTAACAACCCACTGGAGGTATCTTTGTCATATAAACACTACCACCATGGCCAATTTCAGCTACCAGTGTGATATCAACTGGCTAACACATTTTCTGAAAATTTAACAATACGTTTTTGTAAACTGGGCTGAGCTGGCTCTAGCAGACCACTGGAGGGAGGCTTCAGAGAACCACAGGTTTAGACATGTGCTCAGCCACAAGTCCTGCTTTGCAGACCAGGCATAGTAACACTGGAAAGGGGTGAAGATTTTTAGACTCCTGGGGGTGATGGGTCTGCCAGGTGAAGAGGAACCAAACACCTTCTGCTTGAATTTCTGGTTCCCAAGATGTATGGAAGCCATGGCTTTGGAGGAGATTGGGAACCACACCTTTCCAAGGCGCTCAACACATACACACACACATACACACACACACACACACACACACACACACACCATGGAATGAAGAGGCGTGTGCATCAAAGGAAGGCAGAGATAGACCACCAGCTGGAAGATGCAGGAGATAGCAGTGCCAGACCACACTGGGGGGGTATTCTTCAGCACCGAGATCCTCAGCAGAATCCCAGCTTCAGCCTTGCTGATGGGAGGCAGCAAGTGGAAGCCTCCCTACCAGTGAACAGTTTTCTCTCTTTATTCTTTGATCCCAAAACCAGAAAGGTAAGTACCACAAAGTGGTCAGGACAAGGAGTACAGAAAGGGAATGAAGAGGAGGAAAGCCTTGAATCAAATAGGAGATTAAAGTTGAAAAACAAACAGAACTAAGCCTTAAGAACAAGAATGGCCTTTTTTAATCACCAAAAATGACTACAATATTAATGATCAGATTGAGATGGCATCAGGATGCTTGCTACTCCACAGGGAAAAGAACTAATTTTGGAAAAATTAAAACCACTGCATGGTACATGGTGGTAATCTGGGAGTGGTGAATGCATGGCTACTTAGAATTTCTTCTTTATGCTTTTGTGTATCTCTTTTTGTACAACTAATGTATATATATATATATATATATATATATATATATATATATATGTCTTTTTTTAATTTAAAGATCTACATTATTGTTGAGGATAAAGGTGATGTCAGAAACAAACATCAAGACATGAAGTTAACAGAAATGCATTTACTAGTGCACTTGGAGCTCCTGGTAAGACAAGGTGCTGGGAAGAAGTCCTGCAGGGCTTTCATGAAGAAGAAGGGACCCCTTCCTGGAGAAATAAATTACCTGGGTCAGGAGAAGAAGTTCCTTATTAGCTTTGATCCAAAGATAGAGATTCCTTTCTATGCATTCCTTGAGGGCTTCAGAGAGAGTGTTTCTGATATAGTATTAGGTCTTTAAATTGGTTATTTAAAGCAACTTGAAAAGAACAAAGGCGTCATGGCCTATTGACCTTATTACATCACTGGAGTGGCAACATTTGGTCTGAAAAGAGCACCTCCTTCTTCTGTGATTTATACATTACCCAGAAAACTATTGGTTTCTTGGAATTCTTAGTAAAAATTCTATTTTCTTTTTTTTAAATTTTATTTTCTTAATGAGAGAGACAGAGAGGCAAGAGAGGAGAGGAGAGGAAAGGTAAGAGTAAGTCCCTCTTGTTTTTCCATTTTCTACTTACCACCCTGTCACCTGTACGAGTGGCAATTTCCTGAGAACAACTTATCTTCTAAGTTGGCCTTGCTCAAATTTGCCTGGGGAGTTTTCCAAAGAGCCAGATAACTGCTCCAATTCTTTCCTTCACTTTAGCAAAAGTGAAGTGTGTTGTAGGGTTCCACTTTATTTGGATTCTTAGGTGTTTGACCCAGATAAACAAGGCTTACATCCTGGGCCAGGATGTTTGTGTAGCTTATGTTTATGACTTCAAGTTCAAAGTTATTTATGACTTAGATTGTAGAAATTCAGTTTAGAAAACCTTTAGAAGACATCTAGAAGGTATTGTTTTCAGTAGGTTGATTATTCTCCAGGTGGAAACTCTAGAAACCAAAGATGTTGGGAATGCAGACAAGATCTTCACTGCAGACAAGATCTTCACTGCATTGCTCCAAACTCTAAGACTGGAAAACGCTGGGCCAACCCCTTTCTTTGGTTCAGGGGTTTTATCTTTCACAAGGGCTCCAACAGTTTTGGGAGGCCTGAGATTGGCCTCTTGGATGTCATTCCCTTTTCTTTAATATTCCATTGTGGGTTTGTTAATACTGAATCTTCCTATGCCTTTGGGGGGACATGATTTATATTGCCAGCTTGTGCCATTTTTCATGATAAGGGATTCTCTAAGTTCCCTCTGCACTGTATAAAATCAGACTTCCTTTGATATGGCTTAAACTTACCTCAAAAACTTAAAGGTTATTTTTCCTTTTTTTTCTTTTGGAATTCTATTCACTCCATGAGGCTCTTTGTGTGTGATTTTATAGCTTTCTAATGCATCTCCCCTATTCCAGCCTTTCTGACTGAAGGGTAGCTAATCCTTTAAATCATGCCTCTTTTCTACCATATGGCTCCCCCCCCTTCCTGTGCCCTTAATCTCTTTCTACAATCTTCCCTAGCTCTTCCTCCACCTTTCCCCCTCTGTTAGGTATGTCTTTCTGAAAGGGTTGTGACCCAAATTGTCCTGAGGGTAAGGCTAATGGGGTGATTGCCCTGACCTCTGCTCTCTGGGTATTCTCACCCAGAAGCAGAGACCAGGTGGTTGGTGGGATTAGAGCAAGGGGGTGGTGTGTAGGAATGGGGTGAGGGTGGAGTGAGGGAAGAACAAAGAAGCTGGGGGCTTCACCAGCAGGAGGTAAAAGAAAAAGATCAATGTGTTCATGAATACATTATAATAAGTAACTAAACTGAGATTGCTTCATATGGCACCCTCCCCTTCCTTTGAGACCCCCCCTAACCATTGCTCCATGAGACCCCTTCATGAGAGCACCTCACCTTCTTTGGTCTCCAAGGCTCCTTTCCATGTTTAATTGACACATTCAATTTGGATAAACATACTTGCTTCTGGAGAGGGGTCTATGGATCCACAGTTCACTGGAGATGGGTGTGTGCCATTGAAGAAATAGCCCAACACATATGCTAGTTGTTTTAGACAAAGAGAAGAGACTGATTTCTGGCCCTTGATGGATAATAAATGTGAACAATCCCTTGAAATCCTTTATGCCAAGACAATCCCATGGACCTGAGCTTCTTTGCCTTGGGTCATGTGTTTTAATTGTTGTTGTGAAAGATATGAGTCAGGAGACCAAAGCAAGGCCAAATCAGCCATGATTCTGAGGACAATGACCTAACCTGTCTGAGCCACAGACACAGCATGCCCTGAAGGACTGCTTTTCAAAGTGGCTCATGCTTTTATTCCCTAAATAATTGTCTGTATTAAGCTTAAAGGTGAGGATGGGAGTGAGAGTAGAAAAAGTAACAGGGGAAAGTGAGCTCTTTATATATATGCATGGAGCACATCTTTCAAAGACTTCTCTTGTTGTTTGCTCCCCAGTCCTTATACCAAGAAGACATACACACACAAAATGTGAGAACAAAAATGGCTGCAGTAGCATCTAGTCAACACTGTTTCATGACTCACTGTTCCTTCTGAACTTAAGATCTAGGCTTACGAATTAATAGAATTTCATCGAGTAAAAGCATCTTTCCTTCCTGGAACTTGGTTTGGATACACCAAGTGGAACTCCCACATGCATGCTCAAGTGAGGTCCGATGACATTTCTCTAACAGCTGCTTCTTCTGAATTATGGGATTGCACAATGTGCTTGCGAAAGCAAAGAACATGGCCAAAGAATGAACTCTTAAAGGAACCTTACCCAGAGGTCATTTGACCTTCTCCCTAGTTTTCCAAAGAGGTTCTTATTTTGGCAAAATAGTGGGATGAGGTAAGGTGGGTACTTTCCTTTCCCACTAGGTTCATCTACTTGAAAGACACTTGCAGTCTCTGGTATGCTCAGAATTCCTGAACTCTTTGCTTTAAATCCTAATTTCTGCCTGCCAACTGAATAAATTATGTGGATTATGACTTTAAGTTTCCTATTTTCTAGTGAATCATCCCAAGAGCCTTTGGCAAGAACACATCAATGTTAGGCTCATAAGTAACAATTACTATATACATTCAATGTTCAATCTGAGGGGGAAATCTGAGGGGAAATTCACTATCTTTACATTTAATGGGTGTTTTTGGTTTTCCAATATTTTGGTTTTTCAACAATATAGTGTTACCAGAGCCATAGAGAAAAATACTCTCATATATCTGGGTTTGGAAAATTGTGGTTTTTCAGACTAAAAATATTTGTTTCACTTATAAAAATCAGCTAAAAGCTTTCTATGAACCAAACCCAGTACCACCTCTTCCACAAATCCTGAGTTATTCTCATAAAATGTTCTCTAAGTCATGTGTTGAGTAAAAAGTTGGCATAAATTTTCTGTATACATAGCAGAAATCACCCCGTTTATTCACTCTGGCCTGTTTGTGAGAAATATCAAGTAGAGAAAGAGAGACTACAAAAAAGAAAAAAGAAAACAAATGCTAAATATATGTTTGCGGACCTATATTCAGCAGACAGCATGCTTTGTACTCATGTATTGACTAGAAGAAAGGAGTGTAGACAATGGAACTTGATTCTATTTACTAGTCATTGGAATCTTCAGATAACCACCAGGATGACAGTCAACATTCCATTTACCACTAACTCTAGACCTCAGAGATGTTGAAAAAATCTCCAGAGTATCCAAGATATACATATATAAATCCCCTCCTCCATTTGTGCAGCGAACACAGCTCTGGCAAAGTAGAGGTTGGAATATCGGTTGGCTTTCTCATTTGAAAAATGACAGACTTGGGTTCCATTGTTCTTTCTTTTTTAAATGGAATCTATTGGGGTTATGTTGTTTAATAAAATTGTATAGGTTTCAGGCATACAATTCTATAATACATCATCTGCATATTGTATTGTGTGTTCATCACACCAAGGGCTCAATTTTTCTGTAAAGTTGTTCCAACACCTAATTTTAAAAGTGAGGGGTTAGTCAAATGATGTGCATATTGATTTGTCAGCCTGTTATTCCAGTCAATGACCATAATCATGGGGGCTGAGGTAGAAGGGGTTGCAGTTTAATACCATTGGAAAACCAAAAGCACTGAGCAAATTCAGAGTGCAACCTTCTGGTTGAGTAGATTTGTAGAAATAGATAACCCTGAATTTTTCAAGGTTTTCACTTAACAGGGGATGTACTTAAAGTGTTTAGGCTTCCAGTGAAGTATAACAACTGGTTCCATTAATATAGTGGTGATTCTGAGAAATCTTAGAGTTAAAAAGTATATGGTACAATAAACAGGGTATTTTTATCTTGATAATGATACTGTAATTGGTCAATATTCTAAAGTATGTGATGATGTTCTCAGCCCATAAAGTGACTAACTCCTGCCTTCTTGGTTATTTGCCATGTGATTTATAATCCCCTTGCAGCCCAAGGTAATGCTTTTGGAAGTACAGGGTACAGGGGAAACTATGTGTAGGTATCTCTCAACAATTTCCAGTACTTTCATTTATATTAAGAAATGGAAAAGCAAGAGTTCCTTTCTATATTCTCCTGGAGTCTTGTTTGGATAATTGAGGCAGGAGACTCCAGGGAACTGCACCTTCAGAGAACTAGCACTGGGCAAATCAGGATTGTGACTAAATGTAAGAGACAGAAGAGTCAGTGTCCCCACTGTTGACATGGGTACAGCAGAAGTGTGTGAGTGTGGCTCTGATTCTAAGAGTATGTGATTGCCATGTCAACTCTTTCACCATTAATCTCTGAGAGTTGGGACTAACAACTCTGTCTGATCTCTGAAGTAGCAAAAAGCTTCTGCATTCTTTTTGGGAACCACCCTGCCTGGTTTCAGAAGCTGTAACTCCCCATGGCTAAGGCTAAGTAAAAAGACCTTGAGACCATAAGCCACTAAGGAGAAAAACTTATCTTCCCGGGAGGGGTATAGCCTTTGCCCCCTTTACTTCACCCTGCTTGGCCCCTGGAGGATGGCTGGATAGTCAATGATGGGTAAGATTCCTTAAGGGGGGGAGGACCTAAGACAGGCACAGTCATAAAGGGGCCATCAGGGAAGGACTTAGGGGATTATGGAGGTGGGACAAAAGACCCTCATCCCTCGGCTTTGTCATAGCCTGAGTCCTCATTCTATTCATAAAAAGTCTCCTAATCTCTTGGCTGCCCACATCCCCCAGTGATTCAGGCCTGAAACAATGCCAAAGCGGAGTGCAACCCTGTACCAGAACAGGCAGTTCCCGTTGGGGGTGAGGGGTGCAATCAGGCCTAAGAAAGTATGCATAAAATCCTGTGAAACCTGCTTTGCTAAGAATGCCATTAATTTAAATGTTAAGGGTTCAAGCATAAAATGAGTTTGTTTCCCAAAGTTTTATGGCCCTTTGGCATCACTATCTAGCTGACTCTGACTCAGAATAAGTACTTATAGTTCTTTGAATGTTATCTATTCCTTGATCATTACTGCCTGACAATGACTAATGAGCTTTATGTATACACCCTGGATTCCTGTGCAAACTAAACCCAATAAAAGCTCATTGAGAAAGAGGTGCTTGAGGCCCTTCTCCTCTGAGAGACTGGTCAGCCTTTTCTCTCCAAGCAGATCGTGTCTTGGTAGATTTACTCTCATCTGCAGCAGCAAGGAGGGCTCTGCTGGATAGAGCTCCCACACACATTCTCAGGAAGGGCCTGCAGCACTATCCCCTTTTTCCTCTGCGTGAGTGCTTCTGGGTCCTAATGTTACTCATGGGAGCTTTGATCATCAAGGCCTACATCCTTTAACAGATCTGTGAGGAGGAGTGACTTGAACTGAAAGCACCTCTTATTTAAGAAACAGATATCAAATACTATCTAAGGTTTCCTCAGGGGAGCTTAAAGGCAGAGACTAATCAAATACAAATCAGGAAAGGCTAGCCAAAAACCAGATTCCTCCATCACAATCTGGTGGTAGGTCAACACGTGAAGTCAAACAATAGTGTCAACAACGGCTGACTCTTCAATTTGCTCTGTTAGGAAAATCTGCCTTGTGGGATTCAGTAAGGCAGCTGACAGGTTGAAGAAGCCCTTTTTCACTTCGTCCAGGGAATCTAACAGCATCATTTCTGGGAAACGGGAGCATAAAGGCATGGCTGTTCTAGGAAAGGCAACCTGAGCAGTGTCAGAATGCTCAGCAGAGCCGCAGATAGAGGTTGTGGGCAATGACTCCTCAGACAGTCTTACCCAGAGCACAGAAGCCTGAGGCAGCCCTGAGTGCTGATCACCACCTTGTTACTTATGACATATAATCAGCCATTTTGCCTTTTTTGGCCTCATTTTTTTTCTTTTACAAAATGGGATTAGAGGTAGCAGCTCATGTTTTGAGTCCAATGAGGCCAGGGTTCAAATTCTCACTCTAACATTTCCTGTTTGATCTTGAGCAATTAATTAACTTCTGTGAACTTTCACTTCCTCATCCATAAAATATGGGAAATAGTACTTATTGTATGGGGCTTAAGAAAGAAAACAATGTATGTAAACATAGTAGGCACTCAGTCCTCCTTCCTTAGAAAGAACAACAGCCCTAGTCCTAATTGTGGCATACCTAGTATTCCATCTACTGTGGTTTCCCCAGCAACTGCATATGTTTCAAGGTCTTGACTTGGCACATCTTTATAGCATTTTTCTGTCCACCTAGCTTGTAGCTGTCTCACTTCAATCTATCACATTACAGCTGTGTGAATATGAGACAGTCATCCATTTTTCATTCTAGAGTGGCTGTGGTTTTTAATGATTATTGTTTCTTTGCAAGTAGACTGCCTATGTTCCAGATCAGACCTATCGTTGACTATTTAGTACAGCTCCTGGATTGTGCTGGTAAAGCAAGGGTCCTTCATTACAGCTTAAATCTACAATTTGATCCTGTGCACACATAATTGCAATTTTGTCCAGGAGTCAATGCCAGAAGGTTTCTGATGATGAACTTTGTTGCACTGGAAATATGACAGTCACTCCAAGCAGTTTTTGTTTTTGGAGATGGAAATGATAGCCTTCTTCCTTACTATGTCAGTGGTCAAATGCATCAAACAGAATGTTCTGACCAGCTGAAAAGTTTCATTTGTGAGTCACTTCCTCTGTTATTGCTTCTTACCCCAAGTCCTCCCTCCTAAGCTTAAAATTTGTATACTGTTCTCCAAGAGTATGATTGCCCCATAAAACCTTATTATATGAGTGATCTACATAGCTATTGTACTTCAAAGTCATGTTTATTGTTCCAACAGTACCTTTAATTTCATATATTAGATTCCACCTATCGATGGTCTGTGAGAATGTTCATAGGACTTTTTTCCTAAACCCACTTCATAATGGCTCTGGGGGTTTACTTGGGGCCCTAAAACCGTAGCATAAAATAAGCTCCTTAATCTACAAGGGAATAAACAATATGAAGAGCAAGGGAAATAAAACTGAGTAGCAAGACAAAGGCTACTTTACACATCAAAGGCCTCTCCATACCAGTAAGAAGTAGAAGACCAGAGCCACCCCTTGGGGGTGTGGTCTGCTCACTTTGTTCCATTCCCCCTTCTACTCTTTCTTTATCTCTCTCTCTCCTGTTTCCCCACCGTTAAAAAAAAATAAACAGCATGTTGGGACTGCTGACCTTGTGGTAGCTCTTACTGTGGGGTGACTCATGCTGAGAAGTAGAAATAATTTGCCTGGTTGTGGAAAGAAAAGGAGTTATGTCAGTGTGGGGGCATGCAGGACACTTGTCTGGGTGGTAGACATGCTCAGCTAAAGCTGTAGATGGAGTTAACTCTCCTAAGAAAACACCAGAGGCCTGGGGACATGACATCCCTTTGGTTAAGAAAGGAACTGAGAGAGGACAGAAAACCTCTGCCCTAATCCCAACCATCAAGTACTGAGTTTCAGAAGGGTGGTGAGTCACAGAGGACTTCACAGCAATGAGAGTTTGCAGGTCTTGATGATTACAAACCTAAATCTGGAGGATGTGTATGAAGGAGAACAAAGAGCAAAATCATGAAGGAAGTGCTGTTGGCTTTCATTCCTTTCCCTAACTCTATGTTCCAGGAACTTGGGGTTTTCCTCATGCTTGTTGTTTCTCTGAATAACTTTCTGTCCAGCTTCACCAGCCCAAGTGTTGTCAAGCATTCCCAAAGTTTGTCACAGTGGAAGTCATGAGTGGGTAGCCTGTCTTACTCCATGACAAGGTTTTAGCCTCTGCCTGGCTGCCTTCTCTGTGGCTTCTGAGAATGTCTAGTGTCAAGCAGGGAGAAGACGAGAGTGAGAAGATACTCTTTTCCCTCTCTTCCACTGCACATGGGCAGATCTCCCCTTTCTTTTTTTATTTTTTAAAAATTGATTTTAGAGAGGGAGAGAGACGAAGAGACAAAGAAACATCTATTTGTTGTTCTACTTATTCATGAAGTCATTGGTTGCTTCTTCTATGTGCCCTGACCAGGGATCAAACCCACAACCTTGGTGAAATGGGATGATTCTCTAACTAACTGAGCTACTGGACTAAGGCCATACCTCTTTTTTCACAGTGTCCATTTACCAGGCTCTTCCATTAGTACCACTATACCTTCTCCCTGGCCCCAACTCATGACCTAAAATTTTGGGTCAACCTAATGCAGTTCTTCTCCCCAAGGAAAATAAGGGACACTTGCTTGAACTTGTCTTACTCTCTTCCCCTAATAAAACTCCCCTTGATTTATAACCCATTTTCTTAGGCCCCTTCCTGGTGGTTGAAACAGATCAAATAATCAAATCTATGTTTTAGTGTTGATGGCAGATAGGTAATGGCTCACTCTGCTACTTTTCTCAGACAACTTACACATTTAAATAGGATCCTTTAACCCGTTAGCACAAGGGTTGGTATACTTTCTCTGTAAAGGGACAAATAGTAGGCATTTTAGGCTTTGAGAGCCATACAGTCTTTGTTGCAAGTATTCAATTGTGGTGTTGTTACATTACAATAGACAATTCATATATTGGAGTGGTTGCATTCCAACTAATAAATAAATTGAATTTCATGTTATTTCCAGTGTCACAAAGTATTATTCTTTTTTTATTTTTTTCAATCATGTAAAAATATTTTAAAACATTCTCAGTTTGGACATATAGATAGATGGCAAGCCAGATTTGGCCAGTGGGCTGTAGTTTGCTAACTGGTGCTTTAGCCCAAACAGGGATTTTACATGTTATTATAAGTTTAATGGGATGGAGAGAATGACTTTTTTGTAATGGAATTGAGGGCAACCTTGCCAGCCTCTTCAAATCACACAGGCTAGGTGGAAATGCTTGCTATTTTATTCAACATACATTATAGAGAACTACTATGTGACATGCACTGTGTTAGGTACTATGCAATATATTGATAGAATAAAACAGATGCTGTCTATGCCCTTATAAAGTTTAAAGTTCAGTGGGGGCAGATAGATAATCAACAAGTAAATAGGCAACAAACATATAATTTCAAATTATGATAAATGTATGAAGAAAACACCAGAGAACAGTTGTAGAGATTGAGGAGGGAGCATACTTAGAAATCATGGTCAAGGAAGAGGAGTTCAATGTGAGGTTGTTTTTACTATGGAGTTAGTCTGATGAAGAGCATTCAGAAGGAATAAAGGGCATTCCAGGCAGAAGGCCCAGCATGTGTTAGGGGCCTGAGACAGGACAGAGCTTGCCTTGCTCACAGACCTAAAGGAGAGATTATGACTGACAGAATTGGAGGAAAGTGGCCCAAAAAGAGGTGGTAGAAATAGAGAAAGGCCAGATTACAAGAGTCTTGTAGCCCGCTGAGAGAGTATGAATTTTACATAAAGCACAAGGAAAGCCCTTTTAGAACATTACTCTGGCTAATGTGTGGAGAATAGACTAGAAGGAAAAAGCAAGTGTAAGTTGGATAACCAGTTATAAGTTTATCACAGCCATTTGGTCAAGAAGTGATGGTGGCTTAGACTACGGTGTTATCAGTGAAAATAAAAAAGTATGGATAGGTGTATGATATATGTTTGAGCTAGAAACTATAGAACTTGCTGATTACATGCTGGAAGTGAGGGAGATAGCAGAAGCAAGAATGATTTGCAGGTTTCTGGCTTCAATAACTTGGTAGATGGTGCTTTTTTTGATGAGATGGAAAATACTGGGAAAGGAACAGTTACATTGAAGGAATAGGAAACAAGACACTAATAAAGACCTCTATTTTTGACAGCTTAAGTTTAAGATTCCTCTGATATTTCCACATAGATCTCTAAGCAGTTAGTCATGTGAGTCTAGCATTTGGAGGAGAGTTTTGTGTTGATGATATGAACATAGAAAAATCAACATATAGATATTTAATGCCATCGGAATGAGGAAATCACTTAGGGAGAGGGTGCAGATAGAGAAGAGGCCCTAGGAACTAGTGAAGAGGTACTCTAAAATTTACATTGAGTGGCATGGACCCAAAGGCCTGGTATGTCTCCTTCCACTCTTTCAAGGTGGGTTTAAAAGGAATAAAATTCTCATTCATTTAGTTATTCAGAAAACATTTATTGAGTAATTAATAAGTGCCAGAGATGCTGGAGATATTGTACAAAAGAAAACAGACAACCCACCCCCCCCACCACCTGGTGGAACTCACATTCTAGTGAATAGTAAAGCAAAGTGAATAGGCCATTACAATCAGGGTTATTAAGAACTATGACACAAGAAAGATATTTTAGTCAAGGTAATTCTAGCTGCTATAACAAACAATCTTCACATCTCAGTGATTCAACACAATGAAAATTTGTTGTTAATGTCACAGGAAAATCCAGGTCAAGCAGCTCCTCTGGGCAGCTGTCCTTCAGGTAGTGACTCAAGATCCAGGTTCTTTCTATCATATGGCTTCATCATCCCATAGACTTCCTTAGAGTCTACCGATGGATCCTCTGTATTCTACAGACCAATAAGTGAAGACAGCCCATGGAATATCACATACCATGATTTATAGCTCGATTTGAAGTGACTAGAAACCAATGACAAAATAAGCTGGGAAATGTAATCTTCCTTTTTGCCCAGTAAGGAAAAGAGGTTAGTGAGAAACTAGCTAGTATCTGCCACTGAAGTGTAACTCACTATGAGAGTTCAGAGGAGGAGCTCCTAATATTTACCTAATGTGTCAGGAAAAGGTTCCTGGATGAAGTGACAACTACGCTGAACAACTGAAGGATGAGGGAGAATTAACCTGGTGAAGTAGGGTTAAGAATGTTCCAAGTAGAGGGAACAGCAAGTGCTAATGATGGGAGGTGAGAGAAAGTATGATTTATTTGAGGAACTGAATGAAGTTCAGCATGGCTGGGGTGCATGAGCCTAGGAATAAAAGGAAATGAGAATGAAATAGGAGGTCAGTGCCAAGGATGGGCAGTGCCAAGGGTGGGCTGATGCTTATAGATAGAATCAGATCAAGAGTTCCTCCAGGGCTCCTGATGAAAGTTCTGGGTACAGGTACTAGGGCAGAGATTTTAAACTCAAAGGTGTTCAGGGTCTAAGCAGAGATGTTGAATTTAAAACAGTAAAGAAGAGTGGTGCCTACAGGGAGGTGGAATGTGTAAGCTGTACCTAAACATATTAAATTCAAAAACAAAAACAAAGAAGAAAGCACTGTGCAGGACAAATGAACCACATCTGCTATGGACTTTGGTTAGAAGACTTCTAGATAATTTTTAAAATTTGATCTTTATTGTATTTTTCTTACATTACCTTTTAGTCCCCTTATACCTCCTTCTCCCAGCAATCACCACACTGTTGTCCATGTCCGTGAATCCTTTTTCTTTTTTGCTCAATCCCTCCTCCCCTAGAGAATTTTTACTGTCACCAAAAATGTCCAGGTCCAAAACAGGAGACAGGAAGGTTTCAGACAAGAAGATTTTGCACCCAAGTCTATTGTAGTAAACATCTTAGTTCACAAAGGGTTTCATATTTACTTCCTGCTGCATTTGTTTAACTGGCCATTAAGACTGCAAATTTCTGAAGATAGAAATGGGATTGTTTAGTTCCTGCCAAGATGAAGGTGTAGGTAGAAACCCTTCACTTCCTCACACAACCAAAAGGAGGATAACAACCAATCTAAAATCAATAAACAACCAGAAGTGCCAGAGAATCAAACTGCATGGAACTCTGACAACCATAGAATTAAAGAAATGGTCAAACAGAACAACCAGACCAGTAAGGCGGTGGATGGAGAGAAACCAAGGCAAGGCAGCAACCATGCTGGCTGGGCAGCCTACAGTGAGGCAAAGGGCTGTACAGGTGAGGCTGACTAAAGGGGAACTGAGACTCAGAGCAGGCTGTGGACTATGGGGGTTGCCATGGAAGGAGAAACTCCCACTCTCCAACAAGAGTTCATCGAAAAGTGGGCTAGAGAGGAGAAGGCAACCTGCATTGTTCCCTCTCTGGCCCCTCCCCCACAGGAAGCACCATGGCCCAGAAAGAAGGGTTGCCCTGACTCGTGTAATACATAAGGCCCCACCCCCTTACAACTTACAACTTAACAGGGGCCCTGATTAAAGACATAGGGGCAAAATGAAGGAACAGTGCAAAACTTCAGAAAGACAGATAAATGATAGCAGATAAACAACCTATCTGATGGAGAATTTAAAGCCCTGGTAATCAAAATGTTCACAGAACTGATTGAACTTGGTCGAAAATGAAAGAACAAATGAAAGATAACCAAAATGAAATAAAGCAAATATTCAGGGAACCAACAGTGATAAGAAGAAAACCAGGACTCAAATCAATGATTTGGAACAAAAGGAAGAAATTAACATCCAACCAGAACAGAATGGAGAAAAAAGAATTCAAAAAAATGAAGAGAGACTTTTGAAACTCTGGGACAACTTGAAACGTTCCAATATCTGAATTATAGGGGTGCCAGAAGGAGAAGAGGAAGAGCAAGAAATTGAAAACTTATTTGAACGAACAATGAAGGAGAACTTCCCCAATCTGGCAAAGGAAATAGACTTCCAGGAAGTCCAGGAAGCCCAGAGAGTCCCAAAGAAGTTGGACCCAAAGACGAACACAACAAGGCACATCATCATTAAGTTACCCAAGATTAAAGATAAAGAAAGAATCTTAAAATCAGCAAGAGGAAAGGAAAGACTTACCTACAAAGGCGTGCCCATAAGGCTATCAGTTGATTTCTCAAAAGAAACCTTGCAGGCAAGAAGGGGCTGGAAAGAAGTATTTGAAGTCAGGAAACCCAAGGACCTACATCCAAGATTACTCTATCCAGCAAAGCTATCATTTAGAATGGAAGGGCAGATAAAGTGCTTCCCAGATAAGGTCAAGTTAAAGGAGTTCATCATCAACAAGCCATTATTATATGAAATGTTAAAGGGACTTATCTAAGAAAAGGAAAATCAAAAATATGAACAGTAAAATGACAACAAACTCACAACTATCAACACATGAACCTAAAAGAAAGGAAAAACAACAAAAACAAAAACTAAGCCAACAACCAGAACAGGAACAGAATCAGAGAAATGGACATCACATGGAGGGATTTCAGTGAGGAGGGGGAGGGGAGAAATAGGGGGGGGGGAAAGGTACAGGGAAGAAGAAGCATGGTTAGTAGGCATAAGGTAGATGGGGAGAGATTAAAAATGGTATAGGAAACAGAGAACTCAAAGAACTTATATGTACAACCTATGGACATGAACTAAGGGGGGGAATGCTGGAGGGTTGGGGGTGGCAGGGTGGAAGGGGAAGAAAGGGGAGAAATTGGGAAACTGTAATAGCATAATCAATAAAAGACACTTAAAAAGAGAAAAAATAAAAAGAAAGAAAAACAATGAAAACAAAAACTAAGCAAACAACTAGAACAGGAACAGAATCAGAGAAATGGACATCACCCAGAGGGTTATCAGTGGGGAGAGGAAAGGGAGGAATGGGGACGGGTGTACAGGGAAGAAGAAGCATAACTGGTAGGCATAATTGGTAGGCATAGACTGGGAGAGGTCAAAAATGGTATAGGAAACACAGAACTCAAAGAACTTATAAGTACAACCCATGGATGTGAACTAAAGACAGAGGGAAGCTGGAGGGTTGTGGAGTGCAGGGTGGATGGGGGATAAAGGGGTAAAAATTGGGACAACTTAATAGCATAATCAATAAAATATACTTAAAAAAGAAATGGGATTGTCTTATTTCATTTCCATAATAATAATTATTATTATTAAAATGCCAAGCACTGCTATAAGTGCTTTATTAACTCATGAAGTCCCCATAAAAAACTATGTGGAGGGTACTATTGTTAGCTACATTTTAATTTATACTTTTAATTCTATTGTTCAAGTACAGTTTTCTGCCTTCCCCCCCCACCACCCCTACCCTTCTCACCTCCCTCCCCTGTTTCCAACCCCCTTTGTTATTGTCCATGTGTCCTTTATAATTGTTCCTGCAAACCCTTCACCCTTTTCCCATATAATCCTCTTCCCTCTCTCCTCTGGTCACTGTCAGCCTGTTTTCAATTTCAGTGTCTTTGGTTATATTTTGCTTGCTTGTTCATTTCGTTGATTAGGTTTCTCTTAAAAATGAGATCACATGGTATTTGTCTTTCACAGCCTGGCCTATTTCACTTAGCATAATGCTCTCCAGTTCCATCCATGCTGTCACAAAGGGTAGGAGCTCCTTCTTTCCTTCTGCTGTGGAGAATTCCATTCTATAAATGTACCATAGTTTTTTCATACATTCATTTACTGATTGGCACTTAGGTTGCTTCCACACTTGGCTATTGTAAATTGTATGACTATGAACATTGGGGTGCATAGGTTCTTTTGGATTGGTGTTTCAGGGCTCTTAGGGTATAATCCTAGTAGTGGAATTGCTGGGTCAAATGGCAGATCCATTTTTAGTTTTCTGAGGGAATTTCATACTGTTTTCCATATTGGTTGCACCAGTCGGCTATCCTACCAACAGTGCACTAGGGTTCCCTTTTCTCTACAACCTCTCCAACATTTGTTGTTGGTTGTTGTGTTTCTGATGGCCATTCTCACCACTGTGAAGTGGTATCTTATTGTGGTTTTAATTTGCATCTCTCTGATGGCTAGCAATGCTGAATATCTTTTCATATGTCTCTGGACCCTTTCTATATCCTCCTTGGAGAAGTGTCTATTCAAGTCCTTTACCCATTTATTAATTGAGATCCTTGTCTTCTTAGAGTGGAGTCGTGTGAGTTCTTTATATATTTTGGAGATCAGACCCTTGTCTCAGGTATCATTGGCAAATATGTTTTCTCATATGCTTGGTTCTTTTCATTTTAATACTGTTTTTGTTATCCGTGCAGATGCTTCTTTATTTTCATGAAGTCCCATTTGTTTATTCTTTCCTTTATGTCCCTAACTCTAGGGGACATATCAGTGAAAATACTTCTGCATGGAATATCTGAGATTTTCCTGCGTATGTTTACCTGTAGGACTTTAACACTGTCACAACTTATATTTAAATCCTTTATCCACCTTGAATTTATTTTTGTGTAGCATGTAAGTTGGTGATCAAGTTTCATTTTTTTGCATGTAGCTGTCCACCAATCCCAACACCATATTTTGAAGAGGCTATGTTTACTCCATTTAATTCTGCTGCCCCCTTTGAAAAATATTAATTTAACATAGAGACTTGGGTTTATTTCTGGGCTCTCTGTCTATGTGTCTGTTCTTATGCCAGTACCAGGCTGTTTTGATTACACTGGCCTTGTAATACACTTTGATATCAGGTATTGTGATCCCTCCAACTTTGCTGTTCTTTCTCAAAATTGCTGCAGCTATTTGGGGTCGTTTATGGTTCCATATATGGTTCTGTGAAATATGCCATTGGTACTTTAATAGGTATTGCATTGAATCTATAAATTGCTTTGGGTAGTATGAAATTCTGATGATGTTAATTCTTCCGATTCATGAACATCGTATATGTTTCCATTTGTTTCTGTCTTTCTTAACTTTTTTCTTCAGTGTTGTGTACTTTTCTGAGTAAAGGTCTTTTACCACCTTGTTTAGGCTTATTCCTAGGTACTTCATTTTTCTTGTTGCTATATCAAATACGATTTTTTTCCTGATTTCTATTTCTGATGTTTCATTGTTGGTATACAAACATGTCTTTGATTTCTGAATATTGACTTTGTATCCAGTTGTTTTGCCAAATTCATTTATTAGGTCAAGCAGTTTTTTCGTGGAGACTATAGGATTTTCCATGTACACTATCATGTCATCTACAAACACGGACAGTTTCCTTTCCTCCTTTCCAATTTGGATGCCTTTTATTTCTTTTTCTTGTCTGATTGCTGTGGCTAGGACTTCCAATACTGTGTTGAATAGGAGTGGTGAAAGTGGACAACCTTGTCTTGTTCCTGATCTTAG
The DNA here is from genome assembly GCF_022682495.2 of Desmodus rotundus. NCBI lineage: Eukaryota > Metazoa > Chordata > Mammalia > Chiroptera > Phyllostomidae > Desmodus > Desmodus rotundus. The sequence continues at coordinate 47,511,460 of NC_071400.1, read as the reverse complement.
TGGGAAAGCTCTAAGTTTTTGTCCATTGAGTATGATGTTGGCTGTAGGTCTCTCATATATGGCCTTTATTATGTTGAGGACTGCTCCCTTTATTCCCACTTTGCTGAGTGTTTTTATCAGAAATGGGTGCTGTATCTTATCAAATGCTTTTTCCACATCTATTGATAGGAGCATGTGATTTTTGTCTTTGCTGTTGTTTACATGATGTATTACGTTTATTGATATGCAAATATTGTACCATCCTTGCATCCCTGGGGTGACTATCACTTGGTCATGGTGTATGATCTTTTTAATGTATTGCTGAATGCGGTTTGCCAATATTTTGTTGAGAATTTTAATGTCTATGTTCATCAGTGATGTTGGCCTGAAGTTTTCTTTATTCGTTATGTCTTTATCTGGTTTGGGGATTAGGATGATGCTGGCTTCATAAAAAGAGTTTGGGAGTCTTCCATCTTCTTGGATTTTTTGGAATAATCTGTGAAGGATACTTGTTAGCTCTTCCTTAATTGCTCTGTAGAATTCTCCTGTGAAACCACCTGGTCTAGGGCTTTTGTGTACCTGGAGTTTTTTGATTATTGCTTCAACTTCATCAGATGTTATTGGTCTGTTCAGGCTTTCTGCTTCTTCTTCATTCAGTTTTGGAAGATTATATCTTTCTAGAAATTTGTCCATTTCACCTGGGTTTTCAAATTTCTTGGCATGTAGTTCTTTGTAGTAATTTCTTACAATCCTTTGTATTTCTGTGGTATCAGTTGTAATGTGTTCTCTTTTATTCCTGATTATGTTTATTTGGGTCCTCTTTTTTTCTTGATGAGCCTCTTTAAAGGCTTGTCAATTTTGTTTATCTTTTCAGAGAACCAGCCCCTGGATTCATTGATCCTTAGAATTGTGCTTTTAGTGTCTATGTCATTTAACTCTGCTCTGATCTTAGTTATTTCCTTACTTCTACACTTGCTCTGGGCTGTCTTTGTTGTTGTTCCTCGAGTTCTTATAGGTGTAGGGTTAGGTTGTTTGTTTGAAATGTTTCTATCTTTTTAAGGTAGGCCTGTATTGCTATGAACTTCCCTCTCAGGACTGCCTTCGCTGTGTCCCATAAGTTTTGGATTGTTGTGAGTTCATTTCATTTGTTTCCAGACACTGATTTCTTCCCTAATCTCATTCTTTACCCATTCATTGTTTAACAGCATGCTATTCAATCTCCATGAGTTTGAGCGTTTAGGGTTTTTTCCCTTGAGGTTTGTTTCTAGTTTCAGTCCCTTGTGGTCAGAGAAAATGCTTGATATCATTTTAATTTTCTTGAATTTGTTGAGGCTTGTTTTGTGTCCTATCATGTGGTCTATCTTTGAAAATGTTCCATGTGCATTTGAAAAGAATGTGTATTTTGCTTCTTTGGGATGAAAGGCTCTATATATATCAGTTAAGTCCATTTCATCCAAGGCCTTGTTCAATGCCACAATATCTTTGTTGATATGTTTTTTGGAAGATCTGCCCATTTTTGACTGTGGGGTGTTAAAATCTCCTACTATAATTGTGTTGCTGTCCATATCTTGAAGTCCTCCAAGATTTTCTTTATGTATTAGTGTGCTCTTATATTGGGTGCATATATATTTACAATATTTATGTCTTCTTGATGGATTCTTCCCTTCAGTATTATGAAGTGACCTCTGGGTGTCTTTTTATGGCTCTTTTTTTGAAGTCTATTTTTTCTGACATGAGTATTGCTACCCCTGCTTTTTTTTTCCTGTCCATTTGCTTGGAAAATTTGTTTCTAGCCCTCCACTTTCAGTCTGTGTAGGTCTTTTGTAGGCAGCATATGTGTGGGTCATGCTTTCTTATCCATTCAACTATTCTGTGTCTTTTGATTAGGACATTTAATCCATTTACATTTAAGGTTATTATTGATAGGTATTTATTCATTGCTATTTTTTTCATACCTGTGTTCCTCTCTCTCTCTCTTTTCCTTCCTTTCCTAAAAGCAGTCCCTTTAACATCTCTTGCAGTGCTGCTTTGGTGGAGGTGTATTCTTTTAGACTTCTTTCATCTGGGAGGCTCCTTATTTGGCCTTCCATATAATTGATAGCCTTGCTGGGTAAAGTAGCCTTGGTTCCAGGCCTCTGGTTCTCATTACTTGGAATATTTCTTGCCATTCCATTCTGGCTTAGAGCATTTCCATTGAGAAGTCAGCTGGTAACCTTATCGAGGCTCCCTTGTATGTTACTTCCTGGTTTGTTTTGTTTTGCTGCCTTTAAAATTCTCCCTTTGTCTTGAAATTTTGCCATTTTAATTATGATGTGTCTTGAAGTGAGACTCGTTGGGTTCCTCTGGATTGGGACTCTCTGTGTTTCCTGGATTTGTGTGACTTTTTCTCTCATCAAATTAAGGAAAACACAAATGACCAACAAACAGGTAGATATAAAATATTCATAGTCTGTATCTGAGAGAGGAAAACCCACCAACTTCAGCTTTGGCATTATAAAGTGGACATTAAACTATCTCTAGCTAAAAAGTTTGATGCTTTATAAATATAAAAATCTTTTCAGAACTTCCCGTTATTCAATAAATGCTAGTCCTAAACTGGCATATGAATATGACTTACGAGTGTATGTAAAAGTTAGTAAGCAATATGGGGAAATGGTCTTACTGGCTACTTTTGTTCATCAATAAATAACCCATCATTTGATGAAGCAATAATCTCATTTCCCTAAGAAAATAACAGAAAGGACATTACACAGAACTTTAAAGAGCCCTGTTTTGTAATCCTTTGGTAAGTATTTATTTAGATAATGATAAACCAAGACCTTAGAATACATTCACAATCTACATTCATGCTGGCCCGTTTCTGTGCCTGTAGTTATGCAACTAAATAAATGCAAAAATGTTCAGAGACCAGAAGCCCTAGTCCAACATTTGGACTGAGTAAATTTCCTAACCCCATTTCCTTCTCTGGCTTTTCCCCAGCCAGACTAACAGCTTCCATACAAGATTGGCCCTCAAAAAAGTCACATAGCAGGTCAACTTTCTTTTTGTCTCTCCTCTGGGTCCCCAATATCTTCCTGCTCCTCCATAGTTCCTCCAAATACCTCCTTGAATGTCCTATACAAAGTAACTTTCTCTGACATAAAGAAATCATACCCTCCCTCCCATAAGACCTGACCTGTCACTCCTTCAGGGCTCTTCTATTGATTCCCAAGGCAACAAGACATAAAACTCTAAGAGTATAGCTACTTCTTCCCATTGTCTCAACTCCGGCATGCTGACATGCTCAGTTCATTGCCCCAAAGAAGATTCAGGAGCTCCTCTAAGACACCAGGCTATGAGTCCTGGGTTTCTTAGAGTTGGGTTGGGTTTGCTCTATGAAACCCATGGTAACTGCCAACAGTAGTAGTGCATAGGCTTGAGAGGTGGGGTTTCATCTAGACAGAGCAAAGCTCCTACTCTGTGAAGTCAACTGGGTGGGGCAAGCCTGGGGTGCAGGTAAAATGAAGTAAAATGGAGTTAATAACAACACCAACCTCCCAGGGGTATTGTGATGATTGAATCAAGTGATACATGTAAAGTTTTCAGAGCAATGCCTGGCACATTGTAAGTCTCTAATAAATGTTAGTTGTTCTTACACCCACCCTCTGAAGATTGGGTGGCTAGCGTACAACGATTCTGATCCAACACAGCTTCTGAAGCACTGTGCATCTCACAGTGCTTCTCTTTTGGAGCCCACTCACTCAGAGCAGTGATGACATCCATTCAAGGACCATACTTAGGGCTTCTGCTCCCTTCTTTTCCTCACCTACCCAGCCTGTCCCCTTCCTGCCTACCTCCTGCTAAATTCATTTACCATTCATGATGAAAGCCTTAGTGTATTTTCTCTCATAATAACTCAGAGGACATACTGGCAGCAAATATATGCTGTGGACATATTTGTTTAGCTCATATTGGTAATTTTTTAAAGATTTCAGTTGCTTGACAAAATTTTTAAAAATCAGGATATTTCTTATAAAAAGCTGGGGTTTTTAAAAATATACGTATTGATTATGCTATTACAGTTGTCCCACTTCCCCCACCCCTCACTCCACTCCATCCTGCCCACCCCCTCCCTCTCACCTTCCCCCCCTATAGTTCATGTCCATGGGTCATACTTATAAGTTCTTTGGCTTCTACATTTCCTACACTGTTCTTACCCTCCCACTGTCTATTTTCCACCTATCATCTATGCTACTTATTCTCTGTACCTTTCCCCCCCTCCCCCTCCCACTCCCCTGTTGATAACCCTCCATGTGATCTCCATTTCTGTGGTTCTGTTCCTGTTCTAGTTGTTTGCCTAGTTTGCTCTTGTTTTTGTTTTAGCTGTGGTCGTTAATAACTGTGAGTTTGCTGTCATTTTTACTGTTCCTATTTTTGATCTTCTTTTTCTTAGGTAACTCCCTTTAACATTTCATATAATAAGGGCTTGGTGATGATGAACTTCTTTAACTTGACCTTATCTGAGAAGCACTTTATCTTCCCTTCCATTCTAAATGATAGCTTTGCTGGATACAGTAATCTTGGATGTAGGTCCTTGCCTTCATGACTTGGAATACTTCTTGCCAGCCCCTTCTTGCCTGTAAGATCTCTTTGGAGAAATCAGCTGACAGTCTTATGGGAAGTCCTTTGTAGGTAAGTCTCCTTTTCTCTTGCTGCTTCTAAGATTCTCTCCTGTTTCATCTTGGGTAATGTAATTATGATGTGCCTTGGTGTGTTCCTCCTTGGGTCCAGCTTCTTTGGGACTCTCTGAGCTTCCTGGACTTCCCTGAAGTCTATTTCCTTTGCCAGACTGGGGAAGTTCTCCTTCATTATTTGTTCAAATAAGTTTTCAATTTTTTGTTCTTCCTCTTCTCCTTCTGGCACCCCTATAATTCGGTGTTGGAACGTTTCAAGATGTCCTGGAGGTTCCTAAGCCTCTCCTCATTTTTCCGAATTCTTGTTTCTTCATTCTTTTCTGGTTGGATGTTTCTTTGTTCCTTCTGGTCCACACTGTTGATTTGAGTCCCAGTTTCCTTCGCATCACTATTGGTTCCCTATACATTTTTCTTTGTTTCTCTTAGCAAAGGCTTCATTTTTTCATCTGATTTTCAAACAGATTCAACCAATTCTGTGAGCGTCTTGATAACCAGTGTTTTGAACTGTGCATCCGATAGGTTGGCTATCTCTTCCTCGCTTAGTTTTATTTTTTCTGGAGCTTTGAAGTGTTCTGTCATTTGGGCCTTTTTTTTTTTTTTTCTCGGCGAGTCTGTTACTTTAAGGGGCGGAGCCTTAGGTGTTCACGGGGCCGGGGTAAAGCTGGTTGCTGCACTGTACGTGGGGGAGGGGCTGTGGAGGAGGGGCCGAGAGGGAGCAATGGTGCCCGCTCCACTCTCCACTGGATTTCAATATTTCATTCCGCTACCCACATTCAAACTGGGCCCCTCTGGTGCTAGTTCCCGAGTGGGTGGGCTTGTGCACACTCTAGTTCCCTGTGGGTCTCTCCAACAACCTCTCCTGTGAGGCTGGGAGTCTCTCCTGCTGCCGCCCCAACCCCCATGGGCATTTTCAATCAGAGGTTTGAGGCTTTATTCCCCCCCCCCACTCTGGAGCCCTGGGTTGCGCGGTCTGCTTCGATCCCTGCCGTTTGTCCGGTTTAACTGTGCGCGAATGTGGGGCCGTGAGGTGCTACCCGCCGCTCTGCCTGCCCTGTTCACCACTCTGAGTCTGGCCCTCTCGGTTTATCTGCGCGAATGTGGGGCCGCAGGGTCTGCCAGTGGTCAGACTGCCTGCCCCGTTCGTCCCACACTCCGCCAGTCTTGGTCCCGCCACAGCCAAGCGAATCCTCCCCGCCCCTCCTACCGGTCTGGATGAATGTTTTTTTTTTTTATTTCCTTGGTGTTGGACTTCCTTGCCGTTCGATTTTCTGTCAGTTCTGGTTGTGCAAGGAGGCGCAGTGTGTCTACCTACGCCGCCATCTTGGTTCTCGGGGTTTTTTTTTTTTTTTTTTTTTTAGGTTTTAAGGTCCAGCAACACAAGTCTAGAATATAGTTGGCAAATACCGTTGCCTCTGGGTGGTGCTTGCCCACTTCAAAACACCTGTGTACTCACTGGCTTATCACTGTCTCCAGCAGACATGCTTCTCTGTTTTACTGACACCAGCAATAACCTTTCAGGGCCCACCAGGAGGAGCTTCAATGGCTTATTAAAACTGGAACCTGAATCAATAACAGAAAACAGACTTCTCTTCTCTGGTGGTCAGGGAAGTGGCTCAGTGTTCACAGAACTCAGTTGCCTACCTCTACTTCACAGAGGGAAGATAACAGATGTTCCATTCATCCTAGGACAGGTTGCCCTTTGCTAGAGATTTTATATATGTATACACATTGGGGGGAAAAGGTTTGTAGGTGCTTGTATGGAAATAATATAATAAGTAATAAATAATAATACAAGAATAAACCGCATTTCCTGTACTCATAACTGTTAACCTACTTTTGCCTCACCCTGTCTACCCAGAAAAAGTCAAGCCATTATTAATATAATGAGAACAGTTTGCACGACATCAGTGAAACCTGGCAGCCAAGGAGAGTGGGCCAGAATGCATATGCATGAATGATGATGACTTCACTGTACTAGTCAGTGGGGGCAGCAGATACTGTTGAGTGAACATGTGTACCGTGTGGCCATCACATTCAACATGACTGAGTGAGTTGAGTAATGAATCTGCATCAAATTTTGCATTAAGCTTGGACATCCCTCCACGGAAACTATTGCAATGATTCAGAAGGCTGTAGCTATGAGCAACTGGTGATTGGCAGCTTCATTATGATAGCATGCCCAATGATGTATCACATCTCATGCAGGGTTTTTTTTTGTGAAACATCAAATCACCCAGGTGACTAAGCTTCCCTACAGCCCAAATTTGGTGCCCTGTGGCTTCTGGCTTTTCCCAAAACTAAAAGGGAAGAGATTTCTGACCATTGATGAGATTCAGGAAAATACAACGGGGCAGCTGGTGGCAACTGGGAGAACTGTGTGAGGTCCCAAGTGCCTACTTTGAAGGACGTTGAGGCATCATTGTCCTATGTACGATGTTGCTTGTATCTTGTATCTTCTTCAATAAATGTCTCTATTTTTCATATTGCATAGCCAGATACCTTCTGTACAGACCTTGTATACTGAATGTTTGTGTCCTGTTGTAACCTCATTTCTCTTTAAATAAGGAAGTCCACATGTGTCTATGTCAACTAAGCTGTCTTTGTTCAACAAATAAGGCTTTCCCTATGGAGTTTGTAGGGTCGTGTGTTATTCAGATATTTTTTGGCTGCTTTGGAGATATAATAATGGACATTTTCCTGGAACACATTCTGGAAGCTTTCTGCAGGATGGGATAGAGAATACTAATGTTGACTCAACAAAACTTCTCCAAAGGGGCAGTAACCATCTGGGGGGAACCAGGGCAGCTGCAAACCCTGCCCACTGGCCAGGCATGGCGGGAATGATTCCAGGAGTGCATCTACCCTAAATATCTGCAGCTTACTTCAAGTCTAAGGGAGAAAACTAGCAACTCAGTTCTTATGAGCTTGGGGGTAATGATAATAAACACCCACCTTAATACTACAGATCAGGCACTGTTCCATTACCTCACAAAAATCTGATGATTATAATCTCCACTTTTATCGATGAGGAAACAGATGCAATGGTTAAGTAACTAGCTAAGATTATGAAACCAGTTAGTATTAAAGTGAATATTCTAAATCAGGCAGTTGGTCTGTAGAATTTGTACTGCTAAACACTACACCGTGGTTCTCAGTAAGGTCAGGGAACCAACATTATCTGCATCACCTGGGAACCCTTCAGAAATACAAATTCTCAGGCCCCACCCCCAGAACACCTGAATCAGACACTTTGGGGATAGGACCCAAAGATCTATGTTTCTTTTGTTTGTTTTTGTTTATTTTTATTTTTTATTATTTTTTGAGAGAGGGGAAGGGAGGAAGAGAGGGAGAGAAACATTGATTGGCTGCTTAGGGGTCAAACTTGCAATCTAGGCACGTGCCATGACCAAGGATCAAATTGGCAACTTGGCAAACTTTCGGTTTGTGAAACAACACCTAACCAACTGAGCCACATCAGCCGGGGCCAGAGATCTATGTTTTTAACAAGGCTCTCAAGGTGATTCTGATGCAAGCTCAAGTTTGAGAACAAATGTTCTAGGAGATAAGGACTCCCAACAATGGTAATGAACACAGCAGGTTGACTACCGGAAAGAATTGGCAGAGTGTGTCATCACTTGAATGAGAATTGAAAGTCCTGAGGTTAGGGTGGGGGGAAATCACTTTCCCACCAATTTGTTCCATTACCGACAATTCCATTATTAGCCATCCATTCCTTTGGGTTGTGAAGGCTTCATGATTTAGAAGGCATTTTTATTAAAATGCAAATACCTCTGGTAAAAAGAATGCCATAAGCCAGTTACTTATGGAATCTCATGGAGAATGGCCAAACATTTGTATTTGCCCTGGACTGAAGGGTTTTTGAGGATGCAGAACTTTTCAGTGTTAAAGTCGACAGTCTCCACACCATTCAGATATGCCTAGGACTGAGATGGTTCTTGACATACAGGATGTTTCCTGTGAAAATTAGAGAGTCCTAGGCAAACCTAGACAAGTTGAACATTCCATAACATGGATAACAGAGCTGCATATTACAAGCATGGAATGGACAACAATAAGCATTGCCACACAGGTGACTTGAAAGTCATGCAGCTTTCTGAGGAAATTCCATACTGTTTGCCACAGCGGCCTCACCAGTCTGCATTCCCACCAACAGTGCACTGGGGTTCCCTTTTCTCCACATCCTCTCCAACATTTGTTTGTGGATTTGTTTATGTTGGCCATTCTGACTGGTGTGAGATGGTACCTCATTGTGGTTTTAATTTGCATGTCTCTGATGGCTAGTGATGCTGAGCATCTTTTCCTATGTCTCTGGGCCCTCTGTATGTCTTCCTTAGAGAAGTGTCTGTTCAAGTCCTTTGCCCATTTTTTAATTGGGTTGTTTGTCTTCCTGGAATGGAGTTGTGTGAGTTCTTTAATCAACAAAAGAAAAAAGCAAACAAAATATAACCAGAGACATTGAAATTAAGAACAATGTAACAATAGCCAGAGGGGAGTGGGTAGCAGATAGTGGGAAGAGGTGTCTACAGGAGCTACTATAAAGGACACAAGGACAAAATCAAGGGGGAGGGTAGAAGTGGGGGAGGGACGTGGGATTGGCTGGGGTGGGGTGGAGGGATGGAGAGAAAATGCAGACAATTGTAACTGAATAAAAATTTAAAAAATTAAAAATAATAATACAAATAACAACTTTAAACAGAAAAAAAAAAGAAAGAAAGAAAGTTACACAGCTGAAGATGCCCCAACTTTAAACAGGAGTTAGACAGGAAATTTTTCAGGGTTATGTTTTCCACACTTCAGCAAATGGATGGAGGTAAGCTTCTGCATCCAGCAATGACCTAAAGGATTATTAGGACACATAATAACCACAGCAACAGACTTTTCCCATGAAATTTAGTGCTGAATGATGTATTAAGAATTACGCTCCTAAAAGTTATGTAAATGGCAATGCATATGTAAAACAGAATATAATGCTTACATTTAAAATTGTGGTAACAAAGATTCTTTTCTTTTCTTTTTTAAATTTAATTTAATTCAGTTTAATTTTTATTTTAATTATATTTTATTGATTATAGCATTACAATTGTCCTCATTTCCCCCCCTTTGCCCACCCCACCCAACAGCCCCCACTACTACAGGCAATCCCCACACCATTGTTCATGTCCATGGGCCATGTGTATAAGTTCTTTGGCTACTCCATTTCCTATACTGTACTTGACATTACCATGGCTATTCTGTAACTACCTATTTGTACTTCTTAGTCCCCTCACCTCTTCACCTACTCCCCCATAGGCCCCTCCCATCTGGCAACCATGAAAATGCTCTCCATAACCATAATTCTGTCTCTGTTCTTTTTGTTTGCTTAGTTTATTTTTCAGATTCAATTGTTGAAAGATATATTTTTGCCCATCTTATTGTACATAGTTTTGATTTTCTTCTTTTTCTTAAATAAGTCCCTTTAGCATTTCATATAATAATGGCTTGGTGATGATGAACACCTTTAATTTTTTCTTGTCTGGGAAGCTCTTTGTCTGCCCTTTGATTCTAAATGATAGCTTTTCTGGGTAGAGATACATGATGTAGATCCCTGCTTTTCATATCTTTGAATATTTCTTGCCAATCCCTCTTAGTCTGCAAAGTTTCTTTTGAGAAATCAGCTGAAGGTGTTATGGGAACTTTCCTGTAGGTAACTAACCTCTTTCCTCTTTCTGCCTTTAAGATTCTCTCTTTATCTTTAACCTTTGGCATTTTAATTATGATGTGTCTTGGTGGGGGCCTCTTTGATTCCATCTTGTTTGGGACTCGGTGCTTCCTGGACTTATATGTCTGTTTCCTTCACCAAATTAGGGAATTTTTCTTCCATTATATTTTCAAATAGATTTCCAATTTCTTGCTCTTTCTCTTCTCTTTCTGGCACCTTTATGATGTGAATATTGGACCTCTTGGAGTTGTCCAAGAGGCTGCTTATACTACCCTCATTTTTTTGGCTTCTTTTTTCTCCTTGTTGTTCTGATTGGTTGCTTTTTGCTTCCTGATGTTGCAAATCATTGATTTGATTCCCAGCTTTATCCACTCTACTGTTGCTTTCCTGTCAATTATTCTTTATTTCAATTAGTGTATCCTTTGTTTCTGACTGTGTCTTTTATGCTGCTGAGGTCCTCATTAAGTTCCTTGAGCATCCTTATAACCAGTGTTTTGAACTCTGCATCTGATAGATTGCTTATCTCCATTTTGTTTAGTTCTTCTGGAGTTTTGATCTGTTCTTTCATTTAGGCCATGTTTCTTTGTCTCCTCATTTCAGCAGCCTCCCTGTGTTTGTTTGTCAGTATTTGGTAGCGCTGCTTTGAGTTCATGTCTTGGTAGTGTGGCCTAATGTGGTAAGTGTCTTGTAGGGTCCAATGGCACAGACTCCCCCATCACCCAAGCTGGGTACTTGAGGTGCGCCATCCATGTGGGCTGAGTACACCTTCCTCTTGTAGTTGAGCCTTGGTTGCTGTTGGCAGATCAATGCGAGGGGTTCACCCAGGCCAGTCAGCTGCAAGGATAGGATGTGACCACTGACCACCAACCTTAGCCATCTGTGGAGGATCAGTTGTGCAGGGGAAGCGTGGTGGTGCTCTAACATGGTCTGTAGCTGTCCACTGGGTGCGGGTACACTGGCCTTGGGGTTTCCCTGGTGGTGCAGGCCAAGGTCAGCCCCCACCTGTGTTTTGCCTGGAGCACCTAGCCTGATCTATAAAGCAATCTGAGATGGCTGCTACCTGTGCTCTGCTTGGAGGTTTCCAGGCAAAGCCAAGCTGTGAATCTAGGCTGGCTGCTACCAGTGCCAGGCCTGGGACCACTTATCAAGAGATATGGGGGCCAGGGGCTTACTGAGGCCAACTGTTGCTTGTTTGAGAGGGCTTAGGAAGTTGTGAAGCCTGAGCCAAAACCAGCCATTGATGTGGAAAAGCAGCTTCGGTGGTCTGGTAAGTTGGGTGGGGCAAAGTCTCAGGGGATCTCCAAGGCAGGTCAAAAGATGTTAGCCAGGTTGATGGAGTCTCATATATGATACCAGCTTGCTGGCTCTGTGGGGAGAGGGTTTAGAAAGGGGACAATTGCCTCTACTTGCCTTGATGCCAGACATGTTAGTTTCTCCCCATATGCCAATGGTGCCTTTCAAGCTGCTACCCTGGTGCTAGAGCTCAGAGGGAGTGAGTCTGAGTAGGTGAGTCAATGTATGGGTTCCCTAAGAAGAACCACTTGGGGCTTCAGCAGTTTCTTCCACCGACTCAGTCCCCACTAGTTTTTGTAGCCAGAAGTTGTGAGGACTCATCTTCCTGGCACTGGAACCCTGGGCTGGGGGGCTTGGTGTGAGGCTGGCACTCCTTGCTCCTGAGATATCCCTCCCAAATTTTTATCTACCACACATGAGTGAGGGACTAGTCTGTTCTGTATCTGTACCCCTCCTACCAGTCTGGATGGATGTGGTTTCTTTAATTCTGTAGTTGTCAGAATTCCATTCAGCTTGACTTCTGATAGTTCTGAGTGATGGATGTAATACTCCTAGTTGGCCTGATGCCTTGCTCTGAAACTCAGGGTCTTAACCAGAAGATAGACTGGGTATAAGTGTGAGTTGGAGGAGTGGCCACAGAGCCTCTCTACCCCTCACTGTAACATCAGGGATGGCTGTCTGATATGCATCAAAGTTAGAATATGGGAAATGAAAGACTTCCTGTGGAGTGGGGATTTCGAAGGACAGGAACAAAGGGATCCATGGTTTCTTCTGGGTGAGTTTTCTCCTCTACTGTCCACCTACATTAGTAGTAAACTCAATGCAGGGAAGCTAAGCAGGGCAAGGGGAGAAGTAGGGAAAAGACAATGAGAAACTAGTTACCAGGTTCTTGGTCTGGTCCAAGTCTAAAGCAAAAGGACATGGTGAAAGGAGTCTAAGGTATTTTCATTGTCCAGCTCTGCTCACCAGGGTAAGAGAGTCAAAATGGATTTGAAGCAGAATCCTATGACTGTGAATAAAGACTGCATTTCCTTAACAACTCCATGTCACATTAGTCTTGGGAACCAAGTCCGATAGCAGGCAACTGAAAAGTATCTTGGTGTAGTGTTGTGGAGGGAACCCCAAAATTCTGAGCAGCACAATTAGCTTTGCAGCTGTCTTTTCTTTGTCATACTACTGCCATAGTTTGCACATAAAAGATGTCAAAGCCAGGGGAGAGAAGGGTGGCCTGAGAAGTCCCTGGTGAACTTTTCTTCTTTTACAAAGGCAATATGAAGTAGTCACTCATCATGGAATAAGCCTTTTTAGCTGAGCTTTCTACTCACAACACATTATTTATGCCTATTGTAAATTTAAATCCTTCTGCCTGCCTTTCTTCCCTAGGAATACTTTATTTTTTTAGTCCCATCTTCAACTGCTCCCCAACAAGAACCACCCAATTTGGCCAAGCTGTTCAGCTTAGTTTCCCTCAAATGTACTGTAAATATCCCACCTGCAGGATTTCCTGATATCCTTTTCTATGCTTGGCCTGTCCTCTTTTTAGAAGGCCAAACTATCCTCCCATTCCTGAACACAAAGTCTCACCAGGTCTTCACCTCATCTCTATGATGCATTTTCATTGCTTCATCTGGGTCTCTGTTTTTCAACTGAACCAAAGCTGTTTACTGTATTGCTTCAGGAGCTCTGTGAAGTGTTGTGACAGGAAGTATTTCTGCAGGATATATGTTGTTCTAAATCTTAGTCAGCCACTTTGGGGCCACTTCCTGTATACATGAAGTGGACTGGGCCCAAGAAATCCACAGCATGGTAAAGAAATTGCTGGATATCATTCATTTCCTAGAGTAAGACAAACTGGCTCCCAGGGCTGGTGGTGGAATGTGTAAGTTCTGTGAATCACAATGGCTCTTTCATGGGACCTGCCTTAAATAACAATCCTGGAATACCTAGAGTTTGTATAGCCCTTAGCATTTAAGGAGGTCACAGTGCTCCTTAATAGCAAAACATGCACTCCTTAATATATGAACACAACATCAATGACCCATTAGCAGTAGCATTTGTCAGCAGCAGGGATGACACTGCACCCAGTCTTTCAGTCTCTTACTGCTTGTGACTAAGAGCAGTCGTTTTCCAGCCATAGTTGGGCCTTGGAGGGGAGCAAAGCTAATGGATTCACAAAGTGCCCTTCCTTAGCCCAGAACTCTAACCACCTCAGCTCACCAGCCAAAAGTGCTTCATTCTCTCAAGATTCATGGTCTTCAATTCCTCACATGATTCCTGGAGAGCAGGCTGTGGAGTCTCTCTGAATTTAAATCTTGATTCTTCTTACTAACTTTGTAAACGAGTCAACCTTCCTATGCCTGAGATCTTTCATCTGTAGAATGAAAACTGAGGTACAAGAAATAGTACCTACCCCTTAAAATTTGTAGCAGGATTAGAAATAATATGTATCAAGTGCCTAGAGTGATGCCTGGCATTTACTGCATTCATTGTGGCTGTTACTATTATTCACTGTTGTCCAATAACAAAATCAATAGCTGAATATGTTGCCCTGCAGGCTTTGGTTTGTCCTATCACCTGGTGCCAAGATTTTCCACATCTTCATTTGGTTATCAAATTCTTTGACAAACATGTAACACACACCTCCAACTCTCAGCTCTGAACCCCTGTGCATTATGACATTATTTGCTGCATTTGGAACATCGAAGGAATATTGTCTGTGCCCTCAATGAGCTCCATATTGACCTCTGTAAATGGGCCAAAAGGAAGGCAACTTTGGCAGCATACATGCTCTATCACAGTGACCACAGCCCAAATCCACTTGGCCTATGCACATGCAGGCCCAGCCCCCAAATGTGGTTCTAACCCAAATTTGGGAAAGCCACAATAAAAGCTCAGGGAGATATTTTATAAGACCTTCCTGGGTTTTTTTTTTTTAAATGAAGGGTTTGGTTTCCTGAAAAGGTGAGAAAAATCTCCACCTATTAATTACCCAGAATTATGCTGGATATGTGAGAATATCTATCTATGTGTGTGTGTGTGTGTGTATACCTACCTTCCTGTGGGGTGACTCAGGACATGGCCCCTCCACTTTAGAGAACAGATGGCTGCCTGGCCAGCAGCCATAAGGAGCAAGGAAAATAGTCCGTATCTGGAATCCTAACCTTGTCAAGGTCCCTGTGTTTATCACACCCCTGTAGCACTTTCTTTGACATGCTACTGCAGCTCCCTCCACCACTGCTACTCCCTTCCTAGCCCTGTAAGTAACACCAAGGCTGGAGTCAGGGTGCAGTTGCTCTTGCACCAATCTGCAGACATTGAGGCACTCCTCTGTAATGTGAATAATAAACAGCATGTCCATATCTGCTGGTCCTTCAGGTGGTTTTCTTTTGGACTATCATGAACACAAGTGCAGTGCAGCTCCCCGGTTTGGACCTCCTGTGTAACACTACTTATCTAGTTTGTTCTTATTTCAGCTCGGTGCTGGGCCCTTAAAGAGATTCTATCTAGCAAGAGTCTTGAAACAATTTTTTAAATAATGCAACAAAAGCACAAATAGTGTATGATTCCCCTTATATGAAGTACCTAAAATAGTCAAATTTACAGAAACAGAAAGTAAAATAATGGCTACCAGGGACTGGAGGGAGGGGGAAAATAGGGAGTCATTGCTTAATGGGTACAAAGGTTTAGTTTGGGATGAAGTAAAAGTTCTGGAACTATATAGTGCTGATGGCTGACAACAATGTGAATATACTTAATGCCACATAACTGTAAACTTAAAATGGTAAATTTTGTTTATATATATATGTATATATACACAATTCTAAAAATAATGCAAGACTATAAAAAATCCCTCACATGCTAAATTATGAAAACCACGCTGAAAGTCATTTTTGGCCAGTATGAATTCAGAATCAGGAAAACTAAAGAGGGCTGGAGTAACTCAGCAAAGTTTCACAGAAAAAGGCAACATGTAACCTGGGCTTCAGTGAAAGGGTACAATTTGAAAAAGGATGAGTGAGGGGAGAATTGCTGAAGCAGAGGCCCAGAAATAGTGATGAGTATGACCTAAACAATGAGTGCAGTAATCCCACAAAAATAGGTGTGTATACTTAAGATAGCAGTAGGAACTGTGGCTGCTTGAGTCTGATGGGGTATCTAACCACAGAGGGACTTGAAAAGCCAGCAGACATTCAAATTGGAAGCTTTGGGCATTAAGATTCATTAAGATTCTATGACTATACAATTTCATCTCTTCCTGCTGTAATCTGAACAACATCTGCAGTTAATTATATTGAGCCCAGGTTTTTTTTTAAGATTTTATTTATTTATTTTAGAGGAGAAGGGAGGGAGAAAGAGAGGGAGAGAAACATCAATCTACTGGGGACCTGACCTGGCCTGCAACCCAGGCATGTGCACTGGGAATCAAACAGGCTACCCTTTGGTTCACAGGCCAGCACTCAATCCACTGAGCCAAATCAGCCAGTGCATATTGAGCCCAGTTTTGATAATACACTAAATTATGTTTAAGATGTCATCATTGGAGGTCAGGGAATCTGGGTGATGGGTACAAGGGGTCTCTCAGCACTATTTTTGTAACTTCTTGTGAAACTATAATTACTTCAAAATAAAAAGTTGGAAAATTAATGTTTGAAAGACCAATCTGTCACCTGTGTGAGTGACAGTTTGAAAGGAGACAGAAAACAGACTGTATGAGAAAAATTTGTTCCAAGCATATATTTCCTCATTTAAACACTTAAACAGGGTTCATTCACAAAAGAGGTTGGCCCTGGGTCAACAAAACTCCCTCCCACCATTCAGTCAAGGAGAAATATTGAGTTTAGTGGGTTTGAGAGCCAAATGCTATGTTGCTGGATGAGGGTGCTTGGTCTTGGGAGTTTGAAATTGAGAGTGACTTTCTAGTTAGCCATCTAGAGGTAAGTCAGGCCCTGAATGGGCAAAGAACAACCTGTTAATAAAGAGGATGTAAGTGACACATCTATTTAGATGTTAGACCAGCTAAACTGGAGCTTATTCTCTAAAAAAACACAATGAAAACACCTCTGAAGTCTGCAGTCTGCTGAAACAGAACTGGGCTTGGTACACAATTTTCTGTAGCAAGTAACTAGGCATCTGGCTATACAGTATGCCCATCGAATGATGGAGACTCAGAGGTCCATCATCCAAATATCATCTGCTTGCCCAACCAAGCTCATTCAACACCCAAAATCCACAAAAGAAAAAGCTGACTTCTGACAAGCAAACTTTCTTTCTTTGTATTTCCTTTGACAGAACAGATGTTGGTTAGGATGAAGAATGAGTGAAAGAACAGGAGTTGGAGGTGAAGGGAACCAAAATTTGCTAACATTTGGGATATTGGTTTTAAACTAGGTATTTTTTAAAACATTTATTTATATTAGACAGAGAGGAAGTATAGGGTAAGTGGAGGCAGTCTGGCTTCCGCACCTGGGTGTCTGGGTAACTAAGGGAAGCAGTGTCCCATAGCTTTGAGAGTAGGTCTGATAAACTGTTCCCATAACATGAAGTGGGCTCACATGCGCAAAATTATGTTATGTTATGTAATGTTCTGTCATTTTCCTGGCTTTGTTTCCCTCTAGTACTTAAATAAGTAGGGGCTTCTCACTAGTGAGAGGCACACAAAGGGACAGGGGCCATGATGTGTGCCATGCTGGGGAGCAAGGGCCATGATGTGTACCACATAGAGACATGCAGATAGACAGGCAGCCTGCGGTGGGTGTGGCTCACCTACCCATGGATAAAGGCATGCCAGACGTCCCAACGGCTCTGTGAATATTTTTCCATCTGCACGAATACCATGAACCTGCCTGGCCTTGAAGGGTCACAACACAGGAAGAGGGAGAAAGAGAGGGAGAGAAACATCGATGTGTGGTTGCCTGTTGCACACCCCCTACTGGGGACCTGACCCGCAACTCAGGCATGTGCCCTGACTGGCAATCCTTTGGTTCTCAGGCCGGCACTCAATCCACCGAGCCACACCAGCCAGGGCATTAAGATAGTTATTAAAGAAACAAAAGACTCAGAAAGAACCTGTGACCTTCCCCCTTTTCTGTCCAAGAGACTAAGATGGAAAGACCTGCTTCAGGGAAAGAAATCTTGGCTTATTCAATTTAGCCTAATTTGAGTTAAGTATGGAAGATAGGAAGATGCCAATCAGAGAGGAGTTGTAGCTAGATCACCCTCTGTGGCACATTGAAGCAAAAATTTGTCTGCCATGTATGTTCTGCCCTTCCTCATTAGCTATAGATTGCCCACTCTGACTTTTGAAATCTAAAATCCTATTCCCTCCTTTGCTCCTTTGTCCAAAATGGCATATATAACTGATTTTGTATCACCGTCTTTGGAATTTCCATGCCTATGTGAATTCCCTGTGCACATGTATTAAAATATGATTTTCTCCTGTCAATCTGTCCCTGTTAGATTATTAGCCCAGCTAGAAGAACTAAGGAAAAGTATTAGTATTAGTATTAGTATTTTCCACAGAAGGCATTCTTCCAGATCATGTCTCTTAATAGGTAGCTAGCCCACCCTCTTCCTGCCATACCCGATTGGGATCTCTGATGAGCCACTTGGAATAAATCCCGTCAGTTGGCTTCAGCTGGTTGCCCAGATAAAGCCAAAACTGGAAGTGGGAGGGTGATGAGAAGAAAGTGAAAGCCCTTTTCAAATTCCACAACTGTAATTGAACAACAATAAAATAATTTTTAAAAAACCCAACAAATTCCACTTGCCCTTCCTAAGGTTTCTTCTACCCTTCATCCCATTTGGCTTTTTGCTTTAGCATTTCTTTGGGGTGGGGGTACGTGGGAGGCAGGCTCCTGCTGCTCACTGAGTTTGTTTTCGGCCTTGCAAGAGCAGCTGGCTCCCTTAACGCCTCAGAGGCAGGTCAATTATCTTGATTGTTTCTGTTTGGGTTGCCCAATTAAAGCAGACAGTCATGAATACGCAGAGGATTTATCACTTAATGGCTGAACTGCTTGAGTCATTAAGGAATAGAAGAAAACAGCCAAGTGATTGTTAATCTTGCAGAAAATGTAACTGAGGAGACAGCCCTTGCTTCCTGTTCTATCCTTGAATGTTCCCCTCTGTGAAAGGATGGCTTGTTTTGCTTTTCTGGCTTTGGGGGTTTGGGGTGAGGTAAGGAGCATGACAGGGTCAAGGAAAAGCACAGAGGACTGTTTAGGACTTCTGAGAGCAAGCTGTATACTTTTGGGTTTTGCATATCCTTCCAGACTAGTGTCCTATAGGGTTTGCTCCTAAAGTATTTGCATGATCTCCTGGGCAGGTATTTGCATTCACCTGGGCAGGTTTCTGGGCCCCAATCCTTCCCACTGCTCCTGTGTGGCCTCAGGGAGAGGACAGAGTAAGTTTGCCAAGGGACTCAAAAATTTAATGCCTTCTCATATCTAAAATTGGGTGGGTTCTCATTTATCCCCTGGCCCATTAGGGTCCTTGACCCTGACCTTTATCAGTACCTGTACAGAGCAGAACGGTGGACCCCAAGGCCAGGCTACACATCAGGCCAAAATAAATCATTGTTAACTCTTAAACTGTATGCTGGGATGGCAGTGGGAATGCTGGGTTTGTGAATATGAGAGAATCCTTGAGTATCTGCTAGCAATTGACTGCAATTTGCCCTGCTATCAGCCTGTGCTCTTTCTCCTGTGAACGCACTGGGTTTCAAAATCAGCCCTATGGTGTATGCACCCCCTTGGAGAAGGAAATAAAAGAACATCAGAAAAGTTCCACCTGTATCTGGATTAAGGCATTTCTCCAAATGTTCCCAAGGCCCCTGCTAGAGCACTTGAGACAAATAAAAGGGGCACTTGACTCTACCCCACCCCCAGAGCCATCCATGAACATCTATCCCTTCAGGATTGCCAGGAAACGCACACAGGCCTCATTCTAACTAAATGACCCCAAACCCAGGCTACATAAATGGCCAAAACAAAAAGTTACTTTTAATCTCACTCCATACTTAACTACATTGTCCAGCCAAGCTTCCTGGTTAAGTTTGCAACAAAGGTGTCAGATGGCAGCAACAATATAGCCAGAGCAGCACAGTCTTTGCAAAATCAGACAATAGTTGGTTATAGCAGAAGTGAGACCCCTCCGTTGTTCTCACAGGTTGTTTGAGAAAAATGTTAGTCCCTTCAGTCCTTCCTGGCAGCAGTGTAGTCCTCTGTGTTCTCTTCAGCCCCAGTCAAATGTGCCTGGAGCTGTTGTCCTACAGCTGCGTGCTGGGGAATCTTCACTAGGAAAGGTCCGGTTTCCTCAGCATCTCCAACGCTGGGTAATTCACCTCCAAAATGTCCACCTTGGAGAAGTCTTCTTTTTGTTACCCTCATTCATTTATTTTGATTATTTTCTGATTACATGTTAATGTAGAAATTTTAGAGTCACTGGCAAGAATTAACAAGCAGGAAAACGTCACCCATGTATGTCACCACGATCGAGCGGTAACGATAACATCGTAGCATATTTCTCCCCCAGACTTTATTGCTGCACATTTTCTTCATATGGTTGAGATCTTAGGACCTAAAAATGACAATTTTATTGCCTGCTTTTGTCCCTTAAGTAGCATTTTCTCATGACTTTAAGATTCTTTATTATCATAATTTTACATGGGGCATCATATTGTCTTATGTATGCACTGCCATTTAAATAAATTTTAAGCCATAACAGTGCTAGACTTTTCCATGGAATTTAGTGCTGCAAGATAAAATAATAAAAGGCAATATTGTTTGAGGGGCCTATTATTTGCCATGTACTCTTCTAAGTACATCACATGCATTAATTCAATCCTCACACAGCTCTACAAAATAGGTGCTATTATTATCCGCAGGTAATACAAGCACAACACAGGGCACAAAAGAGAAGAATAACTTGCTCAGAGGAACACAGGTAGTGAGTGGCAAAGCTGAGTTTTGAACCCAGGCATTATAACTCTAGAGTCTGTGCTCTTAACAGCTGTAAACTAGTCAATCCAGAATCAAATGCAATCATTAATGCAGTTTACAATGTAATATACAATAACATTTTTCAGTCAAGGGAAGTGTCCTCAGTGTCTAATACATATGCCCTGTCATTGGTTTACACCCTATACTCATAACACTGTTTATCAGCCATAGGTAACAGATCTTTCCCAAGGATGTGAAGAATCTTATGGGAAAGACAATAACAGAAAAAGGCATTTTTCTTCTCTAGTGTTAGTCTGTATGTATCAGTTATACTAGATCTACTGCTTGTAAACTGAAAACTTAATTAGGAGATAAATCGTCCATCAGGAGGGTAATTGTGATATTACATATAACAGGGGAAATTTTCCATTTTTGTAGTGAGCCTCTCTTTCTTCAGAGGAGACTTTTAAACCCCTCTGTCCCTACCAAATGTAGATGGCTGCACTTCTAGAACTCAGCGTACTCCTTAGTTTTCCTTTTCTCTTCTGCATCTTGAAAACCCTCCCCATTTCCCCATCCAGATGGTCTCAGATTCAGCACTTATCTTCTCTGGTCCCAGCATTCCCATCATCAAAATACTAATATGGGTGTGGGCTTTGGTCAAGGTCAAGTATCCATCCTCTCTTGTGAGCAGAGCTCCCTCCAATAACAGCAGTCATTCTGCCTAGATAAATTCATCGTGTGCATTCCCAGAAGTTCTGATACCCTGGGCATCACTCTGGTGTCTCCAACCATGACAGTGTTCCACAATTTGCTCTGTATTGCTCTGCACTTGTTCCTCATCTCCCACCTCAGGCCTCCTCCTGGTTTGGCTCACCTTGGAGTGGATTTCTTCCAAGAGAAGGAAATTCCTCAAAGGAAGACTTCTGCAGAGCTGTTGCTGAGAAGGGGGCACTAGCCTGGACCCTCACACGCCAAGGAAGAACGGGCTTTGTTTCCTTCTCACTGTTCTGCAGTTGAGCGCACCTATTTTTCCTTTCATTCACCACCATACTTGCAGTAGAAGAGTTCCCCTGAAAAACAGTCTGAACCGGACCTGTGGTTGTAAATGATGCCCATGCCTGTACTGTCAGAGGCCAAGGACCAGCCAAGTCATTCTTCTCCTTCTTGCTTTTACTATTCCAACAACTTTTCTGCCCTATGTTTCTCTTACCGTTGGCAGTAAGGGGAGTGCCCTCCGATGTAGCTTGGCCCAGAGCCACAGCTGATGTTGGGACACCAGCCTGGGTGCTCTGATATGAAGTACCAATGAAGTTTTCATCCATCTCACACTTTTGACTCCTGCTTCTACGCCTCATGTTGACTTCACTGATAGCAGATGATGAAGCCCCTGCAAAAGGTGTCTGTACCTTAGCTGGGCCTGTGAAAGATGCCCAAGCCTGTACTGTCAGGGGCCAAGGACTACCCACAATCTTTTTGTCCTTTTGATTTCTCTCTTTATGGCTGCTTGTATGCCCTACTATTTTCTCTTCATTGGCTGCGAGAGAGGCCCCCTCAGAAGAAGGCTGAAATGGGCTTGCTGCTAGCCACAGAGCACAAGAAGGTGCCATGCAAGGCTTAGTGAGAACTGATGTATTTTTCTTCTCATCACTGCCCGCTTGCTTCCTCTCTTCGCCCCCTACATTGACTCCAGTATTAGCCTCCATAACACAAAAGAAACCCGGAACTGGGGCAGCAGAAGATGCCCGAGTCTGTAGTATCAGAGGCCAAGGAATAAACACAACCCTTTTCTTCTTTATATTTCTCCTTTTGCGACTGTTTTTATTTCTTACATTTCTCCTGCTGCTAGCCCCCTGCAATGCAGCATGAATGGGAGTCACATGAGGGCATAGGGCATGAGACCCTGCACTTGGACACAAACTAAGAACAGATCTTTTATCCACCTCATCACTCTCTGCTTGACCCATGATTTTCTGCCCCACATTTTCCCCATTACTTTCAGGGAGAGTAGCATCTTTAAGTGGAGTCTGAACTGCAGGCAGGGGTCCTGCTGGTGCTGTGACTGAATCTGCATCACTTTCCTGGGTTGTCAGGGCTTCCATGTGAGCTAAAATATCTTTTTCCATGTTGCTTCCCTCCACCTTCCAACTTTTCTGGGATTTTGTTTCTGGATAAGGTAAAGCGTTTACCTGTAACAGAGAAAGCAGACATAACCCAAGAGGCAAATGTGAGCCAAGGCTAAAAAGAAGTTCCTTCTGGAAGCAGACTATCAAGCATCAGGTCTGGGACTAAAGTTGAGATAGGCCCCAAGGATAACTGAAACAATTTGGGAACAGAGCAGATGGAAGAGGTGATGAACAAGGTGAGGGTGTCCTCAGACCCCTGATCTCACTGGCAGCTGGCTCATTCATACAGTGCTAGATTCATCACAACCTCCCACTAAATGCTCAACTCCTAGTATAGTACGTCTACAGGTGACAGTGGTCCTGGATGCCCACAATATACTGATGGGTGGAACAATTTTCAGTATTCACCAGCCTTTGATATCAGCCTTGCTTTCTTTGAAAGTAGAGAACAACGTTGAAGAAAGAAAAGAAAAAACAACCAACAACCACACAGATATTTGGATAAATGTTTCCATGTGCACTTAAGAGGTATAAGACATCAGTTAATGGTCACGTATAGAGATTATTATTGTTGGTGTTACCTTTTGTTACTTCAGATAGCCTCAAGGAGTCCAAATCGCAGGAGAGAACTCTGAGTTTGAACCTATAAAATCAGAGAAAGAAAGCATCGTCAAAGTCAGCCTGACCGGGTGCCCCTGGCTGCCAGTCTGAGCAGACTCTTACCTGGCTATCCTAGAAATGTTCTGTCGGAGTTTCTTCTTGAGCTCTCACTTTTTGGTCCCAGGTGGAAAAATTGGTATATACACCAATGACTCAGAGAGTCTACCTAGTTTGGTAACACAACATCTTGATCAACTGGTGAAGTGATTCTGTTCAGTTCAGTAAAGTATTAGAATTTTGTTCTCCTTTACGGACTTCTGCTTCTTTGCAAATTGAAAATCCAAATCTGGACTCGGGCTCTCATTCCATTAGCCAGTACAACTCACTCCTCATGCATTGTAGATAAGCAGAACTAAAGAGACAGTTACTATTTCTCAAGTTTATAAACTTGCTAGTCTTATTGCAAATTCCAGTCCTTTTAAAGCTTTCTACTGTACTACGTATGTGTGTGTGACATAGTCTTGGAATGGGCTAATTATTGACATAATATCCTTTCTCTCTGAGCAAACTTTTTTTGTTGATCTTTTGACCAAAAAAGAAACACTAAGAATAAAATAAGGCGGAATCAAATTCCCTTTCTTTAGTTGTGACTAGCACAGAGAACTCAATGTAGCCCCTGTGTTTTACACTGATAAGAACGCATAATCACACAATAGAACAAAATGCGGTCTGACATTGACCTAGTAGGGTTAGAAATGGAAAACTTGTTTTTGGTTTTTATCTGGAATAAGTTTTTATCTAGAACAAGAGATGTGCCAGTGCCTGTGTGAATGTGGTGTTCCCAGTAGAAATGGAGGAGGGCCCTCCGGACCTTCACTTGATTGCTACAAAGGGCCCAGAACTATTTTGCCCACATGATATTTGTACTCAATTCTCTTTTCCCCGATGCAAGATTGTAGAAAGAGGAATGACACAGCAAAAATGCCATACACAGATTATCTAGCATGGTTTCTACTCTTTAAACATCTGCCCTGATGCAAAGTTTGTCTTTTTCACAGCTCCCTGCATAGGTTAAACTAGTTGCAGTGCTAAGGTTAGCTTAGCGCATGATAAATACAATAATTTTGACTAGATGAAAGCTAGCTGTGGCTGCCACGATGCCACAGAAGGTGAAACTTGCCTTGTTCAATCAGTAGAGTCCAAGGTCAAGAGCCCACCCTGGGAGTGGGTCTGTAGTCCAGTGGTGAATGTACATTAACCAAGGACGCAGTGCCAGGTCTCTGTCTATACCTCTACTGTGTCCACTGGCACATCCATTTTCCTAACTATGTCTTTATCTGTGTAAGATAACCTGTCCCCTGAACCTTATGTGCAGGATGACTGCCTATGTCAGCCTCCTTAGATTTCCCTCTGGCGTGGTGACCCTTCTGTTCACACAGATTCATTCATTCATTCATTCAACAATATTTACTGACACTGCTATATGTCAAGCATGAGACTAGGTGCAGGAGAGTACAGTATATACTTAGGTTTCAGGTTCCTTAATTACAATCACATTCCGGTTTAGTTTCTGTTTGTTGACTACCTTGATTAGAGTTTTACATGTTTCCAAACCTCAAGTCAAATATTTACAACATTCTCTTGGTTGGCTCTCATAAATAGCTAATGATGACTTGTGTGGGGATTGTACTAGTTTAATTATCAGAAGCCAGCCTAATTATTTACCCTTTTTCCAGGTTATTGTGGTCTCCACACTGTTTGCCCCCTTATTGGTAATAAATATCTCTGGCTTTTGGATACGAAGAGAATAACTCTTGATGCCAGTATCATACTTCTGCATTGTGCTATTGCCACTTCTTTTTCAACTTTTCAGTTAAGGGGTAAGAACTGTTTGATTCCCATTTATCTGTGTGTTACATGAAAGTCCCAATTTACATGTGCTGTGGTGTAACAATTTTCTTATATCCCTCCTTTGATGTGCAAAAACTGATCACAGTAGGCAGGGTCCTGTAAGAGACAAAGATTTCAAATCATATCCTAAGGGGGTTGGGAGCCAGGAAAAACACACATATCATTTAGGATTCTTTCATTCCAAGCATCAACAACAAAAGATCCAAGCAGGCAATTTATAGCTTACTATAAGCTTAAATGTTCAGTGGTACAGTTGACATTATGCATGGCTTAATCCTAAGTGCAAATTATTTCACCAAGAGCCATCAAGAGATAATTCCCCTGGGTTGAGTTTTCTTTTTCAGGATCTTACTGGAAACCCCTGGTACCTTCAGTCTCACAATGCTTAAATCCAGTAGTAGCATTTGCTTTCCTGGTAGAGCAATGGAAGCCCCTAAATTAAGTGTTATTGGCACTAATTGGCCTGACATGGGTCATGTGTCTACCACTGAACCAATTGTGGATGAAATGTCCAAATACTGGGTCTCATCAAAATCCAGAGGGGAGCTGGAAAGTAAAAATGAAGTACATAATCAGAGATGATTGAGAAGACAGGGAAGATAAAGAATGAGGCATAGGGAAGTAAATAGAAAAAAAAAAAAAACCAACCAAACACCTAAAGCAGTTCCTGAGTAGGAATTTAGGCACATACATTAACTTTTTAAAAATAGGTTTATTGATACATGTTTCACATGCTATAACATTCACTCTTTAAAGTGGTTTTTAGTATGTTCGTAGAGTTGTGCACTGATCATTACTACCTAATACTGGTATATATCCATCACCCCAAAAAGAAACGCCATGTCTGCTAGCAGTCATGCCCTATTATCTCCCCTCCCCTCACCTCAGGCTCTGGCAACCACTCATCTCTTTTCTGTTTCTGTTTCTATTCTGTTGCCTGTTCTGGACATTTTATATAAATGAAATCTATAATATGTGCCATTTTATATCTGGCGTCCTTCACATAGCAAACTGTTTTCAAGGTTTCACCCATGTAGTAGCATGTATCAATATTTCATTCCTTTTTACGGCCAATTAATATTCCATTATATGAATGCATCGCATTTGTTTATAGATTCATCAGTTGATGGACATTTGGGTTATTCCGACTTTTGGCTAATATGAATAATGCTGCTATGAAGATTTGTGTACAGGTTTTTGGGTGGGCTTCTGTTTTCAATTCTGTTGGGTATACATATGTCATGGAATGGCTGGATTATATGGTAACTTGATGTTTAACCATTTGAGGACTTGCTAGATTGCTTTCCACAGTGGCTATTGGTATGTACCGGGCACTACTTTATCCACTTTACATAAATTATCTCGCATCATACTTATGACAATATACTAAGAAGTCAAATGGCTTGCCCAAGGTCACATACTTTCAAGGTGTCCTGACTATTATCATTAATGTTTGTTCTTCCTTTCTTTCAACATTCTTCTCTATTCCTTATTTCTACCTTCTTATTCTAATTCCCATTCTCATGATCAGAAGGACTATCATATAAAAATCATGCACAATTCAATTCCCCAGAAAACCTTTTTGTACACCACTTCTCTTCTTCTCAGTATAGTTGTTAATAGGCCAGAGTCCAGAGCTAGTTTTCACTCACTAGCTGGGTGACCCTTAGGGAAAATTATTTAATCTTTCTGTGTCTCAATGTCCTCCTTTTTAAAAGGGAGGATAGTAACGGTACCTATTGCATAGGATTATTGTGAGTTTCAAGTGGGTTAATATATGTAAAGGGTTTACCATTGTACCAAACAATAGTAGTAATAGCTCAATTAAAAAGTAGCTATTTTTTAAGAATAGTAAGAAAACTATCATCTATTTCATTACCAAGAAAGTAAATGTATTTTCATCTTAACTATATTTTGAAAGATGAGAGGCCTTCTGTGTATTTAAGAATTGTAATGAGATAGTATACCACCATAAAAGCCAATAATGTAGCTGAATACGAAGAGATTGCCAATATATACTTTTATATGAAAGAGAAAGGTATAAAATATAATATATTATGCTGCCATTTGTGTATAAAAGTGGATGGAATTTTTATAAAGTGCATATTATGCATAGAATAGCTGTAGAAGGATAAAATGTTGAAAATAGTGATTGTGCTAGAAATGAGTAGAGAAGGAAGCTTAGTTTTCACTGTATATAGGTTTTTAACTCTTAAAACTTTCCCTATGTGCATGTATTGCTTATTTAAAAATAAATTTAAAATTTGAAAAAAAGTAGCTACTTTTTCATTCTGCCTTCTTTTCTGAAGGCAAATTTTTCCTGTATCACCTTTTCTACTATATAAATTCCTGATTGATAGTGATTGTAGTAATCATCTTCAATTGAGGGCAAAGTAGATACTATGTTTACATCAGAATCATATTCCATTTAAATCAAAGAATTTATCGTACTGGGGGCCTAACACTGCTAGATGCAACAGAGAATACAAAACAAGTTTGAGGCAATGCCCTGGATCTAAAGAACTCTACACTCTATCTGACCAGTTGAAATTAACACACATGAAATCATTAGAGAGGAATACATAATGATCGGTATGATATTGCTTATAAAACTCATAAATACAATCTGAATTTAGAGAAGGGTGGCAACAGTGTGGCTAAAGCAGGCAAAGAAACTTTCACATGGTAGAAATGAGAATCATGTGGACTCTTAAAGTGTGGACAACATTTACTCTGGCAAAAGGGGAAAAAAGTTAAGTCTCTCCATTTAACACTTTCTAATTTGTACAGTTCTTTCTCATATGTAGACTCATTTTATTGTTGTGGCAAGCCCTTAGAGCAGACTGAGAAGGCATTCTTATTCTATCCCATTGGTGGATCCTGATGCATGGAGAGGTAAGTAACTTGCCCAAGATCTAGAGCCAGTAAGTAGAAGCCACCTACCACTCCAGCTCCTGCAGAGCCTCTGTCCACAAAGAGTTTACACACCTGTTAATCATGACTCTCACACAGATATAAAAATGACATGTGTTAATGATTTTATTTAACTCATTACTAGTGAGAGGACTGGTAAGATGCTACAGACAGTTCAGGGGAGTAGTCAAAGATACACATATTTATATGAGGTAAACACATGTTGAAATCAATTTTAAAATATTTAAATATTGAGAAACTGGCTTTTCATATTGTGGGAGGAAGGAAGTCAATTCATATTCCACCACACAGAATTTATTTGCATGTGCATAGACAAGAATTATTTTTCATTCCTACAACTTGCAGAGTTTTAAAACACCTCAAATACAATGAAAGACTGAAGTCAAAGAACCCGGAATAATCTTCTCTAAAGAGTACACAGTTTCCATCGGAGATACCCACTAATCTTTTTTGCTTATTACAAGTTCCCCTATTCACCTGAGTTATAAACATAAATAGAATAAATATGAAGTAATAACAAATGGTACAAGGCCACAGGGCTAGAGGTGGGCATTAGGGAGACCCTATAGCACCATACCTTGACCTCACATGCACGTCTGGAGTTTCTTGGAATGTAATCAAGGGTGAGGAAAGCAGTTTGTGTTAGGAGTCAGAGAGGTCTGCTCTAATCCAAGTCAGTTTTGAGTTCAAGGGAGGCTGGAAGGTGGGGTTTCTAAGTTGCTAAGTGGCAGATAGTGGTGGGTGCATTTCAAGCTGGCCAATTTTATAGCACCTAGACTCAGAGATGCAGATCACCATTTAATTATGTTTATATCTAGCATAGTTTTTTTTTTTAAAAAGAAAGTAGTAATTAATTTTATGAGATCAACATGGATATACTTTCCTTACTACCAGAAACTAAGGGTTCCAGGTGGACAAGGAAGATGTTTTATTGATGTACTAATGAGGGGTTTGCACAGACATGGACATATGAGAGTTGATTCACATCGATACATGTGAATATATAGCTCATCCCTAAAAATATAATTATGTACTTATGCAAGGTGATGCAAATATTAACACATAGCCTTGGACTTATATGGAGACAGCCACCTACATGGTGTGATCTAAAGGGTGATTAAAAGTCTCCTTGCTCCCAGATGTCTCCCTAGTGATCTGCTTTAATTTATGACATACCCACCATTGATGTTACTTCCATGGAGAAAGAGTTACCTCCAGAAGGCACATGTTAAAATGCAATAGGATTTTTTAAAGAGGACTAACAAAACAGTGGCAAGAAAAAGGTCTAGAATGCAGGCAAAGAGGGCATGCTTCAGAAGAATGCCATGAGGGCAGCTCTGGTAAGTGCCACTGGAGGTGCTCTGAGATCTCTAGGCACATAGACAGGATAAGTGGCAAGGACTGCTGGAAGGAAAAACTGGAAGGATTACAAGACAAAATTGACCATACCACAAAGTTGTGATGGCCCTTTAGTACTATCCAACAATAAACATACATTAAGAATTACTCTGTAGAATTTAATTTGAAAAAGTCAAGTCACATATTATATGAGAAGCATCTGATTTTCCTAATGTTAGTATGTTGTTGAAAGGATTTTGGCAAAGAACTGATATGCTGGGGGGAAATTTGCAAATCAGGTATTACCAGAAAACAACAGTGGAAGTGGGAAAATTGGTTTATCATCCAAATACTTAAATACAAATAGCTATAAAGAGATATATTTTAAAAAAAAAACTTTATTTATTTTTTAGACAAAGGGGAAGAGAGGTAGAAAGAGAGGGAGAGAAACATCATGGTGTGAAAGACACATTGATTTGGTTGCCTCTTACATGTCCCCAACCAGGGATCTGGCCTGCAACCCAGGCATGTGCCCTGACTGGGAATTGAACCAGCTACCTTTTCATTAGCAGGCTGGTGCTCAATCCACTGAGCCACGTCAGCCAGTGCTGAAGAGCTGTTTAAATGATAGGAAAAAATGAATCTTATAGAATGGGGTTGGGAGCATTTTAGCAGAATATTCAGAGGTTTGAATTAAATGAGTGAATAAATGACACATGTTAGGGGAACCTCCATTCCCTTAATCTTACATTTCCTTGAGGGAATATATAATACATTACAGGGATACACTTGGTCTCTCTCCTTGACCCTCCATTTTCCCCTAACCAAGTTAAGAAAAACTTACCTAAGTAATAGGTTTTTGAGAATAAATTGAGAATAATCTACTCCCCCATTTCCAGGTCTTCTTCCATCTAAGGCTTTTATTGTGGTTTGCTCTTCCTTATGGGAGGAGGTCTGAACTTGTCCCATTGAACCAGTGACTAGGTGGATGAGGTGCCCTAATTCAGGAGATGGGGGGAGGTAATAGAAAATGGTTGAGTTCTCACCCCTCAGCTCTGTCTTCCAGTCCAGTTTTGTAGCTGATACTTTGATCTATCTGACTGTGGTGTCTGTGTCCCAGTTGCTTTTAAATTAGCAAGAGGAAAAGGGGTATTATTGATTGTTCTCCCAAAACCCAACAAAGAAATAGACAAATTTATCAGGGAAGTGGAGAGGGCTGATAATAAAGACAGAAGTTTTCCACAAACCTCATGAAGAAGCTCAAATTTCACTATCTTCCTTTTTTTTTTTTTTTTTTACAATGGTCATCACGAAGATATGCTATTTAGTCCAGTGCTTCTGAAAGTACCTTTAGTGAAAGATCAGTATTTCTCTCTTTTTAAAAACAATTTCAATCTTTATGGGACATTTACACAATGGAACACTACTCATCCATAAAAAAGAAGAAAATTTTACCCTTTGCTATGGCTTGGATGGACCTGGAGACTATTATGCTAAGTGAAGTAAGCCAGTCAGAGAAAGACAAGTACCATATGATCTTACTTATATGTGGAATCTTAGGAACAAACTGAACTAACAAGCAAAGTATAGACAGACTCAGAGATGGAGAGCAGGAGGACAGCTAAGCGGGGGTAAGGAGGTGGACAGACTGAGCGAAAAGGAAAAAGGACTTGTGGACACCAAACAGTTTGGTGATTGTGGTGGGGGGATGTAAGGGGATTAAATGGTAATGGGAAATCAATTTCAATCTTTCATGGCTTTCTAAAATTGCTATAAGAATGAATTACTATAAAATGCTATTATATAAAAACCAAAACATACAAAATACAAGCCCCAACTTTTTAATAATTGGGTTCAAATGACAAAAAATACTATTACATTGCTATAAGTGTTTGTAAAAGCTAAATCTCAATTTGTGTCTTATCACATCACAGACCATTAGCAAACAGTTCATAGAGCAGCACTGGTTTGCAGCCCACACTTTTCAGTAGCATTGATCTAATTGACTTGGGTACACAGAATCCTTATCACCTACCTTTCAAAATGACACATAGTGTAGTATACTGTTTAAGAGTTCAAGATCTTGTCACAGATTTCCAGTTTCCATTGAATAAGTGGTGCAGTCAGTATTAATACCTTCTGCATAGAGTTGGTATGAAGATTAAATAGGAATTTGTGTAAAGCACTTAACTGTGTAGCAGGGGTATCTAACCCATGGCCCATGGGCCATGTATGGCCCAAGATGGCTATGAATGTGGCCCAAAACAAAATTGTAAATTTGCGTAAAACCTTTTTCTTTTTTTTTTTTGCTTATCAGTTTTCGTTACTGTTTGTGCATTCAATATGTTACCCAAGACAATTATTCTTCTTCTGGTGTGGCCCAGAGATGTCAAAAGGTTGGACACCCATAGAGCCTCTTATAAGTGTTTAATAAATATTATTATTCTTGAACAACATCCATGTTGGCTTCTGCTTAATGATTTGAAAGAAGCCTAAATGGGTATAAATAAATATCCCCACAATTTGTTCTTTGAATAAGTCTAACTGCATTATCTTCTAACAATTGTGTAATTAGGTCTTTGTGTTTTCTTTTGCCCAGAGGCTGACAAAATCTGTGTGAGTCAAGGGGCTTGAATATTGGCTCTCAAGGCTGCTTTGGTTCATCCTTGAGATGTAAATGTTGTAACAGAGGGAAATGATTGCTCTCTCTGACTTGTCTTATTTAAGCCTGCTTTGTTCCCATGGGCTTCAGGCTAATAGCTACTGCTGTGTCACACATATAGACATGCTAATCATTAGAGGAATTCTGCTTGTGGTTTGAGGAGGTAAAGAAAGTATGTATTGTCTATCAAAGATTGGTAGGAACCCCTTGACCTGACTCTTACATCAATCACTACAATCTTCCTCAGACCACTGGTTTTGTCTATCTATATCT
Source organism: Desmodus rotundus (assembly GCF_022682495.2). Classification (NCBI taxonomy): domain Eukaryota; kingdom Metazoa; phylum Chordata; class Mammalia; order Chiroptera; family Phyllostomidae; genus Desmodus; species Desmodus rotundus. Next base: position 47,479,016 of record NC_071400.1, on the reverse strand, counting down.
GTGTGTGTGTGTTGTTAAAAATTAATTTAGAGACAGTGCTTTTAAGGATTGGGTAGTATAAAATTTTCAGAAATATAGAAACAAACTCAAATGATTTTCATAGTCATGTGATTTGGAAAAATATATTAAAGTTGTTTTTCAGTTTGCTTTGGTTAAATAGGTCATGTTCTTTCTGTTGCAAATTTGGTCAGCAAGAAAGATAAAATAAATGTTAAGTAGCAAAAAGGTTTCTTTTAGGTTTAAAATGTTTTTCTTCTTTTTAAAGATTTTATTTACTTTTTTTTTAGAGAGAGGAAGGCAGAGGGAAAGAGAGGGAGAGAAACATCAATGTGTGGTTGCCTCTCACCAGGTCCCCACCTGGCTGGCAACCCAGGCATGTGCCCTAGATTGGGAATCGAACCAGTGACCCTTTGATTCACAGGCCAGGACTCAACCACTGAGTCACACCAGCCAGGGCTAAAATGTTTTTCTAAATCTCTTTGATAAATTTGGAACTTCAAAGTTTTGTTAGCTAGATTAAATGGTGGATATTTATTGAATATCTAAGTCATTACCAAGTAAGAATCCTGGGAAAGAAAGTTTTATGTTAAGTCAAGCTTATTAAGATAAAAATAAATTTAATCAATGGGGACAAAGGTGGGACAACTGTAACTGAACAACAATTAAAAAATAAATTTAATCAGGTAAGTGAATATGAACATCTAAAGTAAACTGATGCAAAAATAGAGTTAGGTTTTCTCTTCTGCTAAAAAGGACTATTGGTCTGCTACTGATATTGTAATATTATCAGATACTTGATTACTTAAGAAAATGGAATCTCCTCAAATGTCCAAATCTTTTGGCACATTATGAAAAATTTCCCAAAATTAAAATTATAAGTAGAGTATTGACCTGGGAATAACTGAGGCATTCCAGAAGGACCGCTGAAACACCTCAAAAGACTTGTTTTCTCTTATTACAAAAGAGAAATATTAAACTAATTTGATTTATTTTGGAGTGTTGAAATTACATGAGAAGCATTGTCAAATAAAAAATAACATTAAGCCATCTTTATACTGTACTTATACAAGTATGTGTTATAAATTTTCCAGAAATATATGTGAAATTGCTGGAATACTGAGATATCCTGACATAACATACCTATCATCAAAACTGAGTGACACACTTAAAATAACTGAATCCGAATATTGGACTGTAGCACCCATGGATGAAGTCCATTCTGTTTTTGCAAAAAATGACCTCTCCTTGAAGCTCAAAGAGACACATAGAAGCTGGGCCCAAGGAAGCACACAGCAAGGCAGGTCATAATTATATTACTCAAGATTAAAGATAACGAGAGAATCTTAAAAGCAGCAAGAGAAAAGAACACAGTTACCTACAAAGGAATTCCCATAAGACTGTCAGCTAATTTCTCAAAAGAAACCTCGTGGGCAAGAGGGGGCTGGATAGAAATATTTGAAGTCATGAAAGGCAAGGACCTACATCCAAAATTACTCTATCCAGCAAAGCTATCATTCAGAATGGAAGGGCAGATTAAGTACTTCCCAGATAAGGTCAAGTCAAAGGAGTTCATCATCACCGAGCCCTTATTATATGAAATGTTAAAGGGACTTATCTAAGAAAAAGATCAAAACTATGAACAGTAAAATGAAATGACAACAAACTCACAACTTTCAACAACTGAACCTAAAAAAAACGAAAACAAAAATGAACTAAGAAAACACCTAAAACAGGAACAGATTCACAGAAATGGAGATCACATGGAGGGTTATCAGTGGGTAGGGAGTTGGGGGGAGAATGGGGCTAAAGGTACAGGGAATAAGAAGCATAAGTGGTAGGTACAAAGTAGAGAGGGGGAGGTTAAGAATAGTATGGGAAATGGAGAAGCCAAAGAACTTATATGTACAACACATGGACATGAACTAAGGGGGTGAAATGACGGTGGGAGGGGGTGTGCAGTGTGGAGAGGAATAAAGGGGAGAAAAAATGGGTCAACTGTAACAGTATAATCAATAAAATATACTTTAAAAAAATGATGTCTCCTTGACAGACTTTTGCCATCCTCATGTTCTTGTAACATGGCAACAGACTGTTTCTGAATCAGAGAAATTAAAATTGGTAAACAATGACTGTAAATTAAATGAATTGTTGTGTCTATGAGAAACCCAAGACGGCTATTTGGTTTTTCCCAGCACCCTGGCATTTTGTAAGTTTTTCCATGCCTTCATCCACCAAAGTACATTTAAGCTGTACTTCATTCAACTGCCACTTAGTTTGGGTTATCAATATTTTTTTTTTGTTTTTATATGTATTTTTTTGTGAATGAATTGAAGCTTTCCTCTGACACAAGGCTGATGTCTGCAAAATGTGTTTTCCACTTGGGATATACCTTCCACAATCTCCAGTGACTGGGTCACCCACTTTACTGAGCAAATCATATAAGCCTTGACAAAGAGCCTTGCAAACTTCTTATAATTATTACTGACCCTATCACCCTCAATTATCAGGCAAGGTCTAGAGAACTAATGAAAAAACTTAGTTCAAGCAGACCAAGTTTAATTACACATGACTGATGAACTGATGAAAATGGTTAAAATTTTTATGACATTTTTGTTTGATAGTGTTAATTTTCTAATCACTTCATTTTCCAAATAAAAGGAAACTTGTTTACCTATGACTTAGCAATTTGGTAAATTATACCTCTGGAAGCAGAATTGAAACATTTAATTTTTTCTCCTTACTTGATCTCTACAGAATCCACTAATAAGTGAGTACTTTTATTTTCATGGCAATGTGATTGTTTTTATAAGGTCAGTAAGAATCTGTTTAACTGGTTTATTACCAAGATTTTGACCAGAATGTCATGTTTGAGAGAGACATGCCTAGACTTGAATATGGCCAGAAAGCTTTGAGGAGTTAAGAATTACTTTGGAAGCCAATAAAAGTCCCTTTCGGAAAATAGCCTGGTACCTTGTTTACATTGTTCACAGCATAATTTACAGGTAAGGATCAAAGGTTGCTTCCTGGGAGATACAAAGAAAACTTCAGGATACACTGGGGATGTTGAGAACAGAGTAATTCACCATCTATGGGTATTCCAGGCAAAGTCTGATGGCAAGTATATGGCTTGGCTTCTTAGACTTGAGAAGCTATTTAGAGTTCAATCTGGCCCTGGCTGGTGTGGCTCAGTGGATTCAGTGCCAACCTGAGAACCAAAGGGTCGCCGGTTTGATTCCCAGTCAGGGCACATGCTTGGGTTGCGGGCCAGATCCCCAGTGGGGGGCACACGAGAGGCAACCACACATTGATGTTTCTCTCCCTCCCTTCCCCTCTCTAAAAATAAATAAATAAAATCTTAAAAAAGATAAAGTTCAGTCTGAAGACTCCTTAGGAAAATTCCAGCAAAGCAGATTTAAAGGTGTTTATATGGTTAATTGCTGTTTTTTCCTGGACATATACAAATCACCAGGCCAATTTTATTGAAATTAGAATTGTTTTGCAGATAAATTAGTCTTAATTTGCCTATCTTTGGTAAAAATGGGAGTGATTATAGACAGAAAACTGTACTTCAATAGTCACTGTAATATACTTTTGTGGATATTAGATTCTAGTGTTATTCATTGTGTTTTGAATTTTGTTTTGTTTTGCATGATATAAATTTCAGAGAAATTAACACATCAGTTCACAGTTAAATAATCTCAGTGCCTGATGCTGTATAAGCCACACAGAAAATTTACCTGAGTACCTGATGCAAACTAAATCTTATGGACTTTAAGCCATATAGTCAGCCATTTGGCCCATTCTACTATTCAAGATCTAAGACTCCAACAGACCACCTTAGAGTCCTTGACACATGAGTCCTTAGACAATAGGATTGTTTTAGATTACTTGTAGGCTAAACAAGCAAGTGTTTGTGTAGTGTCCCACTCATCATGGTTTAGGTCCAGGGGTATATAATAACAAAAGTTACTCTTTATTCTTTGTCTCAGTGAACACCCAGAATGCCCCCTGTAAGTCTCAGGGAGTATCATGGAAGAGGTGGATGAGTCAGATAAATGTAAGAGTCAGATAAAAGGAGAAAAAATGGCAGAGAAATCTGATTCTATCTTAAAAGCTATTCCTCTCCCTTAACTGAACCTGGACCCAGTTGCCCTCTTTTCCTCAAGATTGTGGAGTAAACAGCAAAAGGGGAGTAATTATTACAGAATGAAATCCTAGGCCTCTCTGACTCCATCTTAATCAAGCCTGCTTTGTTACCATGGCCTTGAGGCTAATAGCTTCTACTTAGTCTTGCAGATAGACATGATAATCACTAGAAGAATTCTGCTTGCAGACTGAGGAGATAAGGGAGATATGTATTGTTTATCAAAGATTTGCAGGAATCTCATGACTAGACTCACATCAACTAGTCCAATTTTCTTTGAACTCCTGCTGGCACCCAGATGTTGGTGATGGTCGATCACCTCTTGTCCCTCTCATTTCTCCTTAACATAAAAGAAGCCTGAACTATGTGCATTTTTAGGGTGGATTTGAGGAACTAGTAGGTCTCCCATCTTCTCAATTGGCACCTTCTCGATCAATAAAACTGTCCTCACTCCGAAGCCTGAAATTTTGACTTTTGCTCTTTTTAAGTAACAGGCACATGGACTTTGGACTGGTAACAATGTGACTTTCTTGGGTAAGTTGTAGATAAATAGTCTTGTCAAAATCATAGTTGTAAATAGCTGTAAATGGCTATAGTCAAAGGTCTAGCCTTAGTGGATCACTGCAAATGTCTGTGGAGACATTTGCAATGTTTGCTACTGTTGCCTAATATTTTCCCCTAAAATGTTGGTTCTATTGCCTATAAAAAAAAGAAGGCCAGGAAGGCATTCAAGGAACTAGAACAGGAGGGGACAGGAGGGGAAATAGAACAGGGGACATTATAGTACCCTGGAGCCTATAATGTACCTGACTCCATTGGGTCAGGAAGCAAAGTGTTCAAAATGGCCTTGTAACAGGGTGACTGTTCCAATCCCTTCCCCCTTGGCATTTTCTCTTCTACACATTTCCAGTGCTAGCTAAATCCACTTCATTATATATATAAAAAAAAGTAAGAATAATGCTGCACCTGAATGGCATAGAACATTAACTGATTGTAACCCCATATTAAAAGGTTTTCTTAGGCTCCGCCGAGGAAGAAATGCTAATCAGCCACAAAATTAGGCAGTACAGAGCTTTATTGGGGTTTGCGCATCCGGGCGAGGTTCCCCAGTCCTCAGAGTGGGGCCGGGGAAATCGCGCCCAAGCAGGGAATATGGCGGGGTTTTATGCACCAAATTCTGGTTGGCTCTCTTTGTGGGGGCTAGGGATTGGTCTCCTTGAACAAAGCGGCAATCTATCACTGGTGGTTCCCTGGTTTGACGTCAGCCGTCTCTTCCGGGTTGTAGTCCGGCTGCCATTTTGTCCTACCCAGCCCATCCTGACACATATCAAACAAGCAAACATGTTTTTTAGAAAGATAGAGCTAATGAAAACCTAATTTGCTGTCAGTGTTCTGGTCTGTTCAGTATGGAGGGCCAAATTTGGGGTGTTTTGGGTCATGGGGGCTGTTTAGAGCACATCTTTGTGGTGAAATGTTTCCTGCTTTGTAATGAAATAAACTGACTTTATTTTTTCCAGTTTGGTCTGGTAAAAGCTACATGTTTCAAGTTCTGAATTTACTTTGAGTCACTGCAAAGCTGATTCCTGTGTGGTACAAAGGAATTAATATCTATTCAGACAGGCAAGCCAAAATTCTCTGATTAAATTTGGTTTTCAGCAAAGGAAATATAGGCTTAATGACAATTCTGGGTGGAGAGGTAAGGGGCTGTCATAATTTCAGGGCCTAACAAGCCACATTGTGTTCATCTCTGAATTTAATGATTATGAAGCCACAGGAATTCTCACTGATGGCAGGGAAGAGGGCCTAAGGACTACCAAAATTGAAGGAAAATATTCACATTGTTATATTAAAGAGAAAGCTGTGTGATGAGTAAAACATTTAATCCCCAAAACAAAGCCATCTGGGAAGTACTTGGAAAAACAAAATAATAAACAAAGAATGTTAAGTATGAAATTCTTTTTCAAAATCATAAGCAATTCTTGTTCCTTATCTAATGAGTAAAAATAGTACATACTTACCTGGAATATAAACTGCAAGTGTTTGTCTGACTGTCCTTGAATTTTTTGAAATGAATGGGGAGAATTTCTATTTTAACAATTAAAATAAAATTACTCTTGCTGCTCTCACTCTCTGGCTGGGTGGTTTGTCATGCATTTACTCAGACATGATCGACTTCCTGGTTAGAAGCCTCACCTTGGAAATTGTGTTCTCTGTAGCCACATATTCAAATTCAATTAGGGAGACAATGAGAAATAACAGAAGAGTCATTTAGGCAAGTCAGTCTTTTGATAAGACAGCACTATAGAGTATCCCACAGGAGGGCTCACATTTTCTTGTCATTTTCTAAAAAGATACTGTATAAAGCAGCCACTAAGTGAATGAGAACACCTTGATTTTGATCCAATGGAGTCTTTGGATGGCTTGAGCCACAGTGGCTAAAAATATCCTTGCAACCTAGAGCTGCCAAGCACACCGTAGAGGCCACTAATGTTCTCATGACATTTAGCCCCCACGTACACCCCAAATTCCATGTGCCACAGATGATTTACCTGACTGTGTTCCTCCCACCTTTTGAAGCAATTTTCATTTCATTCATTTATACTTCATATTAAGAGGCATTTAATTGTGTGGGAGTCCTCTTTGGTTAACGAATGATAATCCTCTGAAAACATTCTAGCCTTTATTTCTTTATTTTTGGCTAAGTAAACCTTCTCAGCAAGGAAGCGTCACTGGTTTTCATATTTCTCTCCATTGCCTCTTTTTTGTCTGGACCTCCTGAAATCCTCTGAAAGCTGATTCAGACCTCCAACCAGATGCTTGAACAGTTACTGCTTTCCTTGTGTCCTTGTTAATGGTGAACAGCACCAGATGTTAAACATTGGTCCTTTAATTCTGGCTAAGAAAGAATTCAGAGCCAAGACTCAAATACGAGTGAAAGTTTATTTAGAAAGTCACAGAGACAGAAGAAGTGAGCCAGCTGGGCTGCATGGACTCAGGAAACTAATTACAGAGGCAAAAGAAGAGCCCTTGGAACTTAGGAGAAAGAAGTAAAGGTATTTGCCTTAAGAAAAGAAACGGGGAAGAAAGACACAGGTGTGGTCTAGAGAGAGAGCCACCTGAGGAAAAAGGGGGTGGGGAAAAGTGTGGGGTAAGAAAGAGACAGAGACAGAGACACACAGAGAGAGAGAACATACTGGAGGCCTCACGGGAAGATCTCAATGAAATATTCATCAGCTTTCCACATGTGTCTCTTCAGGGCTGTGATTTCCACTGATTGGTCAGTGCCAAGGCAGGGGGTCATTAGTCATTGCAGCTGGTCCTGATGTGAGCCATGGTGTCACTGCTCTGTTTTCCTGCTTTTCTGGGCCTGGAGCTGAAACACAACTGAGGCCTAGATGTTATCTCCAGTTTGACCAAAACTCTGTCTCTGTGATCAAGGGGGTCTACCACATGACTAGTGACATGCCAGAGGAGGAAAGGTCAGGGGAGAGCACAAACCACATTGAAACTGCAAAAATTGGCATTCCTGCTGTCTAACAGTACCAGAACCAATAAGTACAGACAAGAATTTAATCTTTATGGGCGCTTTATTCAGATGCTTGGTGATCTGAGAAGACGGTGGGTAATGTACCCTAAAAACCATCTTAACATCTCATCTCAAGCTGACCTTTTTTTATAAGGAGAAGAAAAGGGTAAGTAAGTGGTCTGGAATTCAGGGGAAAAGGTTAGTCAGAAAAAAAGTAGCAGTCCAGTGATATTCCTAGCATACCAACAATTCTTTATCTGCATTGTGGTCAGGGGACATTCACTCCCTGGAGCACAATGGCTCAGATGCCATCTCGATTGCTTTCAGTCCTCCTATGGCACAGAGGTTGAATTGCTTGCAGGCCTCCTGGAGTCAGGGTGGGTCTGGTCATGCATTCCAGTTCCTGGAACAACAGCTTTCCATATGCATTCATCACTAAACCTATTAACTATAACTTAAAGCTAAAAATATTTTTAGCTCTTGAGTTCCCCCATCATTATGACTAGTGGTATGAAAGGTCAGGAGGTCTCAATCGCAAGCCTGGCAATATACTAGAGGAGGAAATGTCATCCAGGGGGGCAAGGTCCCCCCCCTACAATACTTGTTTTCCCAGTTTGACCCTGGCAACCTTTGATACCTGTCTATCATTCCTACTCTGCTCATGTCTGTCTAACTGCCTACTATGTCACCCTTAGGATTCTTGAACTGAACAAAATTCAGGGTGACCCCTCTAACTACAATCACTGTTAGAAAGGGTTTCCAAACCTCACTTGACTTTCAGAGGAAATGCAAGGTCCTCTTAAGCCATTCTTAGACCCAAGGATTTGAGATAAGTGTAGTGATCTAAAAATAGTTTTGGGGTGTTGAGGCTAACCATGTTGTTACTGGGATATACAGAGAAGTGTTTATTATACCGAACACTTATATAACACTTTTTAGTATTCAATGTGTTTTAATGTTGTTTCATTAAATCCTCCCAACCTGTGAGGCCAGGGAGTAGATACTCCCATTAGAAAACTGAAGTCAGAAGCTTAAGTAACTTCCCTAAATGTACTATTTCAAACTCATTCAACTGTGAGGGTAACTTTAGCACAAAAGAGGCTTTATTTGTTCACATAAGTGCATGGTACTTGGCAGAATTGAAGGGAGAAAAAGTTGCCAGAATCCAGACCTTAGAAATTAAAGTGAAAAGTCAACATTGCCAGAAATTTCTCTCCACTCTTATTTATTTCTTCTTGCCTCTGCTGGGATTCATTCCATAGACAAGATTTCTTCACATGGTAGGAAAGATGGTGGGTAGTAGCCCCAATCATATATCCTACAACTCATGATCAAAGTGAGGGCAACCCTTACTTCAGACAATTTTGGATAAGGATTTCAATTTACAAAGCTTAGGTCATGTGCCCTCTCCCTTGAACAATCTCTGTTTCCTGGGATATGCATTGCTATGGTTGAGCCAGGCCTGGATCATGTGCCCACTCTTGTAGGTCTACAGGGTTGGGTGTGAAGGTGGAGCACTGTGACTGACAGCTTCATCAGGAAGACAAAAAATAGAGATCTTGAAAGACAAGAGGATGATGTTTCTGGTGAAGAAGAATGGCAAAGTGTGGTAGGTAGACAAGAGCAACAACTACAACTGCCCACTACACCAAAATTCTAGAAAATCCAGGTAATGAGTTCCAAAATACTATACCAGGAGAGAATGAAAAGAAACAAACTGGTTGAGCACATACGAGAGTGTTTAAGGAGGGGTCAGTAGAGTGGGGTAGAGTGGTGGTGGGGGGAATGGAGACAACTATACTTGATAAACAATTTTTTAAAATAAATGTTAGCTATTATGGTTGCTTTTTAAAGTATATTTTATTAATTATGCTATTAGTTTTCCCAATTTTTTCCCCTTTACCCCCTGTCCATCCTGCATCCCTTAGCCCTCCAGCCTTCCCCTGCCCCCCAGTCCTTAGTTCATGTCCATGGGTTGTACATATAAGTTCTTTAACTTCTCTGTTTCCTATACCATTCTTAACCTCTCTCTGCCCATTTTATGCCTACCAATTATGCTTCTTATTCCCTGAACTTCCTCCCCCATTCTTCCCCTCCCCCTCCCCACTGAAAACTCTCCATGTGATGTCCATTTCTCTGATTCTGTTCCTCTTCCAGTTGTTCGCTAGTTTTTGTTTTTGCTTTTTTTTAGGATCAGTTGTTGACAGTTTGAGTTTGTTGTCATTTTACTGTTCATAGTTTTTGATCTTCTTCTATTTCTTAGATAAGTCCCTTTAACCTTCTGTTACAGAACAGACCCAGGGGGGTGAATGATATACTATTACCAAAAGGACCCACCCCTTTTTCTCCGGGCATTCCCCCCCACCTACTAGATTCGCTTTGCCGGGCACCAGAGGAAAGATGTCTCTCAATGCCAGAGATTGGTGAAAAGGAAAGGAATTATTATTTATTTGAAATAATACAGACTAAAGGTCTTTAGAATACCCATAAATGCACACAGTCCTTCCTTCTTCCATTTGCCCAATCTGGGGTATTGTATCTCAGGAAAGAAGAAGTCTGTGGTTCAGGCTCCCTGGCACCATCCATGTGACAAAAAGGGAGCACCCCAAAGCCGTGTGGTCCCAACCTCTCTGCCAAAGCTTCGTGGTCCTAAAAAGATACGCCACATGGCTGCCGCACCTGAGTTTAAATCCCAGCGCCAATCTTCCTCTGCAGCCCCATTCCCACTCCTCTCACAATTGGCCACAGCTGCCAGCATTCTGGGCAGGTGTGGCCCTGTGGTGTCGAGCCAATTATCTCCAAGCTCTTCTGGACCCCATTACAAATCCCTATATGGGGCCCCCCTCTTGGCTGCACCCTGTTACACTTTTATATAATAAGGGCTTGGTAATGATGAACTCCTTTAACTTGACCTTATCTGGGAAGCACTTTATCTGCCCTTGCATTCTAAATGATAGCTTTGCTGGATAGAGTAATCTTGGATGTAGGTCCTTGCCTTTCATTACTTCAAAACTGTACTTGAACAATAATTTTTTTAAAAGTTGGGAAAAAAAGGAATTTTAGGTTCATTTAGAGTCCTTAGTCATTATTTTTGAGAAGTCATAAAATAGAATAGACTTAGAAATATGAAAAAGTGTGCTTACAACCCATAACTGAAGAGGAAACTTTTCTTGATAAGAGTGATGTTTGGAAAGTTAAGAGAGCAGCAGTTCTCAATTATTTTGGTCTGAAGAGCTTCTTATATTCCTAAACATTATTGAGGACTCGAAAGATCTTTTGTTTATTTGATTTATAACTTCTCCATATTTATCAAAGTAGAAATTAAACTAAGACATTTAATTGCATGTTAACAAAGATAGGATTTTATGAAAACTAATTATAATTTCTACTGCTTCATCAATGGCATTCTTAAGCAAAATGGCATTTCTTTTTCTGCAAGTGCATGGTGGTAAAGAACACAATAACTAGTAGTATAGTTTGATGTCTCTGCCTTGATTCATGCTTAGGCAACAGCAATTTTACCCATGAGTATTTTTTCACCATCAGCACAAATGTCAAGACTCCAGAAAAGCAAACAACATTTTAGTATATCTAGGAAAGTAATTTTGACCTCCCCAACACCTTCCAAGGATCATGGGAACCCCCAATCATTTGTAGAGTATGTTTTGAAGAGCAGAAGTGCTGCAGTAAGGGAGATTATCAAATAATCCATTTACTCATTTAAACCAGCATAAAGTACTGAATAGCAAGTCATTCCATGACATTTTAATTTCCCTCTTTGATAGAAAAGTAGGCCAACAATATAAGAATGAAACAGTATCATTGTAATGAAATCATTTTGAAACTCTTTAGAAGTCTTGTTAGGTTTTCACGGCCATCAATATCAAAAAGCATTTGCTAAATTTGCAGTTCCCTAGAACAGATCCCTCTTTCTCCTAAAGTTTTAAAATGTAAACTAGAATATATTGCCAGAATTCAGCACAGGGATAAATATGTAAGAGAAGCAGGTAGCAAAGTGTTTTTTAAATGAGCTAAGATTTAAACAATGGAATTTATATGCCAAATATTCAGATCTTATTTATTGTCAAGGTCTTGCCCAGGATACCATCCTTAACAGCAAGTCATAAAGAGTTTTTCAATATGAACAGCACAAGGAGGCAACATCTATCTGAAGGCACCCCCCTCCAAAAAAAGACTTTTAGTGGCTCCTTATTAACCTGAAAGTTCTGTGAAACATGTTTCACAGGATGAGCCCTGGTGATGATCTATCAAACCCACCTATGATTCCAAAAAGAAACAGACTGTGTAATATATTTGCATATAGCTCTAACCAAGGAATTTGGTTAAATTGCACTGCATCCTGGAAATAGGCCAGGTAATTTTTTAAAAATGTATCAGTCCACTGGGTAGAGTTCTAGGGCATAGAATTTCTAGAGGCAGAGTTTTGTTATAGATTTATTTGCGTTTGTTTAATATCTGCCTTTGTCACTCACCACAGTATCCACAGAGCCTGGCGTAATGTTCAATAAATATTTGCTGAATAAATAAATAACTGATTTCTACTACATGGTCCTTCATGGTCTTACCTCTACCCACCTTCCTAGCCCCATCTCCTACCATGCTCCTCCAGGCATTTCAGAGCTCACATCATACTAACTTTATTTTCATTCCTTAGATGCACCAGATTTTCTACCACCAAAGAACCTATGATATTTTCTTTGCTTAGAATGCCCTCCCACCCTATTCTCTAATTATTCCTCATTTGTTAGATATCACCTCCAGTTTTAGGTTTAGGTTCTTCAAGAAAGCCTACCTTGAACCACATGACTAGAGCAAAGCTCCCCTTATAACCTTTGGCAGGACCAAGCACAGATGCATTTCATTTGTCTGTGTGGTTATTTGACTGATGTTGGTCCGTATCCCTACCTGACTAGATAGTAAGTTACATGAAGGAAGGTACTAGGTTTGTTTTCACTCAGCATTGTATGGCATGCATGGTACAATGCCTGGGCCAAGGTAAGTGCTTCACCATTATGTGTTAAATGAATAAGGGAGTAAATGGACTGTACTGTTTCCCTGTCATGTAAGGCATCTAATACCATTTAGGATTGAGGAGGGACACTGGAGGAGTCACTGCTTATTCTCCCACTATTTCAATTCTTCTTACTCCCCTTATTCTCCTCCACAGTTTGTTTTCTGTGGTTACTCAGCTGAAGTGGCCATTGGAACCCTGATACGCTAGGATAATTATTTAGAGCTGGAGTGGGCAAACTATCACACTCAGATCAAATCTGGCCTAAAGCCAGTTTTTATAAATAAAGTTTTATTGGAACACAACTATGCCCATTCATTTGTATATCACCTATGACTGCTTCTGTTTCACAGCAGCAGAGTTGAGAAACTGCAACAGAAACTATGTGTCTTGTGAAGTCTAAAATATCTTCTATCTGGCCCTTTACAGAGAGTTTGGCAACTTATTTTTTTAAAGATATTTTTAAATTTATTTTTGAGACAGAGGGGAAGGGAGGGAGAAAGAGAGGGAGAGAAACATCAATGTGTGGTGGCCTCCTGTGTGCCCCCAGTGGGGACCTGGCCCCCAACCCAGGCATGTGCCCTGACTGGGAATTGAACCAGCAACTCTTTGGTTTGCAGGCCAGCACTCAATCCACTGAGCCACACCAGCCAGGGCATTATTTTTTTACAGAAATATATGGGTTTTTTGAAAGCCTATATTTTAGTTGAACTTCCCATAGATTGCTGGACTTTCTACTTACACAGTTATAAAGATCACTGTGTATGAGGGCTTGATACAAAAGGATATTAGGCAACTAATAGTCTTTCCACACAATCTTCACAAAAGAAGATGTTCTTTGATTTGTAGCCAGAGTTACTTCTTTATAGAGTCTGCAAATTTTGAGTTCCTTGCACAATAATAGCTAATATTTATTGATCACTGTCAATGAATCAAGCTCAATTCTAAGCACCTTACATAGGATTATCTCATTTATTTCTCACAAAAACTCTATGGTTCAATCGTCATCATCATCATCATCATTATCATTCCTGCTTCACAGATGAGAAGAATAAGGCACAGAGAGGTTACACAGCATGCCAATGTCACACAGCTTGTAAAAGTACTTGAGCAAGAATTTAATTTGGAGGACTCTGACTCAGATAAGTCCTGTGCTTTTAACCATTCCACAATCCTGTCTCTCTGAATCTTTTTCTCCAAAAGAGTCACTCTATTTATGATTTCTAAATATGAAGACAGTTTATGTGCTGTTGTTGCCAAGTGGAAACACTTAACGTTTGAGGTTTAGAGATGAAATACAGAAAGGCCTTTAAAATTCCAGGGCTTGGCAGAGTGCCAGGCACATAAAATTTACTCAGTAAATCTCCATATTGTTGTTGGAGATGGGATGACGTTGAAGATGTAGAGGAAAAAGAGAAAGAATTCTTTACTAGGAGTTTCACCTCAACCTAGGTCATTGCCAATGAAGGAGTAGTTCCAGGTATTGGATTTACTGCCTAGGGATCTGGTGACCTCTGAGCATGTGAGGGGAAGTCAAAATATCTCAATACTTGGATTATTTCTTTCTTGTAAACAAAAAGGAAGATCAAAGCAAGCAGTAATTAATTAACTATAGTAATGAATCAATAAGCCATACTCTCTAAGATTTAAAATAATTACAACATAGATATAGAGAACATACTGGTAGTTGCCAGAAGGGAGGAGAGAGTAGGATATATAGGTCAATGGGGGTCAAAGATACAAACTTCCAGTTATAAAATAAATAAGTCATAGAGATGTACAGCCTGGTGACAATAGTCAATAAAACAGTATTCTATATTTGAAAATTGTCAAGAGAGTAAATCTTAAAAGTTCTCATCACAAGAAAAAAAACTTTATAATTATGTATGGGGATGATGGTAACTAGACTTATTGTGGTGACCATTTCACAGCATATACAAATCAAATCATCATGTTGTACACTTAAAACTAATAAATGTTATATGTCAATTATACCTCAATTTAAAAAAAATGATAACACATCTCATTTGATGAAGTGTGAGTACACAAAATGTAGCCTATTTCATTCAGTTTTCTGATATGACTTAACAGACCATCAAAACAGTACTGTCATGAGTACCACCACAATCAATGCTTAGCTCTCTCTTTTTTCTTTCTATATATTGTTCATTGTTTTTATGGGCTCTGGTTAGTTCAGTGATGCACTGTGACAGACCATCCTCTCCTCTTATAAAGTGGTCACATGATCTCAGATATGGACCATTAAAATAACGAAGCCCAAATTCCAACAAAATTGAGATTCCCCTCACCAAAAGATAGGCCATATTTTACCTCAGTTGGTGCACAAAGCTTTGCTTCTGCTTTCTGAAATAACTGCACTATTTGGGGTCACCGGTAGCCGCAGCAATTTTCGTGTCCTCTATTCTCTGGTTTGTGTTACAATGAATTAACATTGTTTCAATGCCAATAACCTTGTTGTATTCCAGGACTTGGTTATTGGTGATTCTATCCTGACAGTCAATGCTAATTACAGCTTGTAGCTGACCCCAACACACTTAATTTGGTAAGCTAACAAGTTCCAGGGATACCTAGATCAGATGTCCAATTCCCACTAACAGGCCCATACTGTTTGTATGTTGGGGAACTTGTGAACCAGCTAGAATTTTCAAGGCAGCCAGATTTATTCAAAAGTTGCCATAGCCCCATTCTATTGATGGCATTAAGGGCTTCTGTAGGTCAAAATACCATGTGTGATCTTAGTGTTCCTCCCTACATTTTTGCAAAATCACCCAAACGATCATGCACAATGGAAACATCTTGCTGCTTAATATTTCATTCTAATTCCTTGAATTCATGGTTGTGAGGTACTGTATTAGGAAGAATTTTGCCATCCAGAGGAGAAATAGGAATATGTTCTTTCATTCTTCCATTCGACAGCTATTTATTGTGTGCCTACTATGTGCCAGGCTATATTCTATGTGCTAGGGATACAGCAGTACAACAAAATGTACCAGAATCCCCTGCTCTCAGGGAGTTTACATTCTTGCTGGGAAGGAAATGGACAAACAAATACAGGATGCCAAGTGGTTATAACTGCTATGAAGAATAATAAGTTAAGAGGAGGGATGGAAGAGGGAGGGAGAGACAGAAAGAGAGAGAATGAGTGAATAAATGTTAAGGGTGTGTACTACTTTACGTAAGGTAGTTAAATAGGGTAGCTAGGGAAGGCTTCTATATCCACCCAGGCCTGAATGAAATGAGGGATGTAAGAGTTGCATTCTGAGTGGCAGGAATGCATGGCCTTGGGGCAAGATAGTGCTTGGGTTGGTTATTCTGGGGACAGCAAGGAGGCTTTTGCTAAAAGGCTAAAAGCAGAGTGAGGGAAAAGGGGGAATGGTATAAGCTAACGTCAAAGAGATAGGAAGTAGATAATGTTGGAGCTCGTATTATGATAAAAATTGATCTTGTTTTTGCATTTGTTTTAGAGTTTCTATTTGTAAACTGGACAATTGATTAATATAATAATGCCTTATTTAGATATTTTGATATTTAGTCACAGTGGTAGAAGCAGCCATACCTAAGTATCTCAGAAGCCTTTATTTTCAAAGGAAACATAATTTGGAAAAAAAAAAAAAAACAATACAGATACAGTGTAACAGCACTGTGTCTTACTCAAGGCAGACTAGTTCTCAGTGGATGACTTATTTTTTGGAATGATAATGTCTGACATTTTGAAAATGCTTTCAGATCTGTGATGTCATCAGACTCTCATAACAACCCCAAGAGACAGGGAGGATGGTGGGTATTTACTGATATAGAAAGAAAGGCAGTTGATACGGTTTACCCCAAGAATACTCAGCATGAGTCAGTATCAGAAATGGAGACTCCTAACTCTGAATGTACCACTCCCTCATGCCTGCTAAAGTATTATTGAGTAATCTTCTGACTCAGAGGTCAAAATGTTGAATCAACCAAATTATCAGCTTCTGTCCTTCCAGCTCTCAAGGGCATAAAAATATGCACTACGAAATTGAGTAATGGAGGGGGAAAGACCTCTTTCTCTCCTCTCTCTCCCATACCAGGGTCATTTACCAGAAGCCTATGTACTTTGAAAGCATAGCTCTACTTTCACAGAATGGCTGAGCATGTAGAACCCCACTGCTCTGAACACCGCAACAGTACAGGGACCATCCTTTTCCTACCCTGACAGGAACCATTCTGGAAGAGTACACCAGATCTCTCTGGGTCCCATGTGTCTACAAATAAGGCTCAATATTTTACCAAGTTAAAATTCTGCCACCATGTACTCAATTTAATAGTATATTTACTAGCATGTTACTAATAATATTTGGTAAAAAGTAAAAGTACATCCTCATAAAAATGGCTCAATCCCTTTCAACAAATGTAATGCTGATTTGAAAAGGGGGGAGTTAGTTTTTGAACATTATCAAGTAATTGAGTGGCAAAGCAGAAGAAGAATTTAGGATTTCTGAACTCCAGAAGTAGAGAGATAATCCATGTACTGTCACAGCTACTTTTCATTGCAAATATTCACTTTTTCTGAAGCCCAGTTGTCTCCAATCTCACTCCTAAACAAGCTCGCTCACATTCGCAGCTCAATTACCACTTGCATGCAGATGAATTTCCCAGTTTATATTTCCAGTTCAGACCCCTGATTGGACCTTCAGATCAGTATATGTATTTATTTATTTTATTTTATTTTTAATATTTTATTTATTTATCCTTAGATAGAGGGGAACGGAGGGAGAAAAAGAGGGAGGGAAACATCAATATGTGGTTGCCTCTCACGCACCCCTCCACCAGGGACCTGGCTCTCAACCCAGGCATGTGCTCTGACCAGGAATTAAACTGGTAACGCTGTGGTTCACAGGCCAGCACTCAATCCACTGAGCCAAACCGGCCAGGGCCAGATCAGTATATTTAAATGCCTACTGGACCTCTCCTCAAGGATATTCCAAAGGCCCCTCAAACTCAACTTTGCTACTGAAACTTGGTCGTCTCCTAGCCTTCCCTATCTCTGGATTGTCCTACCATTTTATCCAGTTGTACTTAGGGAACTTTTAATAACTCCCAATTCCTCCCCCACGTTGAACTCTGGTTTTTGTGGGGTTTTATGGTCTAATTTTGCTTATTTTACTTCCTAAAAATATCTCCAAAATCTATCCACTTCTTCCCACCTCCATTGCCACCATCCTACCATCGCTTCTTTCCTAGACCACTGCAATAGCTCCTAATCTACTCCCATTCACTCTGGCTCCCCTTTAATCCGTTCCCTTGATTGCAGCCAGAATGATCTTTGCATAAGAAACTCCACATTAACCTCATGCTTAAAAGCTTTATGGCTTCCCATCACTCTTACAATAAAAACAAAATTCCTTAATACAGCCTACAAGGACCTGCATGACCTGGCACATAGTTATTTCTCTAGACTCATCTTGATTCCTCTGTACTACCACATTTGTCTCTAAGGCCTTCACATCATCAGGCTCCCTCCTGCTATGAGGCCTTGGCATATTTTGATTTGTTTGATTCATTTGTTGTTCCTTTTTTTTGTCTCTTAACCATCCTTCAGATCTCATTTCAAATAACACCCTCGAGGTGGCTTTCCTTAATCCCCCTGAGTAGGTCAGCTCCAACTGTTACAAGGTGTCATAGCCCTGTGTACTGTCCTCTGCAGCACTTCTCAGTTTCTTTTGAAATTTGATAATGTGATTATTTCATTATTGTTTGTCTCTCCACTAGGTTGTTAGTTCCTTGAGAGCAAGAATTTAGTGTGTCTAAATGTGTCTGGCACCTAGTATATACTTAATACATACTTGCTGAATGAATGACTATGTGTGTTAAAGTACTTTGGGTCAGTGACTCTTTCTCTGGAGAAAAAAAATATACTAGATCTTTTCAATTTTTTACATTTCTTAAGCTACTAAGTGGATTCCATAGCCATGCCCAAGTTCAAATAGTTGCCTATGTCTTGTAATAGTACATTCAAGGATGGCAAAAATAGACCTAGTTATGCCTCCCATAAATTTAAATACCAGTGAAATGAAAGGGATAGAGCTTTGCAACTGGAATTTCTGATGTAACCATTGAAGAGAATACCACCTCAGTACCTTTAGAACAATTTAATTTTTAAACAGTTTATCCATTGAAGCTTTTCCCCCTTTGAAATAGACTTATTTTTAAAGCAATTTTAGGTTCATAGCAAAACTGAGCAGAAAATACTGAGAGTTCCCATATACTCCATGGCCCAACATAACTGCTACACCTCCCACTATCAGCATCTTGAACCAGAGTGGCACATTTGTTACAATTGATGAAACTACATTGACACATCATAATCACCCAAACTCCATAGTTTACATTAGGTTCACTCTTGGTGTTGTACATTCTATGGGTTTTGACAAATGTATAATGATATGCATTCACCATTACAGTATCTTACAGAGTATTTTCACTGCCCTAAAAATACTCTGTACTTCACTTATTCATCCCTCCCTCCCCGCTGCCCTTGCAAACCACTGACCTTTTAACTATGTCCACAGTTTTACCTTTCCCAGAACATAATTGGAATCATATAGTATGTAGCCTTTTTATTGGCTTCTTTCACTTGGTAATATGCAGTTAAGATTCTTCCATATTGTTTAATACCTTGATAGCTCATTTCTTTTTATCATTGAATAAACTCTATTGTGTGGATGTGCCACCGTTTTTTTTTAAAGATTTTATTTATTTATTTTTAGAGAGGAGAAGGGAAGGAGAAAGAGAGGGAGAGAAACATCAATGTGTGGTTGCCTCTTGCATTCCCCCAACCAGGGACCTGGCCCACAACCCAGGCATGTGCCCTGATTGGGAATCAAACTAGCGATCTTTTGGTTCTCAGACCAGCGCTCAATCCACTGAACCATACTAGCCAGGCATATTTCATTTGTAATATTAGCAATTTGTATCATCTCTCTTTATTTCTTAGCCTAGCAAGAGACTTACCGATTTTACTGATCTTTTGAAAGAAACAACTTTTAGTTTAGTGATTTTCCTCTATTGATTTCTTGTTTTCAATTTTATTGATTTCTGTTCTAATTTGTATTGTTTTCTTCTTTATGCTTGCTTTGGGTTTATTTTACTAGTTAGTTGTGGAATATTCTATTGACATATCCTCAAGCTCAGTGATTATTTTCTTATCTATGTCCAGTCTACCACTGAGCCAATCAAAGGCATTTTTCATTTCTGTTACGGTACTTGTGATATCTACCATTTCTTTTTTATTCTTTTTTAGAATTTCCACTTCTCTGCTTACATTATCTATCTGTTCTGGCATGTTCACTTTTTCATCAGAGCCCTTGGCATATTAATCATAGTTGTTTTACATTAGTTGGTCATAATTCCAACATCCCCGCCATATGTGTCTCGTTCTGATGCTTATTTTGTCTCTTCGAACTATACATTTTTTGCAATTTAGTATGCCTCAATTTGTTTGTTGTTGTTGAAAGCCAGACATGATGTACTAAATGGAAATATCTGTAATAAATAGGTCTTTCATGACATGCTAATAAGATGTAAGGGGAGGAAAAGTGTTTTATAGTCTTATGATTAGGTCTCATTCTTTTAATGAGCAGGTGCCCCAAACCTATAAACTTCAGCAGTGTTTCTCAGTCCTCCTCCTCCCACCTTAGATAGCACAGGATGGCCGGAGGGGGCTGGAGTTGGGTATTTTCCTTCCCCCCTGTGGAAGACTAGAGGGAGTGGAAGTTGGGTTTTTCCCTTCCCCCAGAATTGTGCATGTTGCTTTCCCCACGTGGAAGGCTAAAGCAAGCTGAAATTGAGAATTTCCTTTCCACTAGGTGAGGCTCTGGTAAAATAGGTTCTTTTGAAGGCAGTTCTTGTGAAGAAAAATGGTTGCTTTTCCCCTCCTCCTGCCAGAAGCCTGAAGGGATTTTCCATTTTTCTTCACCGTAAGGATCTGGT
Organism: Desmodus rotundus; assembly: GCF_022682495.2. Taxonomy (NCBI): domain Eukaryota; kingdom Metazoa; phylum Chordata; class Mammalia; order Chiroptera; family Phyllostomidae; genus Desmodus; species Desmodus rotundus. The sequence continues at coordinate 47,458,331 of NC_071400.1, read as the reverse complement.
AGAGATCCAGGAGGTAAAACTCATACAAGTAAGTGCAGGTTACCTGCTGGAGTTTACCTCACATATTTGTTTATGCTGAGACTCCAATAATTCATCAATTACAATTCAGTTTTCCTACCCCAGTACTGGCTTCTGTGGAAATTTCTGCCTTGGGTTTCTGCTTGTGACTCTCTGAATCTGCCTGTCCGTCTCTTCAATTGTGAGAGCAGCATTTTGCTTTGTGACCTCACTCGTTTGTGAATCTAAGAAGAGTTGTTGATTTTTCATTGTGTTCAGCTTTTCACTTTTGTTAAGAATGGAGTGACAACTTCCAAGCTCCTTACAAGCTGGATAGGAAACCAGAAGTGCCTGTTGTGTTTTTAATGCCACATTTCACTGTATATACTATCTCTGCTTAGATTAAAAAGTTAAAAAGAAAAGAAAGTAATGTGATCTTTGTTAAAGAGTAAATTGCTGCCTTGGCCAGAGTGGCTCAGTTGGTTGGGCATCATCCCCCACAAACCAAAAGGTGGCAGGTTTGATTCCCAGTGAGGGAATATGCCCAGCTTGCAGGTTCAGTCCCTAGTTGGGGTGCATGCAGGAGGAAACGGATCCATGTTTCTTTCTCACATTTATTTTTATTTCTCACTCTTTCTCCTTTCCTTCCCCTCTCTCTGGAATCAATAAAAAGACAAAAATTTAAAAAGGTAAATTGCTTACTCAAGTATTGACAGGCTAGAAAGGTAGGCTCTTTATTATCTATTAACTCTACAATTAATCAAATTGTTATTAGTATACCCAGGCAAAGGTTAAGTTTTACATAAGAAAAGGTCTTCAACCTCAATGCATGGAGAATTAATGGTGAACAAGGACTATACCCCAAGCCATTGTTTCATATGTTTACTTTGCTCCATATCTGTATCATCATACCTCCTCTTGTACTATTAAAAGATGACATTGTTGGCAGAGTTTTGTCCTCCATGTATGGAAGAATGACTGAAGAGTCTCATAAATGATGCTGTCCTCTCAACACTCATGTGTGTAAGAACATCTAGCTGCCATTTCTGTGGTCTTTCAAGGTTTATATCTTAAAAGGTCTACCCCAATTGGCATTCTGTCTCTCCCCAACTTCCTTCCAGCTTTCCCCAGTATGAATCTTCTGCTTGCATCAGACCAGTCTCTGGACACTCTCTGCCATCCCATGTTCATTGTCAGTTTCTGACCTCACTCATATTTGTCTCTTCTTGAAATGAAGCACTCTTCCGTGCTTCCTACTCTCCTTCAGTGTCCAGCCAACTCAAATCTCTGTGAAACTCTCTACTACCCTGGCATTTTTGGACTTGTTTTGACACTGCCAGTTATCACCAAAGCATTTTGCCCATCTTTTTTGTTTTATAGGTTTCTCTGATTTATGTACTAAAATCTTATCTCCAAAATGAAAATTCTATCTTATGTCTCTCCCTGTGGCTCAGTTGGTTGGAGCACCATCCCATAAACTGAAAGTTTGCAGGTTTGATTCCTGATCAAGGCACATAGGGGAGGCAACTGATTAATGTTTCTCTCTCACATTGATCATTCCCTCCCTCTCTCTCTCTCCCTTCCTTCCTCTCTAAAACCAATAAGCATGCTCTCAGGTGAGGATTACAAAAATTATATCTCATGTCTCTTTCACATCCCCCCAGCACCTACTATAGTGGAAAATGCATTGAAGCTTCTGCGTGTTCATGACGTGCATGGTTGCTGCCATGTTGGTGTGTTTATTGCTATGAATATCTAAAATTCTATAGTAATGGGAACATCTTCAGACCTTCACTTTACTTAGACTTTATGGCATTTTTCTCAGGGAGAGGGGCTACATGTCTATAGTTACCCAACTTTTGTTTGCTATGTGGAAACTGTTGGTATGTGTACCGTATCTAGTATAATTCTACTTACCTTTGTTCTAAAATATCTGTTTTTGTTATCTAGGGTTTTCATTTGATTTTATACATGATGCTATAGTTATTTTAAAAAACCCCCAGACCCAACTCTGAAGATCTTTGGATCGATCTAAAGATTGATTTGCTTTAACACTCTATATTTACTTAATCTCCTGAGACATTGATTTTATAATTTTGGCATTCTGCTTTGTCTAGACAGGATTTGTAAGTAGTTTTTAGTTGTCTATCTCCATAAATATCTTAGGATGTCATGTAACATTTCTATTATACAATTTAGTATATGACCTTAGTAGTATTTGTATGTATTGTCTTGATCCTTTACATGTCATCCTGAAAACACTGCAGGGGGCACTCGGATCTTCTGTGAGTTACATGTTAATTGTGAAGCAGACTAGAAGTGTACCCCAAAGACTACTTTCCAAGTTCCTTGTTGGGTCATCACTCCCAGCTGCCAGAGATACAAATGAACCTACCTTCTTTATATCCTTAGTGACAGAGAATTGTCATGATGCTAACATCAATTATATAACTCACTGTTTTATTATGAAATCTTAAATGGATCTCATATGAATTTTAGCAATAATGCATGTGGAAAAGGTCCAGGAAAAACTGTCCTAAATATTTTCTCAGTTGATAATATAGTCTAGAAATCTTGGTGTTCACTAATGTTCTTTGTGTCTGTCACAATGCAAAGAGCATGAATGCCTGTTATTTCATGTTGACTAAACAGTTCAAAGAAAATGAGACAAAGAATAAAATGATGTTATATTTATCTAAGAGTTACAACAGCCTGGATTTTCAGCCAAGCAATGGCTTAAAGAGACTGACTTTCATAAAAAGGAACATTGGTCATTGAAAAAAGCTAGTAGCTCCCACTGGAAAGTGTTTGTAAAAGGATATTTAGATCTTACCAAGGGAGATGAAAGATAAAGCTAAATGAGTCTTCTGAGGGAGGAGTGTCTTTGTAGACTTAAGCGACTATCTGAGGAAGACTAGTCCTAGGGAATTTACAGAGGATGAGAGCTGTGGCCAGTTACTATGATGTTAGATAAAATAGCTCCAAGGACTCTCATGGAAACTGCAATAGAATTCTTTTAGATTTAGGAGGAAAATGACGGCTTAGGCTTGGAGCAGTATTATTCTACAGTGGAAGTTAGCTTAAGAAATTCAAGTTCTTATTAGAACTGAGGGCTAGACAGCAAGAATTATGTGACACAAATACCCTGGACTTTTCCAGATGGTGAAATGAGATCTCATGAACATTGTTATCCAAATTTCATCAGCCACAAGGCCCTGCCTGCTTACAGAAGAATGTCACCCTTTCCAAAGACTCTCCAAGGACTCCTCAGCAAGGGGGATATGCTTATAACAAGCTCACTCATGTTTTTATAATCCAGACTACTAGTCCAGGCACCTCATCACCGTATCTGTTGCTGATTCCCTTTGTGTGAATAGCACTGAGCTTCTAGTCCTTGAGGTACTGAGAACTGGGCCCCTCACTCAACTGTATTTTAATTTTACCACTTGGGCCCTAAACAACGTTATTTGTGTCCATAATCATAGAAGACCCTTCATGAAAATGGTTCCTTCAGCTTTTGGCTCTGTGTTCCCCAATCTGCTTTGAATCCAAAGGGCTAGCCAGAGCACCAACACTCTACTTTCCCCTCCACTCTTTCCAGCACTCTCTCTCTCTTCTTTTGTGTACTCCAGTAAAAAACAACAAACAAGAACCCAATGCGTCACTCTTTCTTAGACTCAAACCCCAAAGGCAGCACTCATAGAGACTTATGCTAATAGGTCAAGGAAGGAATTGAAGAAAGCATCACCTGATTTCTTTCAGACACAAGTTCTAGCGCAAGCTTTGGACCAGCCAAGATACTGTTACACATATAACAAAAACATAGGCTATATTTCTAATAGGGCCTGGGTGGGAATAGGAATAGCATATCAGAGGAAGGAAAGTGGTATAAAAGGAACCACCACTTCGGAAAGAGAATTAAAACTTAAAAAAGTCAATGATTCCCTTTTTTTGTTCTTTCTTCCTGTTCCCTCCATTTTTTCAGTTTTAATTTCAACATTGAGTCAAACTGCTTTTTTCCTTCATTTTTACATCAAGAATATGACAGAAATTAATTAGTATTCATGGCTGAACAACCACTAGTTAAGACAATTTATGATGTTGACTTTGGCAGGCCTTTTTGCCTTAGATCAATTCTATTTTATATCTGAGCCAAAGCCTTCTGTTCTATAAGTCAGTGCAGTATCTTTCCAAGCAAAGCAGCCTTAATATGAAGACAATATCACTCTCAAACTATAGTTACTGCAACAGTGAAGAAATGCAGGTAACCCTTTTTAATTCGTCATCTCACTATGAAGATTTTCAAACTATAAAAAAGAAACAAATAATTGAACTATTATCCCATGTCTTGAAGTAGAAGAATTTAGAGACTTCACTTGTTAGATATTGTTACCTATGAGAAAAATGACAATAAACCCTACTTCAATTGGTATGCTGTGAATTTGCAGACAAAAGTGAAGAGGGGGAAGGTTCTGGAAGCTGTGTGTGAGGACTCAGGAGATCTTAACATCATAAGAAAAATTCTTATGTATCAAGAATTTCTGACAACATAGAGAAGAACTTGGAGTAGCTAAAATATTATAAAGGGTGTGAAGTGCTATGAGAGAGGCAAGTGGTTAGATTGACCCAGAGAAGTGGTTTTCAATCAGGGGAGATTTTGCCCCCTAGGGGACTTCTGGCAATGCCTGCAGTTATTATTTTAAAAAATAAACTTTTAAATTTTCATGTAGTTTTAGAATAACAGAAAAGTTGCAAACATGGTACAGAGGCTTCTGAATATCTCTACTTAGTTTCTCCTGTTGTTAATATCTCACAGTAGTGTGATACATTATTACAACTAAAGAAACAATTTGATACTTTATTATTAACTGAAGTTCATGCTTTATTTAGATTTCTTTAGTTCTTACCTAACATCATTTTGTTTGTTTGTTTGTTTCCGGATCCCATCAATGAAACCATATTGCACGTAGTTGTCACATCTCCTTAAGCTTCTCTCCACTGTGACAGTTTCTCAGACTTTCCTTGCTTTTAAAAACTTTTCTAAAAATTTATTTATTTTATGAGAGAGGATATGGGAGGGAGAAAGAGAGGAAGAGAAACATGGATGTAAGAGAGAAACATCAGAGGAGAACCAAGATGGCGGCATAGGTAGACACACTGCGCCTCCTCGCACAACCAGAACTGACAGAAAATCAAACAGCAAGGAAGTCCGACACCAAGGAAATAAAAAATAAACATTCATCCAGACCGGTAGGAGGGGCGGAGAGGGCTTGCGTGGCCGTGGCGGGACCGAGACTAGCGGAGTGTGGGACGAACGGGGCAGGCAGTCTGACCACTAGCAGACCCTGAGGCCCCACATTCGAGTACAGATGAACCGGACAAACGGCGGGGAGCGAAGCAGACCGCGTTACCCAGGGCTCCAGCTCTGGGGCCTCAAACCTCTGATTGAAAGCGCCAGTGGGGGTTGGGGCAGCAGAAGAGACTCCCAGCCTCACGGCAGAGGTCGTTGGAGAGACCCACAGGGGCCTAGAGTGTGCACAAGCCCACCCACTCAGGAGCCAGCACCAGAGGGGCCCAGTTTGATTGTGGGTATTGGAGTGAAAGATTGAAGTCCGGTGGAGAGTGGAGTGGGCGCCATTGCTCCCTCCTGGCCCCTCCCCCACGTACTGTGTCACAGCGCAGCGACCAGAGTTACCCCGCCCCTCCCCGGGAACACCTGAGGCTCTGCCCCTTTAAGTAACAGATGCTCCAAGACAAAAAAAAAAAAAAAAAAAAAAAGGCCTAAATGACAGAACGCTTCAAAGCTCCAGAAAAAATAAAACTAAGCGAGGAAGAGATAGCCAACCTATCGGATGCACAGTTCAAAACACTGGTTATCAAGACGCTCACAGAATTGGTTGAATCTGTTCGAAAATCAGATGAAAAAATGAAGCCTATGCTGAGAAAAACAAAGGAAAATGCACAGGGAACCAATAGTGATGCGAAGGAAACTGGGACTCAAATCAACGGTGTGGACCAGAAGGAAGAAAGAATCATCCGACCAGAAAGGAATGAAGAAACAAGAATTCGGAAAAATGAGGAGAGACTTAGGAACCTCCAGGACATCTTGAAACGTTCCAACATCCGAATTATAGGGGTGCCAGAAGGAGAAGAGGAAGAACAAAAAATTGAAAACTTATTTGAACAAATAATGAAGGAGAACTTCCCTCATCTGGCAAAGGAAATAGACTTCAGGGAAGTCTATTAGAGTCCAGGAAGCTCAGAGAGTCCCAAAGAAGCTGGACTCAAGGAGGAACACACCAAGTCACATCATAATTACATTACCCAAGATTAAACGCAAGGACCTATATCCAAGATTACTGTATCCAGCAAAGCTATCATTTAGAATGGAAGGGAAGATAAAGTGCTTCTCAGATAAGGTCAGGTTGAAGAAGTTCATCATCACCAAGCCCTTATTATATGAAATGTTAAAGGGACTTACCTAAGAAAAAGAAGATCAAAAATAGGAACAGTAAAAATGACAGCAAACTCACAGTTATTAACGACCACAGCTAAAACAAAAACAAGAGCAAACTAAGCAAACAACTAGAACAGAAACGGAACCACAGAAATGGAGCTCACATGGAGGGTTATCAACAGGGGAGTGGGAGGGGGAGGGGGGGAAAGGTACAGAGAATAAGTAGCATAGATGATAGGTGGAAAATAGACAGGGGGAGGGTAAGAATAGTGTAGGAAATGTAGAAGCCAAAGAACTTATAAGTATGACCCATGGACATGAACTATAGGGGGGGAATGTGGGAGGGAGGGGGTGGGCAGGATGGAGTGGAGTGAGGGGGGGAATGGGACAACTGTAATAGTATAATGAATAAATATATTTTTAAAAAAGAGAGAGAGAAACATCAATGGGTTGCCTCTCATATGCATCCCTACCGGGCACCGAACAGGCAACCCCAGCATGTGTCCTGACCAGGAATTGAACTGGCAACCTTTCACCTTGGAGGATGACGTCCAACCAACTGAGCCACACTAGTCAGGGCTTCTTGCTTTTTATGACCTTGACAGTGTTGAGGAATACAGGTCAGGTATTTTATAGAATGTCCCTTAATTGGGATTTATCTGATGTTATTTCCACAATTAGACTGGGGTTATGTGTTTTTATGGGGAAGGACAATCGTGATGAAATGCCACTCTTATCATATCTAGGGCTATCAACATGACTTATCATTGATGGTGTTAATCTTGACCACCTATCCAAGATAGAGTTTGTGAAGATTTTTCCACTGTAAAGTTATTTCCCTCCCCTAACACATTCAACACTCTAATCTTTGGAAGCAAGTTACTATGTGCAGCCCTCACTTGCCTGGTGAGTAGCTATGCTCCATCTTCCGGGGGGGAGGGGGTGCAGGGTGTAGCAATGTCTACAGAAAATTACTGGAATTCTGTATGGGAGATTTGTATCTTCTCCCATATTTATTTATTCATCATTTATTTACATTCATATGGACTGCAGGATACTTATTGGAGATATTTCATGTTTTGTAAGGGATCTGGGTTTGGCACTTATGACATTTAGTAGCAAAGACCAGGGATGCTTGTCCTGTAAATCACAGGGCAGATTCCCACAACAGAAGTTATCTGGCCCCAAATGTCAATAGCACCAAGGTTGAGAAACCCTGCTGTAGAGCCTTTGATGTTCTACTCTGTTAGGTGCTGCCTATGGAAATGCAGCTCTAATTTTTGTAATTGAAGTCAGTAAATAAAAGTTGTGTTTTCAGATAAGTTTGTTGAAATGCATAAAATTAATAATTGTTTTGGTTTAATCTAGACATAAAATAGGATGTTTTGTCTCTCTAAGGCTCTGTATAAACAAAATGACCTGGGAAGTTGGGATGGTCTGACTGTACTCAGACTATTCAAATCCAGTGGTATCCTCCACCTACCACTCTGACATTAAAGAAAAGAAATGGCTCAACTTGTACACATTTGTACTCTGCATTGAATAAATTTACTGAATATTTACTTAGCACCACTGTATGAGTTTCAGTAATCAAGCTTTGAAATGAGCTTGGAGGTGTGAAAGATGAGATTTTACAAAAATGCCATTTCCTTCAAAGTTGGCCTCCTCTACACAGCACCTTTTCACTTTCTTGCGTTGAACTAAAACAGTGGCACTGAGCCAAAGTCAATTTTGTACCCCCCCCCAAGACATTTGGCAATATCGGAAGCAGTTTGGTGATAGGTGTCACAACCTTGGGAGAGGAGTGTTACCGGCATGTAGTGCGTAGAGACCTGGGTTGCTGTTAAACATGCTACAATTCACAAGACAGCTCCCCAAATAAAAGAATTATCCAGCCACAAATGCCAACAGTGATGACTTTGAGAAACTCTGAACTGAAGGGGAAGAGAATAACCTTCCAGGTTAATCAAATTAATTTCTCACAACCACAGAGAGGTATAGTTGTCTTCGTATGTCCCCCTTTAAATGGCATGTACGTGCACACATGTGTGTGAGTGCATGTGATTAACCCCCTTTCGGCCACATTATTGTTGGGGTTGAAGGACATTCCAGAGCATACGCATACTTGAGTAAACTCAGACTCCTTACCCTAGCCTATAAAATCCTGAAAACCAAGGTCTCCCCACCTTTCTGTCTTCTTTCCAGACCCCTCTGCCCTTGGCTCTATTGATCCATCCAGCTGTACAAGGCCCAAGCCCTGACTGGTTTTGTGACCTTTGCATTTGATGATCCTTCTGCCTGGAACACTGTTCCCCTAAACCTGGGCATGACTGGCTGCCTTTCATCATTCTCATCTCAGCTCAAATATCACCTCTTCAGCAAAGCATTTCCTAACACCCTATTTAAAGTACATCTTCATACAAAACATATTCTTGATCACATAGTTTTCTGTTGTCAATAGCACTTACCACTTTCTGAAGTTATCTTATGTGATTGTCTTCTACATTAGCATACATGCTCCCTACGAGCAAGGACCTTGTCTCTCTAGTTCAGCTTGTACCTGTGTGCCATACACCTAGTCTAGCACAGAGTCACAGTTAAATAAATATTTGTAGAATGTCTGAATGGATGGATGAATGACTTTGGAGTAAAGGTTTAAATATTTTTGGAAATTCTATATATGCAGGAATTTCTTTGTGCTTTTTAAACCTAAGAAAAAAATAAAATTGGGAAGTAACATTTTAAAATATGGAATACTTCAAAAGAATCACTTATAGCTTGAATGCTTCATCACTTAGGAACACACTACATAGTATGTAAGTTTTGTTAGATCATAAAATGGTTATATGTGTTATACTGCATGTAAATGAAGAATTTATTCACATAATTATGAATTTGTATTGAATTTTAAAATATTGCAACTTTATTTCTAGATTTTCCCCATTTAATAGAAGCAGAAAACCCCTTGAGGACAGATAAAAACATCAATAGTGAAGCTGAAGGTTTTAGGACTTAAGGTCCTATGCAGATGTAGAAAACATTCACTCTTAGAAAATGAGTCATGGGTCTTCCTGGGCCCAACCCTTGAGAATCTCACATTTTCTGCAACACTGGAAAGTTGCTTTCTGATATTGGTTCTCACAGACCTTGAATATTTGCTGACAAGTTAAATGAAATAACAGAAATATCATGAAAGTGCAAACAGGAAATAAGGAAGGCAGTGGCAGATGGGGCAAGGTGGCTCTGAACTCTGTATTTACTGGTAAGGAGGTTGCAACCTCGAGTGGACCTGTGTAGAGTAGGTTGAACACGTGAAGATAATTGACAAATGTATTGGAAAAGTTTGCTTTTTCCTTCAAAATTAAGTAAAAAATAAGAAACCATTGTTCCCCTCAAAGTTTCTATTTGCTTTCTTAGACATGTTCCAAATAAATTGAACAGACCACATTTTCTTGTTTTCTTTAGATATTCCTGATTTTTTTCCCTAGAAACTCAGAGCACTTTAATAAGCATAGTTATGGTAATTTTGCTTGTGACTAAATTGCCAGACTTCTGGGAAATTGACATGATGTAGGCAATGTGACAAAGTAGGATGAGTTTTGAGCCCAGGGTCAGGAGATCCGCGTTCCAGTCACGAGTTCTGAAATAACAAGTTTCGTAACCTTGGGTAAGTTACCTAACCTCTTGGAGCCCCTGTTTACTCATTTGTAAGTAAATGAATGATTGGACTCTAGATTAACTTTAAAGTCCTTTACCGCTTTAAATTTCTAGTTGAGAAGTTCATGTGTTATATACTTTAAATTTCAAAGGCCAATAAGCTCTTTCTTTGTTCACATGTATAGAAATTAAAACTGTTTCCTCAGTTTAAACCTGCAACAGCAGAATAAGTTAAAAAGGAAAAAGTGGCCCAGGGACACAGGCTTCCAAGTTCTGAGGCCATGTTCCTCTTTGTGTACTGGGCAAGTGCCTAGGTACACTTGTATGTGTGATATCTGCCCTCTGCCCTGAGGGTTCTTAATCTACATTTTGCAATGTGTGTCCCATATGTTTGTTTATCAAATGGAGCACAACTAGCTCATACAGGACACAGCAAGATACCCCAGTCAGTGGCTAAAATGCTTCTCATCTCCTGAACATTTCCAGTCTTAAATTTTATAACTTCTCTGACCCCAAATTAGGACACCTAGGCTTTCACTTAATTGATAATGCATTTTATTTTCTTAAGGAGGATACTAGGTTTTGAAACTTCTCCCCCCACTCACTTGTAGGAAAAGTTACAATAAATGGTAAAGTGATTCTGCTTTGCTTCCATAGGGGTTTCCCTCCAGGCCTTCTAACACAGGACCTAGGGAGCTCTCATTGCCAAAAGACTACAATTGGCAACTACAGCCCCTGATGAAGAGTTAAGAACTTAAGATCTATTGTATCTGGGAAAGATGTTACATTCAGGTTCGGCGTAGCATGTGTTTGTTGATGATGTTGGGATTAAAATGCAAAGCCTCAGATGAAAGTAGCTGACATGGTCTTTGCATTGGAATTTATTCCCAATTTTGAAGGTTTTTCAAATGTTTAAAAACTGTAGTAGATAAGATAAAGGTTCTGTCAAAATTTATTATTACAGAAGTTTATTACAGAGCTGGTCTGATATACATCATCTAAAGACCTGTTTTTGATATTTTTTATAACCTCGGCTTTCCCTTTTATGTTAATTTACAGGTGCACTTTGCATCAATGCTTTCCTTGGGTTTCCCCATTTAGTCTTTCTTTCAGCCCTAGGTCAGCTTGTTTATTTAAAAAAAATCAGCAGCTTCTGCAAAATGCTGGGAAATAAGGTAGAGTAGGGGTGTGGGAGAAGGAGGTTTGATTGCAGCTGAAGGAATTTTTAAGGTAGTGTGTTCTGTTCTATTAAACTGTCTCTTTCTGGACTTTTCCCCCCAGTAGAATGTTAAAATATTGTACTCCTGTCAAAAAATTATCCAAACTCAAATCTTAAATAAAAGAAACAACCTATCTATCCTGAATTAAACACAATTTTGTGTCAGTGGCTTATTCAAAGAATTGTTTAATTTAATTTAAAATAAACTCTGTGATTCTGCAGCAGAGCAGTACATGCACTTGCTTTCTTAGTGGGGTCTATTTATCAACGGGACTATTACTACAGATTAATTGTTGGCAATTTCTTTTCAAAGTCAGAGGAAAAAGTGTTTTGGTGATATGAGTCAATTACCTTCTAATGTATCGTTTGATTCACCAAGTCTACATGTAGGAGATATTTTAAGAAATTAATTTGAGAGAAACACAAATTTCTAATCAAGAATGTTTATAACAGCATCAATTATAGTACAGTATACATTTCAGAACTATCCTAAATGTCCCACAAACAATAGGAGACTGGTTAATAAATTTTGTGAGACCTATATACTAGAATATTATGCATCCCTAAACATATTTTTTAAAGAATTTTTAATAACATGGAGGAGAGCTCATGTTAAATATCAAGGAAAAAAACCACACAGTACTATATATATATACAGAATGGTTCCGGTTTGGGGAAGAATATGCATAAGGAGAAACTAGTAAAAATAGATCAACGGTAGCTCTCCAAGGGCAGCAGATGTGGATTTTAAAAGAATTCTTTGGTATTTTTGGTGTTTTCCACATTTTCTATGTAATACTTATTACTTCTGGAAAAAGATATTAAAGTTATCAAACACTTTAATAAAAAGTAAATTAAACAATGAGATAGAATTGCTTGTCTATTGGGTTGGCAACATTTTTAAAGATTATTGTAGGCCAATGCTCAATCCACTGAACCACACCAGCCAGGGCAAAATGCACATTTTCTTTGATCCAGCATCATTTCCACTTGTAGGGGTCCTCTATGTAACTGTCTGAGCAAACTCACGTATGCACAGGGATATTAGTTGGAGTATTTTGAAAAATTAGGGAAAAATCCTGAATGTTCATCAGTAAGGATATGACTAATATATTATGGTATATCCATACTATGAACACTATGTAACAGTAAAAAGAAGTATGCATTATAATTTTTTAGATATCTACATATGAACATAATTACATGAAATTATGTTTCTGGTATATTAAGTGAGTAAAAGCAATTTGTAGAGCAATATGTATAATATATTCTTTTTTGTGAAAAAAATATGTGTGACTATATATATGCATGACAAACAATTGGAAAGATTGTTCATACTTATCTCTGTGGAATGGGATCAGAGATTCTTTTTTTTATTTAAAAACAAACGTATTTTATTGATTATGCTATTACAGTTGTCCCATTTCCCCCCCTTTATCCCCCTCTGCCCTGCACACCCCCTCCCACCTGCACTCCCCTCCCCACCTCTGAGTTCATGTCCATGGGTCATACATATAAGTTCTTTGGCTCTACGTTTCCCATACTATTCTTAACCTCCCCCTGTCTATTTTTGACCTGTCATTTATGCTTCTTATTCCCTGTACCTTTTTCCCCATTCCTCATCCCTCCCTGCTGATAACCCTCCATGTGATCTCCATTTCTGTAATTCTGATCCTGTTCTAGTAGTTTGCTTAGTTTGTTTTTTTGTTTTGTTTTTGTTTTTTAGGTTCGGTTGTTGATAGTTGTGAGTTTGTTGTCTATTTACTGTTCATAGTTTTGATCTTCTTTTTCTTAGATAAGTCCCTTTAACATTTCCTATAATAAGGACTTGGTGATGATAAACTCCTTTAACTTGACCTTGTCTGGGAAGCACTTTATCTGTCCTTTCATTCTAAATGATAGCTTTGCTGGAAAGAGAAATCTTGGATGTAGGTCCTTGCCTTTCATGACTTTGAATACTTCTTTTTAGTCTCTTCTTGTGTAAACGGTTTCTTTTGAGAAATCAGCTGACAGTCTTATGGGAACTCCTTTGTAGGTAACTGTCTCCTTTTCTCTTGCTGCTTTTAAGATTCTCTCCTTATCTTTAATATTGGCTAATGTAATTACGATGTATCTTGGTGTGTGCTTCTGTGAGTCCAACTTCTTTGGGACTCTCTGGGCTTCCTGGACTTCCTGGAAGTCTATTTCCTTTGCCAGATTGGGGAAGTTTTCCTTCATTATGTTTTCAAATAAGTTTTCAATTTCTTGCTCTTCCTCTTCTCCTTCTGATACCATGATTCAGGTATTGGAACATTTAAGGTTGTCCTGGAGGTTCCTAAGCCTCTCCTCATTTTTTTGAATTATTGTTTCTTCATCCTGTATGGTTGAATGTTTCTTTCTTCCTTCTGTTCCAAACTGTTGATTTGAGTCCTGGTTTCCTTCTTGTTACTGCTGGTTCCCTGTGCATTTTCCTTTATTTTCCTTTTCATAGCCTTCACTTTTTCCTGTTTTGCGACCATACTCCACCAATTCTGTGAGCATCCTGATTACCAGTGTTTTGAACTGTGCGTCTGATAGGTCAGCTATGTCTTTGTTGCTCAGTTCTGTTTTTTTTTTTTTTTTGATCAGAGATTCTTTTACCTTATGTATTTCCAATTCAACAAAGGAAGCAACCATGTACGTCTTTTGTAATAAAAAATAATAAAGAGACAATCAGCCCGGACTGGTGTGGCTCAGTGGTTGATTGCCGGCCTGTGAATCAAAGGGTCACAGTTTCAATTCCGGTCCGCACATGCCTGGGTTGCAGGCCAGGTCCCCAGTAGGGGGGCATGTGAGAGGCAACCACACATTGATGTTTCTCTCCTTCTCTTTCTCCCTCCCTTACCTTCTCTGAAAATAAAGAAATAAAATCTTTAAAAAAAGGGATAGTCAGTGGAAAAGTAAGACTTACTGTGTGAAAATTTGCTTTGTGAATAGCCTTTAAAGAATATATTAGTCCATGTACACTGACGTACAGTTACAAAGAGTTTAGAGACCTTCACATAGAGCCTACTTTGCACCATGGCTCCATAAAGAGAGAGAATAGTCACAGGGAGGAAGTTATTCATAAGCTGATCTAGATTGTCACACCTAAATTTTGCCCAGTGACAATAAAATCAGAAGTTTATGACTTCATAAACACCATTGAAAAGACATTGCAGAAAGATGACGTTGGCCACCAATCCCGAAAGTTACCTGTATAGATGATATAGATTAGATACATATCAGAGCCAAGAGTGATTTTCTGAATCTATGAGTTTACCTTCAAGGTATTTGCTTTAAATGTCTTTTCCCCCTGCATATATAGAAGTAGGATGTTCCAAAATGAGACTTTGCTTCTCTTCTAGATGGGTTTATAGGATAATGAGATGGACATCTGAAACATCACTTATTCACCCATATGCACGTTTTCCTCTGAGATAATAGCATCTACCTCATAGGCTTATTGTAAGGGTAAAATGAAATAATATATGTAACATGTTCCAGACAACGCCTGGCACATAGTAAGTACTCAACAACTGGTAGCCATTATTATTCAAACACATCACTAAAGATTTTCCATTTGAATAACAATAACTTGGCCTGCACCAGGTGCCATATATGGTCTAAGTGAAGGAAGCAGATTTATTACAGCATTTAGTTTGAAGGAGGATTGCTTTGAATAAATGTTCAAAGGTTGATACACAGTGAATATCTAGGTATAATGATGGGGTATGTCCATTTCATAGAAGGCGTTATCAAAGAGTGTATTTAAAGGATTGCAGGTAATGCAGATTATCTTGGAGATCACAGAGTGATTTAATAAATGCAAATTAAGGTGGGGGTTGTAGACCACTCCTTAAGGAATTTAGCCCTTAGCTTTAAAGAATGGCATTCAATAAGCAGGAGAATCTGGAGAGAGACTTGTGTGGTACAACAGAGTTTTGGTTCTAGCTTCCCTTTTTTCTCATCTGTAAAATGAGAAGACTGGAGTTGGTAATTAGCAGCCACCGTTTACTACACACTTGCCATAAGCCAGGCATTTTATGAGCATGATTTCATTTAATCCTCCCTCAGAAGAGCCTTATGTATGAGGTAACATTATTATCCCCAATTTACAGATGAGAAAGCTAAGCCTCTGAAGAAGTTATGTAACATGGTCTACGGTGGTCCAAGTTCAAAGCCCATATGGTTCCTATCCTACTACTCTGCCTCTACGTGGCTTCCAGACTCTAACAGTTAATGATTCAGAATAAGGGACAGTTTTGAATTTTGTTATTATTTGACTTGCTTTTTAATAATGGGAGATGAAAGACTCTTCTTGTATGTGAAAGGGAAAGAAAAATAAAGAAAAATTTAAGGTGAGTTACCATATTGATGAGCTTTTCCCCTAACCTAGGCTAGAATAGCTATAGAAAGTGGGTGCAAATATACCAAAGGTGACATTCTTGAAGACTTGACTGCCACAGCCTACTTCATTTGCCTCTGGCCTTATGGGTAATGTTTATATTTTGTGCTTTTTTTACCTCTTTTTGGAAGGTTGGTAAAACACTTTGCAAGGATATTGCAGAAGATTTTATTTAGAGAGGATAGGAGTTTGATTTTTTTTTAATTGAATTCATTAGGGTGACATTGGCATCACATCATCTGCACACTACTTTGTATGCTCACTGCCCAAAGTAAAGTCTCTTTCACTTTCAAAAAGACAAAGAGCAAGTCAGTGAGAGACACTGAAATTAAGGTCCATTAAAACCCTGATGGGATTTTGATCTGAATTGCATTGACTTTATAGAATTATTTCAGAAGAACTCACTCTTTACAATACTCTGTCTTCCCATCCAGAAGCATTAGATGTTTTTCCATTTGTTTTGGTTTTTTGATTAATTTAAGAAAACCCTGTAAAATGTACTGGAATAAAAAGAAATGGTTATTTGAAAACATGAAAGAATCATTTCTCAAAAAAAAGAACATTTAGAACTACTATGTATTTGAGCAATTTTTAAAGGATAGCTCGGGTTATTATTTATGCCCACAGTGAGATCATCTTCCATCTAGGTTTCTGATTTCACCAGTTGTTTCAGATGTGCCATGGAAGACAATATTTGGTCTGGTTATTGGGTCTGAGAAAAATAAAGGTTTATTAGTGACAAAACATAACTGGGCTGTGCAAATATTATTATAAAGTCCTGCTGCTTGTAAATTCCCCCCACAGGAGGAAATTGTTATTTTTACGAACCTGTGAAATAGGTTTAACATGCAAAAGTTTGTTACCCAGTCAATGAAGAACTGTTGTTTTCTGCCCTTCCATAAATAACTAATGCCAGGCTATCTGTTTCAGCTTCTTATTACAGGAGAGTAAAATGGGCAAGGCCTAAATATCAGTACCTGCTAACAGAGCTGTTCTGTTCAATTCTGCTTGACTTCAAACAGTTTAATTTTCATGTGTTCAATGCTTTTTATGTTGTATTTTGGATCTGTCAATTGTACTGTACAATTTCCTAACTGTTCAATTTCCACCTGTCTTTCTCTTCTGTTTCTAATTGGATTGGTGGTTCTGGGGAGGACTTATTATCCAGGAAGCCTGATATAGTGGCAAACACCCTGGTCTAGGAGTAATCAGAACTGTGGTATGAAATCCAAGCTCTACTACTAGTTAGTTGTGTGACTGGACAAGTCATTTGAACTGCATCTGGTTTCTCCATCTGTAAAATAAGGATGGTAATCCTGTCTTCCTAACTAGTAAACAATGGTGCAAATGTTCTCTCTAAAATGTCAGACAGCTGGCAGGGGAAATGTTTTGCTCCTGGGTAGTAGTTCTGAAGGGTTTCTGATGACAAGAAATTAAACAAGGTTTGTTTTGATCCTGAAAAAATGAAAAAGGAAAAGCTAGAAATAGTGTAGATACACTGTAGAAGAAAAGGTGACCCATGGTAGGCAATAAAAAGGCAGAACTGTCAGCATTAATGAATAGCTTAAGACTCTGGGGTGTGAAACTCATTTTAACTGGGGGGGGGGGGCCACAACAACCTCATGGTTGCCTTCAAAGGTCCGAATGTAATTTCAACCTCTTAACAGTTAAGGAGTAATTACGTTTATACAGTCCTAAAATTATTTCAGCCCATTGAAGGCAACCGATAGGCCGATGTGGCCCCCGTTGAAAATGAGTTTGACACCCCTGGATTAAGTGATAAAGATCTCGAAAATTCAAGTAGTTTCTTGGTCTGATAAATATATCTATATTATACACACATGCATATACATAGGTATGCATAAATACATACAAACAAAAACTGAGACAGTGTTCAGAGGAAATTACACGAATGAAAATGTCTGGGCTAAGTGACTGATAGTAAAGAAAATTGACAAAAGTACTCTTTCATTACAAGTTCTTTTTCATCTTGGTGCAACAGATTGATGTGTTACACTGGGTCTGTACTGTGTCTGTGTGTTAATGCCACAACTAGACACTAAGTATGTTGAGGGCAAGGATCATTTCTTTGATTTCACTTGTGTTAACCTGACCGTAGATGACAGTGCTCTCTGTACAGTGTCTTCACTCAACTTCATCAGTAATAGGTTCTGCAAGTGTAAGCAAAAACAAGGTATAAATAAACCAATTTTACCCAAGGCTAATTGATATAAACAAGAGTTAAGTTCCCATGCATCTCATCAACGTTATAACGAAATGACATTGAACTAACCACATTATTCCAGAACTGCTGTACATTATATGTACTCAGTGAATTATATAGCTGACAAATGATTACTTATTTTTGGTATTACAGCAAGATCTTGTAAAATAAACATGAAATTAAAATTGTTGTTTGAATTCCTGAACTTTCTAGGTCAATGGAAAAATGAAGTCACAGGACTGCCATAACAATAATTATAGGCATGCTGTATATAAGCGGGTGGGCCTGTTGGAAAACGGGTGATTTATCCCACTTCAGAGTAGTAATACAAAAGCAATAAGTCCATGTTCTCTAATTGTGAGCCTCCAACCACCTATAGTGTTATCTGGAATGTTTATTAAAAATTAAATTTTCTCAGCTCCACTGAGATCTGAATTACAGTACTTGGGGGTTGTAGCTCCAGGTACCCATATTTTAACCAGCACCCCAAATGATTTAGATGCAAACTAAAGCTTTAGAAGGGCTCTAGCCTGTAATCTGAGGCGATGAGACCCACACGCACATTGTTACTTCTGGTAATATGAAACCGAAAAATAGCAAGTGAAATGAAATGTCCACTACTAGCAGGAAAAGGAAGCTAGTCCTCCATATGCTTCAGGGCCCCGTAATACTGGCGCTTTATTACTATTATTATTAGTGATATATTCTTGGCAATTTGTCGTGGCTCATTTGCAATTATGGCCTGTCCCTTTTGCAGTTCGGAGACAGTTTGTCGGAATTTTATTTTTTAACAGCCATCTCTTTAATCTTTTGGGAACAGCATTTGTAGGACTAGCTCATAAGAAACGATCAGGTCCAGTGAGATGTTACAGCGCTGCGGTGACTTTTCCTTATCAGTTGTGGATTCTCTTGCCATTACACCATTGTGTGTATGGAAGGCATGAAGACAAGACCCTGCATCCTCGTGATATTTCGTTAGTGGGAGGGAGTGGGGGTCTTAACGCAGTCAGAGGCGAGATAAATGGAAGCTAGGGTCATTCAGCTCAGGCTTGGAGGCGAAGGGTGTCTTTAATCAGAGCGGT
This sequence comes from Desmodus rotundus, assembly GCF_022682495.2. Classification (NCBI taxonomy): domain Eukaryota; kingdom Metazoa; phylum Chordata; class Mammalia; order Chiroptera; family Phyllostomidae; genus Desmodus; species Desmodus rotundus. The sequence goes on along the minus strand of NC_071400.1, from coordinate 47,439,290 downwards.
AATATCTCTCTCCAAAGGAGGGGCCGTGAAAGCCAAAAAAGAATTAATCTTTAAATGGCAGCTGGAAGATGACCTGAGGGGAACTTTAATCCTGGGAAGCCAACCCAGGTGCGGGCGTGGGCCGGTAGCGCACCTCGCCGAAATCTCAGAGGCGTAGACCCTGAAAACAGACCGGATAACGCGGCCCGCCAGCCGGGCACCGGAGGCTCGGAAGCGGGAGCTGGACGTTGGGTCGAGTGGGGAAGGCGCCGTTAGGCTACACGCCCCCGCCGCGCTACCTCCGGTCGCTCCTACGGGCCCGCTGGGCCCCGCCTTTTCGGCTGACGCGCGGGCGAGCGGGGGCGGGAGCGTGGGTGGGCCGAGCCGGGGCCGCAGGCGATTCGGCGGGCTCGGCCGCACCACCGCGCGTCCGCTCTCCGCCCGCCCTCCAGGCGCGTCTTTTCCGGGCTCGCGCCGCGCTGCTCCTCGCCCCGCCTCCGCAGGTTCTTCGGGTGCGCGCGCTGCTGCGGGTTTTTTTTTTTTTTTTCCTTTTCTTTCTTCCTTCTTTTTTTTTTTTTTTTTTTTTTTTTTCCTCTTTTGGCTCCGGTCTCTCCGGCGTGCCGGTACTCGCCCCAGCGCTAGCGGACACGCGGCTCCCTTCCGCCAGCTTCCTGAGGGCCGGACGCCGGCGGCTGCGAGAGCTCCGGGGACGACGCCTCGGGTGAGTAACCCCCGCCGGTGAGGCTGCGGCACCGGCGCCCCTGTGCTGTCGCATTCCGGGCCCCTGCTCCGGCGGCGCCACTCTCCCACACGTGAGTCCACAGGCGTTTGGGAGAACGTTCACGTTCCCGGAATTGGCTCGCTTTCTTCTGGAGCCCGATCTATCCGCCCTCCTCCCCTGGTGCCGGGAAGATCCCCGACATCTCTAGATCTTCCCCTTTACTCAAGTCTGGGATCCTCGAGACCCTGGCCTGTCTCTTGTGCCGCTTACCGCCCCTGGAGAGCCAGAATCATCTTCTCGATCGGGGCAGTACTCTTTGTCTTGATCGTTTCTAAAAGAGCATATCAAGAGCCGCCCAGGCTTCCCGATGACCTTAAGGGCGCCCCTAGACCTCAGCTCCATTTTGTGCGCTCTGGCTCGGTCAATATCCGAGGGTAAGCAGGTCTCTCTTACTCTAGAAGCATCCGCCCTTCGAATGTGAGGGATGCCCTGACTTTCGATATCCTCTTAGCTTCCGTATCTTTACGTATGTTACAGAACAGCTAGATTTTAGCAGAACCACGGTCTTATTTTTTCCTGTTCTATCGATATCCCTGTCCCTGTGGGTGGTATATATTTAGTATTAGCTTTATTCACTTCCTCTTCCTCTCATTTCAGTCCCTTACAGAAAGAACCGTCGCTGATGTCTATAGCACATAGGAAAAATCGAGGAGAATATGATTCATTGCCTAACCCCCATCAAGGGGTTACATATTTTAAATAAAACGTCATTTCTCCTCCTCACTCCAGCATCTCCTCCTTCAAAGGCATTTTTTCACCCCCTTGTAATGAATTTGCTCTGTTTGCTCTTTGACCTTAAAACAATCATCACTGCGGTGAGATGCAGAAAAAGGGCAAAATGGCAATTAAATTAACCCCTTCGGAAAAGTAAGCAGTATCCTTTATGGTCTAATCAACCACTTCCCAGTAGTTACTGTCACTTTACTATTTCTTTTCTTTTTCCTCAAACAGATAGTTTTAAGTGTTCTTCATACATTAAGCTGCATACAACTGGAGGTTCAATTACAGCACTGTGGATGAGCATATCAGTCAAGGTTTTAATAGTAAAGGCCTCTTCCCTGAATTGTAAAATAGCTCATGTTTTGCTTTGAAGCTGCTCAAGTGTAAGATATATGACTCCTGTAAGAATTAACACGCCATCTGCCATTTACGTGGAGGATGAAACATTAAACTGTTAGTATGATACGTGCACCATAGAATAAAGTACCTTATTGTTCTGATGTGAGAAGTAATTTGACACCTAAAGGTCCACAGAAGGTGTAATGCAACAATGAAAAGCTTGAGCAAATTCAGGGCTTTTTTTCCCCTAAAAATGCCTTTTAGAAAAAGTAGCCATTTATATTAAGATGTTTGTTTTGGGTAGGGGTGGGATGGATGAAGAAAGGAGAGTGTTGCCCAATTCAGTGAGAAATGAATTGGGACGCTGGAGAGGCTCAGGTTCAGTTCTAGCTCTAGATAATTGCATAACCTTGAACAAATCACTTTAGCTCTCTCAGTTTTTGCATCTGTAAAAGCATCTTGATGGTTGGCAGAATGATCCATAAATCCCCCAGTTTGAAATCAGTCTATCTGATGCAGTTTGCATCAAGGCTGTGCCAGATATAATTAGCTGTACCAGTTGTTAAGAATGCTGTTTTTCAAAGATCTGTATATACTAGTTCCAATTTATATATACACAATTCTTTTTTTAAAAAAAGACTTTTATTGACTTATTTTTAGACAAAGGGGAAGGGAGGGAGCAAGAGAGGAAGAGAAACATCAATGTGTAGTTGCCTCTCATGCGCCCCCTACTGGGCACCTGGCCCGTTACCCAGGCATGTGTCCTGACTGGAATCCAACTGGTGACCCTTTGGTTCACAGGCAGGTGCTCAATTCACTGAGCCACACCAGCCAGGGCTACATACATAATTCTAAATTCATCCTTATGAAATGATTATACTCTATGTGGATATCTTTAAATTGGGAAGCATTTTACGAAATTCAAGTATTGCAAGTTTCTGTTTGCAAGTAAAATGTGTGCATACCACAGTTTTAAAAATGTTCATGGCCCCTGGCTGGTGTGGCTCAGTGGATTGAGTGCCAGCCTACGAACCAAAAGGTCACGGGTTCGATTCCCAGTCAGGACGCATGCCTGTGTTGCAGGCCAGGTCCCCAGTAGGGGGCGTGCGAGAGGCAGCCACACATTGATATTTCTCTCCTTCTCTTTCTCCCTTTCCCCTCTCTAAAAATAAGTAAATAATTTTTTTTTAAATGTTCTTGGCTTTTAGGCATTTGTAAGAGAATTTATCAGTACTGCCTTGTAACTGTAATTGATTAAGATCTATAAAAGAATGTGCAGGCATCTCATTCATTCATTCAATTAATTTATCTTGTTCCCTCATTTGTCACTTTTTTTTGGCCAGGCCACCAGGATTTGATGGGTAAGACGAGCCCTACTATATGTTTAGTCTGGTATGGTAGTGATAGTAGTGGGGGTTGTGGAGGGATAGATGCATGGACAGTTTATTTATTAATATATTTATTGATTATGCTATTACAGTTGTCCCATTCACACCCCCTCACTCCACTCCATCCTGCCCACCCCCTCCCTCCCACATTCCCCACCTATAGTTTATGTCCATGGGTCATACTTATAAATTGTTCGGCTTCTACATTTCCTATACTATTCTTACCCTCTCCGAGTCTATTTTCTACCTACCATTTATGCTACTTATTCTCTGTACCTTTCCCCCCTCTCTCCCCCTCCCACTCCCCTGTTGATAACCCTCCATGTGAGCTCCATTTCTGTGGTTCCGTTTCTGTTCTAGTTGTTTGCTTAGTTTGCTTTTGTTTTTGTTTTAGGTGTGGTTGTTAATAACTGTGAGTTTGCTGTTATTTTTACTGTTCATATTTTTTATCTTCTTTTCTTAGATAAGTCCCTTTACCATTTCCTATAATAAGGGCTTGGTGATGATGAACTCCTTTAACTTGACCTTATCTGAGAAGCACTTTATCTGCCCTTCCATTCTAAATGATAGCTTTGCTGGATAGAGCAATCTTGGATGCAGATCCTTGCCTTTCATGACTTGGAATACTTCTTTCCAGCCCCTTCTTGCCTGTAAGGTCTCTTGGGAGAAATCAGCTGACAGTCTTATGGGATCTCCTTTGTAGGTAACTGTGTTCTTTTCTCTTGCTGCTTCTAAGATTCTCTCCTTATCTTTAATCTTGGGTAATGTAATTATGATGTGCCTTGGTGTGTTCCTCCTTGGGTCCAGCTTCTTTGGGACTCTCTGAGCTTCCTGGACTTCCTGGAAGTCTATTTCCTTTGCCAGATGAGGGAAGTTCTCCTTCATTATTTGTTCAAATAAGTTTTCAATTTTTTGTTCTTCCTCTTCTCCTTCTGGCCCCTATAATTCGGATGTTGGAACGTTTCAAGATGTCCTGGAGGTTCCTAAGCCTCTCCTCATTTTTCTGAATTCTTGTTTCTTCATTCTTTTCTGGTTGGATGTTTCCTTCTTCTTTTTGGTCCTTGCCTTTGATTTGAGTCCCAGTTTCCTTCGCCTCACTATTGGTTCCCTGTACATTTTCCTTTGTGTGTCTTAGCATAGCCTTCATTTTTACATCTAGTTTTCAACCAAATTCAACCAATTCTGTGAGCATCTTGATTACCAGTGTTTTGAACTGTGCATCTGATAGGTTGGCTACCTGTTCGCTGCTTAGTTGAATTATTTCTGGAGCTTTGAAGTGTTCTGTCATTTGTGTCATTTTTTTTTTTTTTTTTGTCTTGGTGCTTCTGTTGCTTAAAGGGGCGGAGCTTTAGGTGTTCCCCAGGGCGGGGTGATGCTGGTCGCTGTGCTGTGATGCTGTACTGTGATGCTGTACGTGGGGGAGGGGCCGAGAGGGAGCAATGGCGCCTGCTCCATTCTCTTCTGGATTTCAGTTACTACCTCTGCTACCCACAATCAGATTGGGCCCCGTCGGTGCAGGTTCCCGAGTGGGTGGGCTTGTGCACACCCTAGGCCCCTGTGGGTCTCTCCAAGGACCTTTCCTGTGAGGCTGGGAGTTTTTCCTGCTGCCGCCCCAACCCCCATGGGTGTTTTCACTCAGAGGTTTGAGGCTTTATTTCCCTGCGCTGGAGCCCTGGGTTACTCGGTCTGCTTCGCTCCCCCTCTGTTCCTCCCAGTTTATCTGTGCGCGAATGTGGGGCCGCAGGGTCTGCTAGTGGTCGGACTGCCTGCGCCGTTTGTCCCACACTCTGCCAGTCTGGGTCCCACCGGGGCAACATTCGAGAGTCCTCTCCGCCCCGGCTGCCCGTCTCTGCCCCTCCTACCGGTCTGGATGAATGTTTATTTTTTATCTACTTGGTGTCGGACTTCCTTGCCGTTTGATTTTCTGTCAGTTCTGGTTGTGCAAGGAGGCGCAGTGTGTCTACCTACGCCACCATCTTGGTTCTCAGAGTTTATTTTTATTAACAGCAACAATAACGGTCAAATCATGGACATAAAGTCTTGAGGATATTGAGCTCTCCAGGGGAGGAGGTGAGTGACTGTGTTAATTGTATTCTCTGGGTGGCATTCCTTTTTTGTTGTTGTTCCTTACCTTTCAATTGCTGAGACTTTAGCAAAAATAAAACATTTTTTCCCACTCCTAACGCTGGCTAGTCTTATATACTCTTTTCCTTTTTCTTTTTTAAAATAAATTTATTTTTTATTTTATTTACTCATTCATTTATTTTAAATATTTTATTTATTTTCAGAGAGAGGGAAAGAAAGAAAGAGAAACATCAATGTGTGGTTGCCTCTCATGTGCCCCCTACTGGGGACCTGGCCTACAACCCAGGCATGTGCCCTGACAGGGAATTGAACCTATGACCTCTTGGCATTCAGTCCACTGAGCCACACCAGCCAGGACATCATTATTTATTTATTGTTTAAGCTGTTAGAGTTGTTCCCATTTTTCTCCCCTTCCCCTCCATCTATACTCTTTTTCTTTCTCTTTTAACTGTTCATTTTCAGATAGTTGTAGATTCTTAAACAGTTGTCAAGAAATAATATACTTTATCTAATTTTCCCCAAAGGTAGCATCTTGCATGACTGTGATATAACATTATAAGGAAATTGAAATAGATAAAATCTATCTGCTTGATTCGGAGATCTTCAGTTTTATGTACACTAGTTTGTGTGTGTGTGTGTTTAGTTCTGTGCAGTGTTACCACATGATGAAATTCATGTAACTACCACCACAGTCAAGATACAGAACCGTACCATCACCATCTTGTAGCTGCAGCCATCTCCCTTCCTCACTCCCTTCCTGACCCCTGGCAACCACTAATCTGTTTTCCATGCCTGTACTTTTGTCATTTCAAGAATGCTATATAAATGGCATCATACAGTATGTAACTTTGAGGTTGACTTTCCCCCCTCCACTCAGCGTAATTCCCTAAAGATTCATGCAGGGAATGTATCTTGTATTGATAGTTCCTTTTTATTGTTGAGTCATAGTCCATGGTGTGGATATACTAGTTTTTTTAAACATTCACCCTTTGAAGGACATCTGGCTGTTTCCTGTTTTTGTTTTTAAACCTATTATAAATAAAGCTCCTGTGAACAATCCTATACGTTTTTTTTTTACGTGAACATAAATTTCCATTTCTTTGGGATAGATGCCCAAGTACAATTGCTTAGTTGTATGTTACTTGTATGTTTAGTTTTATGAAGAACTGCCAAGATGTTTGCCAGAGTAGCTTACCATTTTACATTCCCACCAGCAACATCTGAATTATGAATGCTCCTTATCCTGGCCAGCATTTGGTGGCATTACTATTCTTTATTTTAGCTATTCTGATTTGTGTGTAGTGATATCTTGTAGTTTTAATTTGCATTTCCCTGATGGCTAATGATGTTGAACATCTTTTCATATGCTCATTGGCCATCTCTGTATCCTCTTTAGTCAAAATGTATGATCATGTCTTCTGTACATTTTCTGGTTGGATTTTTTTTACTGTTGAGTTCTGAGAGGTCTTCATATATTCTAAATACTAGTCCTTTGTTGCATATGTGGTTTGCAACTATATTCTCCCAGTCTGTAGCTGGACTTTTCATCCTCTTCACAGTGATTTTCACAGACCAAGTCTTTAAATTTGATAAGTCCCAGTTTACAATTTTTTTCTTTATCAGTCTTTGGTGTCAAGGGGTCTTATATACCTTTGTTATTTAGTTTATTCCTTGCTGTTCTGTAATCCAACATTTCTGTAAGCAATGTGAACATTTTTTCTTTCACAGTTCTGGAGTTCAGATGTATCTGTGAGCAAGTGGTATTGGTGGCTGAGAGTGAATACATACTCACACATGCTCTTGCTATATTAAAATGGCTGCTGTCCTTTTGTGTCTTATAAACATCATTTCTCCCTTTACTTAGGCTGTCAAGTAAAATGTTAAAATTAATATTTTAAAATTAAATAGCCACACAATGTGCCAAGGGGGTTTTGGTTTCACTTTCTGAATTAAAAATATTTTGGCAAAACTATAGGTTTTTTAATCAAGTTTTCTGGTAAATAATCTGAAGAAAAAATTTGTATTCTCACTTAAATGTATGTTGGAAGTTTACTTCTGCATTTTGAATACTGAAGTTGTGAATAATGACCATGTAGTTAGTAGGCTTTTTATACTCACTATCCATTATCAGAATAATCAGTAAAAGACTGTTGAATTTGTATGTCTAGATTGTATATTTTCCTTTTATAGTAGCTACTTAATGTTCATTTTAAGTATCTTTAAAATAAACATTAGCTTTAAGGGGAATTGCAACTTTATATTTTGAAAAATGTATGCTCATAATTATGAGAACTTATAGGAAAAGGTTAGTGATTAACTTTGAGAATATTTGTTTCTGTAATGCGGTACTGACATGACTACTTGTCCCTTCAGAATAACCATATTTGCTTAAAATAAGTGTACAGCTAAGGTAGTAGATTGCTGTTTTTCAAACATTGGTGTAATTCAAGGACCAGCAAAATACTGCCCACTGCCTGCTTTTGGTTTTGTTTTTAAAAACCACCTTCTGTTGCAACACAGCCACAGAATTTCATTTATTCATTTATGCATTGTCTGGCTGCATCCAAAATACAATGTCAGAATTCAAACAGAGAACTTATGGCCCTAAAAGCCTATTTAATCCCTGGTCCATTACAGAAAAAGTTTGCCTAGGGACAAATCAGCCTTATAAATCATTGAGTGTTTATGTTATAAAGGAAATTTAATGAAATGTACTGCAACTTTTACTACATTTTAGTTATATTTCCATGGAAAATAGTGGTTGGGAAGAGTGGATTCATTTTCTTTACTAAGTCCTCAAGGCACTGTTTTCTAGGAGCAGCATTAAGGAATGAGTGGAGAGGGTTGATTTCACTGTTTCACTGGGAAAGTAAATTTACAGGTATGGCAACTAGTGAGATTCAGAAAGAGTCATATGTGGTCCTGATGCCCTTTGGTGATTCTGTTGTTGCCAAGGTAAAGAAAAGCCCAAGAATAGCAGTACTGTTATACCTGCTCCCAAAACTGCTATGTGATTTTTAAGTACATAGTAGTTTAAGCCTATCAAGCTGAGCTTAGACTGTTGGTTGATTATTTTTTATGCAGCTTTGTTTTGTAAGTTAAAAGTTGACACTTCAGTTCTTTTAAATGCCTTATGTATGATGTTGAAAATGTAAATTGAGTTAGGACATTTGCCTGTACGTTTGGAAAGAAATTGATTCCCATCTCACATCATACAATACATAAATAAAGGATATATTTTAAAAAACATCTGGAAAGCATAAGACAACTATAACAAAGTGTAAGAGGTAAATGAAAGGCTGGGGAAAATAGCTTCTACATATGCAGTACAATATTAATTGACTTCTACTGAACTGACTCACCACATTAAATGATGCTCTTTATTTCCTTTGTAAAAAAACTGTGCAGTGGACACTCGCTGTTGAGTAAGCTGGTCTATGCCAGGATGCTTGTGCACCCATCAGCAGAACACATGCTTTTATCACTGAACATATGTATGTGGTGGTTTTTGTTTTGTAAATATATAATTTATTTTCATATTTTGTAATGTGATAAAATATAAGTGGGGGTAATTGAAGTTCTTACTGAAAATTTATGGATTAAATGATGTGATGTCTGGGATTTGCTTTAAATGTTATGAGAGATGGTGGAGATGTGGAGTATGTAGAGATATTAAAAGTCAAATGCAGCACATGCAATTTTTGGAGCTGGGTGATAGTTACATTAGGTTCATGTTTTTATACAAAACAAATTGAGTGTATCGTAAAGAGTTTGTGAAAGCAAGTTATTAATGCCCAATTGGAGTAACATGATAAAAGATTCATATAAAATAAATATAAAAATCTAAAGGAGTTCTTCACTCAGTTCCTTCCAAGTGTCTTAGGTTCTTTGAAGTTCTAAGTAATGTCTAAGAATCCTGTTTAAATTTCTTTACACTCAGTGTGGGTCTGCATTAAAGAAAAAGGTTTTGGCCTCTTGGCCCTATATCAAACGTTTGATGAGTGAGTGTTCATTTTACCACTGATAAAAATGAAATGTTTGTCATATGCATTTTTTATGATTATTCACCTTAATTGACCTTTTCATTAACTAATCAACTGTTCCAAATAACATTAGATTAAAAGTCTTCTACTTTATATTCATGATATATAAAGAACCCCTACAAATTAATCAATAAGAGAAAAGGTACTCATTAGAAAAAAAATTAAAATGACGAATAAAAAACAAATGATGCTCAAATTCACTCTAGTAATTAGAGAAATTAAAATGATTGTTAAAGAACAAAATTCAACCCAGTAAATTTGAGGCTCTGAAGGGTTTTATCAAGCAGTTTATGAATCAGGCAGTGTGCCTTCTAGCAACTAGCAGGGTGTTCCGAGGGGTTGCACAATATAGAAGGTATTTATAGGAAGAAGAGTATGGCAGGAGTGTTACTAATAAAAGAAAATGAAGGATTATTTTTAGGCCAGATAATGTTCTTTTTTTGAGGCAGAAGGGAATGACAGATTTTATCATACAGATTACCTCACTGGTACTAATCAGGACATTTCAGACTGATTGGTTTGAATTTCTACTCCTGGGAGAGACGGTTAGATTAGTTAGGTTAGTTTTTAAGTTTTGGTTTGGTGATGGGGCTAAGCAAAAGTGACTCCATTTTGGCTGCTGTTCCCTTTTTTAAAACCCCATTTTCACCAAATACGTTCGCAAAAACTATAATATCCACTTTTAGCAAGAACTTGGCAGTGTCATAAATTGTTAATGAGACTGCAGATTGTTTGTGATAAAGAATACACAGTCCTCTCTTTTTAAATGTACATGTATTTTGACCAGCAATTCTGTTAGGAACCTATTCTAGGGAAATATCTGCACATGTGTATAAAGGCATATGGAAGGAGGCTTCCGGTCAAGATGACGACGTAGGCATACATGGCTCTCACCTTTTTGCACAACCACATCACAATTTCAACTAAAATATAGAACAACCATCACTCAGGAACATCAGAAATCGAGGTTAATGGAAGTCTGGCAACTACAGAATTAAAGAAACTGCATCCATCTGGACTGGAAGGAAGGGCACAGATGTGGAATGGGCTGGTCCAACACCTCATGGATAAAAATTCGGGAGGGATATCTTGGGAATGAGGAGTCCTAGACCCACATGAGGCCCCCTAGCCCAGGATTCTTTCCCAGGAAGGTAAGTCCCCCACAACTTCTGGCTGCAAAAACCAGACCGGAGTTTGAGTCAGTAGAAGAAATTGCTGGAAGCCCAAGCAGTTCCCGTTAAAGAACCTACACACGGACTCACCTACTCAGACTTACTCCCTTTGAGCTCCAGCACTGGACTAGCAGCTTGAAAGGAACCTGTGGTATACGGGGAGAAACTGCAGTGTCTGGCATCAAGCTGAGCAGAGGCCATTGTCCTTTTGTTAAACCCTCCCCCCACAGAGCCTGTAGGCTGGTGCCATATCTGAGATTCCATCAACCTGGCTAACACTGTTTGACCCACCTTGGAGATCCCCAGAGACGCTCCACCTAACTTAGGGCCCACCCAAGCTGCTTTTCCGTAAGAATGGCTGGTCTTGGCTCCTAAATCCTATCAAACAAGCAACAGCTGGCTTCAGTGAGCCCTAGTGGCAGCCTGATTAGACTCACAGCTTGGCTTCACCTGGGAGTCTCTAAGCCATGGGTGTCGAACTCATTTTCACTGGGGGCCACATCAGCCTCACAGTTGCCTTCAAAGGGCTGAATGTAATTTCAACTCCTTAACAGTTAAGGAAGGAGAAGTTACACTTATACAGTCCTAAAATTATTTTGGCCCTATGAGGGCAACTGAGGCTGATGTGGCTCCCAGTGAAAATGAGTTTTGACACCCCTGCTCTAAGCCCAGCACAAGTAGCAGCCATCTCAGGTTGCTTTATAACTCAGGCAGGGTGGCCCCTGGCAGAACATAGGTGCAGGCTGACCTTGGCCTATACCACCCGAGAAACCCCAGGGCCAGTGCACCCAGTGGACATCTATAGACTACGTCAGAGCACCACCACCCTGCCCCTGCACGGCTGATCCTCCCCAGAGGGCTGAGGTTGGTGGTCAGTTGGGTAACAGCCAATCCTCACAGCTGACTGGCCCAGGTAAATCTCTCCCATTGATTTGCCAACAGCAACTAAGACTCAACTACAAGAGCAGGGTATAGTCAGCCCACGTGAAGGGCTCACCTCAAGTACCCACCTTGTGTGATAGAGAAGGCTGTGCCACTGGACCCTACAGGACACCTACTACATTAGGGCACACTACCAAGACATGGAGTCAAAGCAGCTCTACCCAATACATAGAAACAAACAGAGGAAGGCTGCCAAAATGAGGAGACAAAGAAACATGACCCAAATGAAAGAACAGATCAAAACTCCAGAAAAGGAACTAAAAAAATGGAGATAAGCAATCTATCAGATGCAGGGTTCAAAACACTGGTTATAAGGATGCTCAGGAACTTAGTGAGGACCTCATCAGCATACAAAAGATCCAGCCAGAAACTGAGGACACACTAATTGAAATAAAGAACAATTTACAGAGAATCAATAGTAGAGTGGATGAAGCCACAAACCAAATCCATGATTGGAACATAAGGAAGCAAAAAACAATCAATCAGAACAACAAGGAGAAAAAAGAATTCCCCCCAAATTAGGGTAGTATAAGCAGCCTCTGAGACAACTTCAAGCTTTACAACATTTGCGTCAGAGGGGTGCCAGAAGGAGAAGAGAAAGAGCAAGAAATTGGAAATCTATCTGAAAAAAATAGTGAAAGAAAGCTTCCCTAATTTGATGAAGGAAACAGACATGCAAGTCCAGGAAGCACAGAGAGTCCCAAACGAGAGCAATGGCAAGAGGCCACTCTAAGACACATCACAATTAAAATGTCAAAGGTTAGAGATAAAGAGAGACTCTTAAAAGCAGCAAGAGAAAAGAAGTTAGTTACCAGATAGTTGCCAGATGGGAGGGGGGAGGGGGGAATGGGTGAAGAGGTGAGGGGATTAAGAAGTACAGATAGGTAGTTCTAGAATAGCCATGGGGATGTAAAGTACAGTGTTGGAAATGGAGTAGCCAAAAAACTTAATGTGAATGACCCATGGACATGAACAATGGTGGGGGGATTGCCTGAGGGAGTACAGGGTGCTGGGTGGAGTGGGACAAGGGGGAAAAACAGGAACTGTAATAGCATGATCAATAAAATATAATTAAAAAATAAAAGCAAAATGTAAAAAAATTATGTCAGATGTTACTACAGTGAAAACTTGGAAGTAACCTAAATGCCCATCAATAGGGGAATGAGTTCAATAAAAATATGCTGTTGTATGTAATACCATAGAGCTTTTAGAAGAAAGACACCCCTTGGACCTATATAAACTGGCATAGGAGTGCCTAAGCATTGTTAAAGCGGTAAGGGATAGAGGAGGGAGTTACAGAACAGTCCATATACCATTATTCCACTGACCTAAAAAAAAAAAAAAGACCTTACCATGCGTATGGATAAAACAAAAAGGTCTCTGGGTGTCCAACCCACGGTCCAGGATGGCTATGAATGTGGCCCATCACAAAATTGTAAATTTACTTAAAACCTTTTGTTTTGCTGATCGCATTTGTTAGTGCTTGTGTATTTAATGTGTGGGCCAAGACAATTCTTCTTCCAATGTGACCCAGACGCCAAAATGTTGGACACCCCTGGGATCAATACCACAAGTAGTTATCTCTAGAGGAAAAGGGAAGGGAGTGGTGGTAGAGGAAGGCAGTTTAGGGATACTTTTATTTATTTATTTTTTTTACTCACTTTCATTTTATGTTTTTATTGTTCAATTACAGTTGTCTGGATACTTTCACTTTTTAAAATTTATTTTTATTTTTTCATTTTTTAATTAATTTATTTTTATTCAGTTACAATTGTCTGCATTTTTCTCCCCATCCCTCCACCCCACCCCAGCCAGTCCTACCTCCCTCCCTCACCTCTACCCTCCCCCTTGATTTTGTCCTTGTGTCTTTTATAGTAGCTCCTATAGACCCCTCTCCCCACTCTCCCCTCCCCACTCCCCTCTGGCTATTGTTACAATGTTCTTAATTTCAATGTCTCTGGTTATATTTTGTTTGCTTTTTTCTTTTGTTGATTATGTTCCAGTTAAAGGTGAGATCATATGGTGTTTGTCCCTCACCGCCTGACTTATTTCACTTAGCATAATGCTCTCCAGTTCCATCCATGCTGTTGCAAAGGGTATAAGCTCCTTCTTTCTCTCTGCTGCATAGAATTCCATTGTGTAAATGTACATAGTTTTTGGATCCACTCATTTGCTGATGGGCACTTAGGTTGCTTCCAGTACTTAGCTATTGTAAATTGTGCTGCTATGAACATTGGGGTGCATAGGATCTTTTGGATTGGTGTTTCAGGGTTCTTAGGGTATAATCCCAGCAGTGGAATTGCTGGGTCAAAGGGCAGTTCCATTTTTAGTTTTCTGAGGAAATTCCATATTGTTTTCCACAGTGGCCTCACCAGTCTGCATTCCCACCAACAGTGCACTAGGGTTCCCTTTTCTCCGCATCCTCTCCAACATTTGTTTGTGGATTTGTTTATGTTCGCCACTCTGACTGGTGTGAGATGGTACCTCATTGTGGTTTTAATTTGCATGTCTCTGATGGCTAGTGATGCTGAGCATCTTTTCCTATGTCTCTGGGCCCTCTGTATGTCTTCCTTGGAGAAGTGTCTGTTCAAGTCCTTTGCCCATTTTTTAATTGGGTTGTTTGTCTTCCTGGAGTAGAGTCGTGTGAGTCCTTTATATGTTTTGGAGATCAGGCCCTTGTCAGAGGTATCATTGGCAAATATGTTTTCCCATACTGTTGGTTCTCTTTTACTTTTTATTCTATGCAATTCTACAGTGTATTTCTAAATTTACAGGTACTTTTTAAAAAAGATTTTATTAATTTATTTTTAGAGAGAGGGGAAGGGAGGGAGAAAGAGAGGGAGAGAAACATCAATGTGTGGATGTCTTTCATGCATTCCGTACTGGGGACTTTGGCTTGCATCCCAGGCTTGTGCCCTGACTGGGAATGGAACTGGTGACCGTTTGGTTCCCAGGCCAGCACTCAATCCACTGAGCCACACCAGCCAGGGCTACAAGTACAGTTTTGATAGTAACTATAGAGATTAATAATACAAAACATGTACACACTGGAAGACACTTACAATGGGATTTCTTCATTGTATATTATACAAAGACATTGTGCTAGAAGTGTAGTGCCTTGTACTTAATGAGGACTCAGGTATTTTTGTAAAATACTTTTCTCCTTTTGTTAAAATGCTTTATGTATTTTCTGCATTGAAAATATAAGCATACAAAAATAAAAACACCTAACCTCATACCCAGAGAGGTCCATGATCAACTTTGAGTATATCTGCTTGTGCACACATGTTTGTGTACCCCATGTATGCACAGTTGCATGCCTAGGTGTACACATGGGCTTGCTCATGTGCAAACATGTATCTTCCTACAAAATGGGTTCTTACTATACAGAATGACTTGTAACTTGCTTCCTTTAACTTGACACTATTGTGAGCATCTTTCACGATTGATAACTCTAAGTGAAAAAGACATCTTGGTGAGAAAAGAACCATATGGTGCCATGCGAATATAGCATTCTATTCTAACTAAAACAACCAGTTTCTAGAACAAACTATATATTCTTTCAAAAAAAGCCACGGTCAGCAAAAGTAAATAACCAAGGAATTTTTAAATCCCTCAATGTTAAACCAGTTCATTTCTGATTTGAATTTAACTATGAACATGTTATTTAAATTGTAGTTATTAATAATGATGAAAAAGTGCAAAATATTAAAATTCATTAGGAATATCTTTTGGGTGGAGATTGGTTTTAATGAAGTTTTAAAACTGAGCTTGAATAACTTCGGTTCAAGGAAAAAACAACTCTAATTCTTGGTAAAGGTGTGTGCTTAGTTGTATTTTACAATTTATGAAAGTAAAGAAAATCTAGGTATCTATAGCAACATGAATCTTTTTCTGTAGTACATCAGTGTATAGTATATAAAATTGAATATTAAGAGAACTGTGTTGGAGAACCAGGTTTGAATTGGGGAAGTATATATGTATTCTGCTCTCTCATGTCATCTAGAAATATTTATTGAGCACATCTGCTGAAGACTCAGTATAAACTCTTCAGATTTATACTATGGGTCTTAAGGGTGAAATACCTCACTTTATACTGAAGACTGTTTGATATTTTAATCATTTTCTGTGGATTCAGTAGAGTTTTTATATAAGAAAGAGTCTACCATGTAAACAGTGGTGTTAATATGAAGGCCAGTATAGCTGCTCATGTTTTTGTTCTGGCAATTGAAACAGTATCCCTGATCTCCAAGGATGTGCTTATTGGCCTTTTTGGAATTGATTTCACAGCATGAGGATTTTTCACTCAAAGGTACTGTCAAATTACTAGATTTTAAACAGCAGTCAGGGTAGAGGTTCCATATTTCTCACTTGATTAGTAAGAGGTGCATGTGAGATTGGCCTATTAGATGTTGTTAACAGTAATGGTAGATTCCAGTGGTTATAAAGTTAATGCAGTGGAAGGAATGGTGAAATACCTGTTTTTCTCTTAGGTATTCTATTTATTACCCATGAGCTTAAAGTATTTTTATACTATAAAAAACTAATGATAGGGTTTTGAAGGAGCACTCCCCTGGAGGTACCTGAGTGACGAGTCATCAAAGAAAACCTGAAGAAATGGGCAGAGCTGGTGCCACCGAAATGGTCATTAGTCATTATGTTCGGAATATAGGTTTCCCTCGCTATCTGAAAGTAGAACATTCTTATGAACCCTTTCCTAAGCTAAAATGGTGTAAAGTGAAGAAGCAATTACCTTAGGACACATCTTGCTAGCAGATACACAGAAGAAATTGAGATAAAGCACAGATGCTCCCACATTTCAAAGTTTTCGGGGCTTGATGCTGAGATGCTGAGTGTAGTTCCCAGGAAGCAACTGGGCTGTGTCGCCCTTGCTGTTGGGGATGCACGCTACCTCAGTAAGGGCTCACTGCAAAGCAAACACATACTATTTTTGTACTTTGCCCTTTTTTGTAAAAGCAAAATGTTTTTTCGATTTCTGTTACTAATGTAGCCCTTTTGTCAAAGCGAATTGTCATAAAGTGAACTTTTTTAAAGTGGGGGGGACCTGCATGTTAGTCATTTCTGCTTCTCAAATGAACCGAAAGCTTGAAAACTTCCCTCAGAGGAACTTGGTGAATGAGCTTAAAAGTCAGTCTTGGTGTGGAAAGCACTAGAGAAGATAGAACTCTCACTAATGGCTCATGGGACAAATCCATGTGAAAAGACGCTGTATGTTCCACAATACCACTGAAGATACTAAGTTGAGAAGTAGCTTAAAAGAACAGTTGACAAATCATAACTTGACTGAGAGGTAGAGCTGGGCAGAATTAGTTACAAACAATTTTCAGATGAATGTTTTTCAAACAAACAGAACAACAACAAAAATAGACCAGGGATCATGGCATTTGTATACACAGAACCACAGAAACCCTTCAGGATTTGCTCACATGCAAAGTTAGTCTAGGATGATTTAAAGTAAAATATTTGGGACTCCCTCTGTGCCCAGGCAATAACCTACAGAAGTAGGTTAGAAGTTCTGTGAAGCAAGTAGTTTCCATGATGTGAAAACTAGAAAAGGCAAGGTTCAGGCTCTCTGCTGGTGAATTACCGCCATGTGCTAATGGGAGTCTATGTAGTATTTATTTCCCTCAATAGAAAGAAATGTCATACATATTCATTCAAATGAATAGATTACATACTTTTAAGCCAAATGACTGAACTTGTAAGGATGTTATAAAACTTAAATGTCTGCCTCCCAATTTTTGGATTCCATTACCTAGATTTTGTTTTCGTTGTCAAGTATGAAGGTCAGGATTTTTATGTGGAAGTAGGTTTTTAATTTAAACGCATATTTACATTAATTTTAAAATTCTCTTGACCATCAAGAGATTGTTAAGTATTAAAATGTTTATGAGGTAGTAGCTTTGTTTAGAAAATGTTCATCACCACTCAAATTTGCTTCTTCATAGGTGGTATCCTTTAAAGTAGTTTTAGAAGAGATAGCTGCAAAATAGAAACCCTCATGGTGAAACTCCCACCTCTTTTTGTATTTGTTTTTTTAAGTATGTTTATTGATTATGCTATTACAGTTTTTCCAATTTTCCCCCTTTATCGCCCCTCCACCCTGTCCCCCCAACCCTCCAGCATTCCCCCCGCCTTAGTTCATGTCCGTGGCTTGTACATATAAGTTCTTTTGAGTCCTATGTTTCCTATACCATTTTTATCTCTCCCCGTCTATTTTATGCCCACTAATTATGCTTCTTCTTCCCTGTACCTTTTCCCCACTATTCCTCCCCTGTGATGTACATTTCTGTGATTCTGTTCCTGTTCTAGTTGTTTGCTTAGTTTTTGTTTTTGTTGTTTTTCTTTTTTTTAGGTTCAGTTGATAGTTGTGAGTTTGTTGTTATTTTATTGTTCATAGTTTTGATCTTCTTTTTCTTAGATAAGTCCCTTTAACATTTCATGTAATAATGGCTTGGCAATGATGAACTCCTTTAACTTGACCTTATTTGAGAAGCACTTTATCTTCCCTTCCATTCTAAATGATAGCTTTGCTGGATAGAGTAATCTTGGATATAGGTCCTTGGGTTTCCTGACTTCAAGTACTTCTTTCCAGCCCCTTCTTGCCTGCAAGGTTTCTTTTGAGAAATCAGCTGATAGTCTAATGGGCACTTCTTTGCAGGTAACTGTCTCCTTTTCTCTGGCTTCTTTTAGGATTCTCTCCTTATCTTTAATCTTGAGTAACTTAATGATGATGTGCCTTGATGTGTTCGTCTTTGGTTCCCACTTCTTTGGAACTCTCTGGGCTTCCTGGAATTCCTGGAAGTCTGTTTCCTTTGCCAGACTGGGGAAGTTTTCCTTCATTATTTTTTCAAATAAGTTTTCAATTTCTTGCCATTGTTCTTCTTCTGGCACCCCTATAATTCAGATATTGGAATGTTTCGAGTTGTCCCAGAGGTTCCTAAGCTGCTCTTCATTTTTTTGAATTCTTGTTTCTTCTGGATGGATGTTTATTTCTTTCTTTTGTTTCAAATCGCTGATTTGAGTCCTGATTTCCTTCCTGTCACTGTTGGTTCCCTGAACATTCTGCTTTATTTCACTTTGGGTATCCTTCCTTTGTTTTTTCATTTCTTGACCAAGTTCAATCAGATCTGTGAGCATTTTGATTACTAGGGCTTTAAATTCTCCATCAGATAGGTTGGTGATCTCCACCTCGCTTAGTTCTCTTTCTGAGGTTATGCTCTGTTCTTTCCTTTGGGCCACACTTCTTTGTGTTGGTGCAGCTGATAGGTTGTAAGGGGGCGGGGCAGCCCTTTTTGCTGCGCTGTGGTGCTGCCTGTGGGGGAGGGGCCAGAGAGGGAAGAGTGAGGCTGGCCGGCCCGTCTCTAACACACTTTCCAACAGACTCTGGTGTCAAGACTGGAAGTATGTCCCACCATGGCAACCCCAGCCTTAGCCCACTGTCAGCTCTGAGTCTCAGTTTTCCCCTTAAGTCAGCCCCGCCCACATAGCCTGCCCAGCCGGCCCTGCCCCCAAGGCCTTTTTTGCTTTGCCACTTTTTTCTGAGTCCGCAGGTGCAGTCTGCCGCCTTACCGGTCTGGTTGTTCTGGTGGATTTTTTTCTTTAATTCCTTGGTTGTTGGAGTTCCATGCATTTTGATTTTCTGGCGCTTTTGTTTGTTTATTGATTTTATACTGGCTGTTGTCCTCCTTTTGGTTGTGCGAGGAAGTGAAGGGTTTCTACCTACGCCTCCATCTTGGCTGGAACTCCTTTTTTATTTGTTTTGAAATGGAGTTTCCACACCACTTTTACAGCATTTCTTTTGGGATTGAGTGGGTAGAACTGAACGAGGGATGATTCATGACCCCAGGAGTACCAAGTATTCAGTGGAGATATAAAGACACTGACACCGGCCCTGCTAGCTGTCTGGAGCCCCATCTCCATGGGGGTTACCCCGGAGCTGCTGTAGACGGAAGTTCTCTGTAAGACTGGCACCTCTGGCCCTTGGGAGGACATTCCAGTGCTCACATAGCCTCCCAATATCTTTCTTATCTCCGTGGTGCCCTGCATTTAGGCCGTTGTTCTTTGGTTACATGACGTGTTGGTGTGGGGTGATTGGCTTATGGTCACAATGATAACCTTTGGTAAAATGGGACGTTTGTTCCTAATACAATTTTCAGACAGCTGATCTTTTCCTCAAAGAACCCCTAACCCTAAAGATTATATTTTATTTTCAAAACTCTTTATGGAGACAGTTCTTGCTTACAATCTTGTTTTTAATTCACCTCACCCCATGAGGACCCTTGACTAGCTCCTTCCTGCCTTTGTTTGAAGGTGCATGTTGCCGAGGGCACTTCTGGCAGGGAAGAGGAGGTGGATGCTGTACTAGGGCGTTACCAAAGGAGGAGCAGGTGGCACTGAATTTATGGTCTAGCCAGAGTGGACCTTCAGCTTTGAAAACCAGGAATCTCAACTCTAGTTTGTACTTTAGAGACATATTTTAAAAACAGTTATGGTCTATGGGGTTCCTTAAGCTAAGTGTATAGCAGGTCCTCAAATAGTGTCATTTAATTCAGTGTTGTTTCATTATAATGTTGTGAGTTGCTGTTGGAACTTAACTCTTATCAATCAGCCTATGATAACAGTGGCTTTGCTTATACATGGTTTTGCTTAAAGTTGCAGAACCTGTTGATGATGTTAAGTGAGGATTTACTGTACACATAGCGAGAAGCCCTGCAGTGTTTAATAACAGTCTCCATTGGAAATCTGCAATAGTGAGTCAAAACTCTACTTGTAGTTCTCAAAGGTGGGATTGTTGTTGTATAACATATATGGGTTACTTTAATGACAAAGAGATGAAAGCTACTCATTTTGAAGCAGCTAATTTTGGTTGAAAGAGTTAGTTTTCAACCTTGTTGATTTCTCTAATTTTGTATCATTCTTAGCTAATGTAACACTGAGGTCAATTTTTTTTCCATTCACTTTTAGAAGTCAACATTTTTCTCATGAGATTATTCCTTTGCATTGGGAAGAGTGATTAGGAGTTTGTTTAGGATGGAGTTTGGTACTTGGCCAGATCTGAGGCCATGTCCTACCATTGCTAGACCTTTTTTGAAAAAACAAACAAACAGCTTCTTATTTTTAGCAGCACCACCCCATTGCTGTTGGAAGGCCAGGATGTTGCCTGAACTTGGTACCAGGCACGGAACCTCAGTGCCTTTCAAACCCTCTGCTTTCAGGCATAGCAGCCCAGGAAACAATAAATGGGGGTGTTGGAAGCACCTTAAGACAGTGATTTTCAACTGGTGGCCTCAAGAGTTTTTAAAATATGCAATACCTGACTAATCAGGGGCACTGGCCTCTTTTCCCTTAGATATTAAAATTAAAAAATGGCAACAGCCACCCTGGCTGGTGTGGCTCAATTGGTTGGAGCATTGTCCCATAAACTGGAAGGCCACAGGTTCGATCCCTAGTCAGGGTACATGCCTGGGTTGTGGGTTCAGTCCCAGGTTGGGTGCATATGAGAGGCAACTGATCAATGATTATGATTCTCTTTCTCATCAATGTTTCCTTCCCTCTCTGTCTCTCTCCCTTCCTGTCTTTCAAAAATCACTACGCATGTCCTCGGGTGAGGATTTTTTAAAAAATGACAACAGCCAACACAACAGTAGCCATTCAGTATGAATAAATCAAAATTACACCTATTTTTTGGTCAGATTAGCAAAACATATAATAAACAGAATTTTAGTAATTAGTTTATGTGTGCCATGAGATGAAAAAGGTTGAAGATCACTGCCTTAAGGCACTGTCACATAACCACCAGACCTTCAGATGTATGGCAAGAGAAAACTTTTGCTTTCAAAACTTCCTTTGTGTTGACCTTAGTTTTGCTTTTGAAGAATAAGCAGCAGATTGCCCCATAGACATGAGACAGCAAACCACCTTCTTAGCTGTTACTGCTGCTCCCATTGGTTGCAGATACTTTGCGGACTGAATTATAATCTAAAGGTGATAATTTAGATTAAATATTCGCAGAAATAACTGCAAAGAAATACCTTAAAAGCAAAATTGCATTGCAGATGCAGAAGTTAAATGCTTTAGGGATAAATGGGCAATGTTTACTAGTAGGAAAAAGCCACACTGTTGAAACTAGCTGGTGTCTTGGCTGACCTTTGTATGGAATAGTAACCCCTTCCTTAAACATTATTTCACTGAGATGGGAAAAGGCTCCTGCTCTGCTGGGCACTTTTTAGTACCCTGGTACTTCTCTTAAATATGTTCTTGAAGTTCTTGTTTTGGATCTCATCCTTTGCAAAAGTGCCTCATTGAAGCATTTTAAATATTTAAGTAGTGAAACCTCCAAGTAATGAGACCTCCTCCATTGGATGTGTTCCACAGTGGAATTAACCTATTCCAAATTTTATACTTGGAGTAGTATCATTACCAGTAGGTAGTGTTGTTTGTAACAGCTGCGGGTGGTCCACAAATGAAATCGATCAAGTTGGCTTAGATGTCTGTCTATATTTTGTAGCTCTGTGTATTTCTTTCCCCAATATTTGAAGGATGTTTTTAAAAAAATACTGTGTTTAGGCAAGCCAGCTGATATATAAGCAGTAACAGGTATAACTGGATAATCCCAGAGGGTAGCTATTATTATTAGTTTTGTAAAAATATATAATTGTCTGGTTGGGAGTATTATTATTATAGGGTTGAGGGTTGCCTCAGGGGTGACTCTCCTTTCCTATTCTACCTATATGTCTGCTCTCCCTGTTAGCCTAATGTTCACTTAAGGTATTATCTATTGAATAGTTAGCTCCACAAAGACAGGACATAATAAATGTTCACGGAATATTTCTTAGACAAATGCATGTGCCTGCACCTCTCACTGTCCAGGATTTGGGAAACTAGGTTTCTTGGAAAAGGCTTGTTACTGGCTATACTTACTTTTAATTTCTTCCCTCAAATAAAAATGTTACTATGATAGTTAATCTTTAGCAATGATGTTTACAAAACCAAAGAAAATAGAGACGTAACCTTTTCTGCTTCAGTGAGTCTGTGCCCAATCTGGTGACAACACTTTCATATTTTGGAGCGGCCATATTCTGGAATAGTCTTTATACAGCTTTCTATTGTCGTGCTAGAAAGTCTAGTGACTTATTACCAGAGAAGTTTTATGCTGGCATATTGTTTATATGTAGGTATCTCTTAACCAAATGGATTCTTCTAGATTATTGAAATGTGATCTTAACACATGGCTTATTTTTTTTTAAATTAAATATTTCATTATGGAATAATTTTAGATTTACAGCAAATTTGTGAAGATAGTCCAGAGGTCCTATATATCTTTACTCAGCACCCCTTAATGGTAACATTTTACATGGCATAACATTGGTGCAGTGCTTTTAATTAAACTATAGAATTTATTTGGACTTCCCTAGTGTGTCTACCAAAGTCTTTTTTTTTCTGATCCAGGGTCTAAAATTGCTATACATGTTTACTTTAGAAAACATATATATGAAAAGATAAAAGAAAAGGCAATTCCCCTACACAGAGACAACTACTGAAATTTTTAGTTTCTATACTTCCAATTTTTTTTCTATGGAGAATATGAATCCATCCCCCCCCACCTCCAAATTATTTGGATTTTCCTAAAAGACAGGTTAGAAATGTGTTTTATATACTGTTTTTTTTGGTAATTTACTTTTTTTAACACTTAAATGGCATTCATACTTTTTGTGACTATCTTCCCATGTCTGCTGTTTTAAATGTAGTTATAGTTTAATGTATTCTCTATCTTTACGTGTTTTGTTTCCATTTCTTTGCTTATTTAATTCTTCATTACTTAAGGTCAAACTATGCAGGTATTCTCAACCTTTTCCCCCTAACAAACCTGAAAATACGACACACACTTATCAGTAAAAGTAGCTCATTCATTCAGTGATTCTAAATATGTGTGTATTTGGCCGAACCCTTTGAAATTGCTGTTTTTTTGTATGTAACAGATTTGTGACTATTGGCAGTATTATATGGGTCATTGTAATAGTTCGGAAAATCTTTCTGGGTTGTTCCGATCTCTTTTGCCTTCTTCTCACTCCACTGAAAATCCCTGGGCTTTCACTCTACTGAGAAGTTCTGCATTTTAGAACGGTAAGCCAATTCTGAAACACAAAGACCTTCCAAGTGGCTCTGGAAACCACATCCTTAAGACCTCTGCCCATGTCAATGACGTATGCAGAGAACTTGAACCCTAATGAATTGCATCTGCCTATCAGTGTATTGAAAATAGACTTCTGAGCATTCGACCAAAGCTCTGCAAGGTAGCCCAACAGCTGTCTCCTGGTTCCATATTTGTATTGGCTCACCTGGGCACTGGTGCCACGCAGTGGTACCTTATAGATGAACTGCTGATGTTGCTGTACTACTCTCCAACCTTTCAAATACTTTCACTTCCTTTCTTTCACATCCATGGTCTCACCTTCCCTTTCTCCCCATTTATGCCAGTGGAACTTATGGGTTTCCTTTAGCCTAGCTGATAATATTTAGGAAGCTATACCAGCCATATAATTTTGCTGTGATATCCTTATTTAAATAAAGGCTATGGAATAGGAGACATGAAATAAGTTTAAACACACTAAATCAGCTGCTATTTCTCTGCTATGAAGCCATGATTCCAATGCAAAATCAGTGTAAATTTTTTACTCTGTCAGAATATGGCACTTCTCACGTTTAATTTCAAGCTTCTCAATATATGAGAGGAAGTACTCCTATATATCTCAGATGTGAAGAGGCATAAACTTCTACCTAAAGTGAAATATTTAACTCAGAACACATTCTTTGGTTTCCTTTCTCCTGTGTATGACTTGTTATTTCATTCCGTGTTCATTTAAGAGCTGTTCAGTAAGCACCTACTGTGTTCCTTTACTGTGCCAGGTTCTGAAGATTATGGTGGCAATCCACACAGACTTGAATTCTGCCTTTAATAGGCTTATAGCCCAGCGGGGGAACAAAGACCAGAACAAGTTTAAGTGCTATACTATCTGGGTGCTTGGAGAGCAAATGGCAGAGGCACCAGACATAGTATGGGGAGGTCAAGGAAGGCTTTTTAGAAGTGTCATTGAAGCTAAGACCTAAAGGAAGCCAAAAAAATGGAAGAAAATGTTCTTGGCAGAGGGAAAAGTGTATGCCAGATGCAGAGGTTGGAGATTAAACTTGGTGCTTTTGAGAAAGTTCTGATGGCTGGAGCCATGAGATCAATCATTGAAGCCTCACAGCAGTCCCCGTAAGTAGCATTAGTATTCTTTCCATTTTAGAGTTGTGGCAAATGAGGCAAAGAGGTTCACTAACTTCCTCAAGGTCATCACACTCTAGGAAAGTGCCACAGCCAGGAATTGGACCCAGGCCATCTGGCTCTAGGATGTTGTCCCCTAACTTCCACAGTAGACTGCCTCTTGGCAGGGCATTCAGTTATGTTGGAAATTCATTGGCCACTTCTTTATTATTTTTCAGCATTTTATTTATTTTTAGAGAGAAGGGAAGGGAGGGAGAAAGAGAGGGAGAGAAACATCCATCGAATGCCTCTTGTACAGCCCCAACTCAGTACCTGGCCCACAACCCCGGCAGGTGCCCTGACCTGGAATTGAACCCGTGACCTTTCTGTTCGCAGAATGACACCCAACCCACTGACCCACACCTGTCAGGGCATTGGCCACCTGTTTAGACTTCCATGAAGTGTAGCATCTTGTTGTGTTAATTTCTGATTTTTTTTCCTGTTGGGCCTAGGTAAATAAAATCTTTCTCAGTAAATTGTCCTAGTCACAGACCATTCCAAGAGCTGCAACTTAAGAATATGTGAAAAATCCCTTAACCTTATAGTTAGTATCTGGGTTAGCCCAGAAAATCTCCGGTTTGCTTTAGTCTTTTATCACTGATTGGAAGTCAAATACCTCATTTGATGACAACCCTTAAGTTTACTAACTGGTATTTTCCAGAAAAATCATAGATGGGAAATTATAATTGGTTATTTTTATTTGTTTGTTTGCAAAAAACAAATGAATATATAGACTCCTCAGAAGATTAGAATTTTTCTTTGGAAAGCTCAAGTTAACTTGGCCATATCCTTTTCTCTGACTTTGTATTAAAGGGTAAACACAACTTCTTAAATAAGGCTATAGTCTTTAAAAGTCATATAAATTAAAAATCTATACATGGAGGTATTTTCTTACAGTGGATCTGATTTATCCTTTATGTACCTAAAATACAAGTGTGTTTTATAAGATGAGGAATTGACTTCAGTTTTAAGTTATCAGTTAAGGTTTTACCGTAGATTTTATTTTTATTTTTTTAAAGATTTTATTTATTTGTTTTTAGAGAGGGGGGAGGAAGGGAGAAAGAGCGAGAGAGAAACATCAGTGTGTGGTTGCTTCTCACATGCCCCCTACTGGGGACCTGGCCCTCAACCCAGGCATGTGCCCTGACTGGGAATTGAACTGGCGATCCTTTGGTTCGCAGGCTGGCACTCAGTCCACTGAACCACACCTGCCAGGGCTACACTAGGTTTTAGAAGTTGGATGTTCAGTTTTACATAAATTGTTTGAGCTTGTCATGATTTGATATTGGAAGCGGAAACATGGAATAGAGAGTTGTGTGTGTGTGTGTGTGCATGCACACGTGTGTAAAATGGCCCAAAGCTGGTGCTTTCATTTACTTGGCCATTTGCATATGACTATGGATTCATTCAGGAACTAGTACTTGGAAATGCCTTTTCCAGTAGTGAAGTTTGGCTTCTGCTGATGTAGCCATACATTCTTGCCATGTTCTCTGTGGGACCAGAATTAGGGTTATTCCTGGGGTCATCACTAGGGGTGGGGAGCTCTGATAATAATTACCCTGGAACAGTGGCTGAAAACCAGAGGACAGACCTTGGCAAGGTGGGAAATGTAATCACTCTCATTTTAAACAATTCATACAGGGATCAAATTTGTGAACTTAGCTTCAGAAGCATTGTCTCAACCAGTTGAGGTAACCAGGAGCCACAGAGTTCCCTTTACTTTGGAGTGAAACCACTAAATTTCAAATATTATTGTATATTACAGTGGAGTTGTATGTGTAGCAGCTGTGTTCTTTTTACAGTTTTTTTGCATTGTGAAGTCCATGCTGTGAAGCCCTGTTGGGGTTATTAAAGGACACATTCAGAACTGTTGTCCTTACAGGAAGTGAGATTACTTAATGATACCTTACTGTTGCCCAAAACATTTTGAAATGAAAACTTTGAGGGAAAGAAATGATTCAGCCTTTTATGACTCCTACTTTTAGATGTTAGCTTGTACGTATTTGTAATATGATGTTACATTTGATTATAATGTCTGAAGCAAGACAGTCTTTGGTAACATGACATTCTCTGAAGTTTGAGTAGTTGCTCCCAGAAATCAGGTTGTAAACAGGGTACGGATGGAGAACTAACTTCTGAAATCCCCTCCTTTCATAATCCCTGTTATTACCTGAGCGGAAAGCAAAGAAGTGATACTCATTTGGTGCCTTTTGGCTTCTGATACCTTTCTGGTAGCACGTGTCACCATAAGGGGGCTGATCCTGGTCAGCTGAGAAACATGTTCCTTTTGGAGAAGAAAAGTGCAAGTATGCTTATTAAATTTTATGCAGATAACATCTGGCCTTGGCATTTGAGTTCCTGTTTGTTTTAATAAGAAAAGTGAGTCAAACTCTGAGCTTTAAAAAAAATTTATTTACATCAGTGGAGAACCCCTCAGGATTGTCTGGCTGTTCGATATTGTCTCTTCACTTGCTAGTAGTGGTCAGACTTTGTTAGTCACATTTTGACATAGGTGACCGGAAAGAAACAGTTAGCATTTTAGTTACAGTAAGAAAAAAGAAAATTTTGTTTAGCTTCATAGATTGTAGTACATATGCAAAATAAGTTTATTTTCCTTTGAGTTTAAAAACAGAGGTGTCCAGTCTTTTTCTGTAGCAGTTCAAGTCAACTTGTGGCTCCTTTTACAGGGTCACTTTGCCACTTGAGCAGGCCACACAGCCATATTCATTGTCACTTATCAACATATGCAGACACACACTACAATTAGTTGAAAGACTAGCGCTATATTTTCTATTTATTAAATAGTAAAAGTAATATATTCACTGTAGAAGTGTTAGGAAATTTAAGGAAAACATAAGGATAAAAACTAAAAATCAGCTGTAATTCTGCAACCCACAGATGAACAGTTTGTCTTGTAGCCTGTGTATATTTAAAGAAGCTAATACTGTGCTTTGTTTCACGTTAAACCAATTTCACTACATATATTTTACCACGTCCTTTAATATTCTTTGATAATGTTGCATTGCTGACTGCCATGTTTAATCATGTGGATACATCATTACTTTACCAATCTCCTTTTGGGCATTTGAAATTATTTCTAGTTTTTTGTTATTTATGTTACAGTGAAGACTACTGCCTACATTTTTGTGCATGCATCTCTGATTAGTTCCTTAGGATATTCCTAGAAGTAGAAAGTGAAATGACTACGCTATGAAGTATAACTTAAGGCCTCTTGATGCATACTGCCAAATTACTGCCTATAAAGCTTGTCCCAATTTACACTTCTGTCAACAGTATATAAAGTGCATTTTTAGATATGTTTGGCAGCACTGAGTAATTTCTTTATTCTTAGTTGACACAACTTTTTAAAAAGTATATTTTATTGATTATGCTACTACAGTTGTCCCAATTTTCCCCCTCTGCCCCCCGCCCCCCTCTTCCCATTACACCCCTTCCCTCCAGTTCATGCCCCCCCCCCCTTAGTTCATGTCCATGGGTCGTGCATATAAGTTCTTTGGCTTCTCTATTTCCTGTACTATTCTTAAACCGCCCCCCCCCGTCTCTTTTGTGCCTACCAATTATGTTTCTTATTCCCTGTACCTTTTCCCCCATTTTCCCCCATTCCCCTCACCCTCCAAATGATCTCCATATCCATGATTCTGTTCCTGTTCTGGTTGTTTGCTTAGTTTGTTTTTTTAGATTCGGTTATTGATAGTTGTGAATTTGTTGTCATTGTAATGTTCATAGTTTTCACCTTCTTTTTCTTATATTCCTTTTATCATTTTGAATAATAATGGTGTGGTGATGATGAACTCCTTTAACTTGACCTTATCTGGGAAGCACTTTATCTGCCCTTCCATTCTAAATGACGACTTTGCTGGATACAGTAATCTTGGATGTAGGTCCTTGCCTTTCATGACTTTGAATACTTCTTGCTATTCCCTTCTTGCCTGCAAAGTTTGAGAAATCAGCTGACACTCTTATGGGAACTCCTTTGTAGGTAACTCTCTGTTTTTCTCTTGCTGCTCTTAAGATTCTCTTTATCTTTCACCTTTGGAATTTTAGTTATGATGTGTCTTGGTATGGTCCTCTTTGGGTCCAACTTGTTTGGGACTCTCTGTGTTTCCTGGACTTGCATGTCTATTTCCTTCACCAAATTAGGGAAGTTTTCTACCATTATTTTTTCAAATAAGTTTCCAATGCAATAAATACAAAATAAATACACCATTTACATGGATCTTTCTCGTAGCTCCCCCTAATGTTAACATTTTGTACTATAACATAATTATGTAAGATGTTAACAAAACTAACACATTAACATTGGTACAACACTATTAATTAAACTATAGACTTGATTCAAATTTCATTATTGTTTTGAATAACATCTTTTTCTGTCCAGGATCCCCCATTATATTTAGTTGTCATGTCTCCCTAGTCTTCTCTAATCCATGACAGTCCCTCAGCCTTTGCCTTTCATCACCGTGACAACTTTGAAGATTAACTGGTCAGTTACTTTGTAGAATGTCCCTAATTTGGGTGTATGTAATATTGTTCATGGTTAGATTGAGACTGTGCAGTTTGGGTAAGAATACAACAGAAGCAAAGTTGTGTCATTTTTCTGTGTCGTGTATACACTAATAATCTTGATCACCTAGTTAAAGTGATGTCAACTGTGTTTTACTATATTGAGGTTACAATTTTTCTCTTTGCAATTAATAAATAGCCATTATAATATGTTGTATTAATACATATCTGGGGTAGATGCTTTAAGAACATGAATATATCCAGTTCAACTTTAAACTTTTAGTCACCACTGTTTGCATCCATTGATGGATTTTGCCTGCAGCAGTTATAACTGGAGATTTGTGGCGTATTAACGGAGGTTTTCTATTTCTCTTATTCCTTCCATCTGGGATGGAGGATGTTTTAATTAAAATTCTCTGTAAGGACCCTTCTCCCTCAGTTGGAGAAGGGTCCTTACAGAGGACCTTACAGAGGGTCTTATTGGTCCCTTTTCCCTCATTTATTTATTCAGTCAATCATTTATTTGTGTTAGTATTGGCTCATGGATATTTATTTTATTCTTTGGGATATAATCTAATATTATCATTTATTTTGTGCAAATTGTTCCAGCTTTTGACCATTGGGAGCTCCTTTCGGTTGGCCCCTGTATCCTTCTGACATGTCCCCACTTTTTTAAAAAGCACTTTATTACTTTCTGACACCAGAAGATACTAGGTTCAACTTGCCCATTTTTCCTGCCCTTGCTCTGGAATCAACTGGTTCTCCAAAGAACCTTGTTTGTTTTTTAAAATTGGAGAATGGTAATTGGAAACCCAAGATCTAGGTGCTAAGTATGATCATTGAAACTAGGGTATCACCCTGGCTGGTGTGGCTCAGTGGATTGAGCCAGTGGATTGAACCGAAAGGTTACCAGTTCAATTCCCAGTTAGGGTACATGCCTGGATTGTGGGCCAGGCCCCTTGTTGGGGGTGTGCAAGAGACAACTGATCCACGTGTCTCTCGCACATTGATGTTTCTCTCTCTTTCTTTTTCCCTTCCTTCCCCTCTCTGTAAAAGTAAGTAAATAAAAAGACCTTTTTTAAAAAAAAAAAGAAAAGAAAAAAGAAAAGAGGACTCCGGCAGGGGTGTCAAACTCATTTTCACCGAGGGCCACATCAGCTTTGTGGTTGCCTTCAAAGGGCTGAATGTAATGTTAGGACTGTGTAAATGTAACTATTTCTTAACAGTTAAGTGAGAGCTGGGTGCTGTCACCTCCGGGTAGAAACAAGATGGACGGCCATCTGGATTCTAGATGGATTTGGCCCGCAGTCCTTGTGTTTGCCCCCTGTGAACCTAGGGTGTCTCTGCTTCTAGACCTGGAGGGCAATTTTAATAGACTAAAATCTAAAATGGTCATACCCTTTTGACTCAGCAATTCTGTTAGAAATCTATCCTATAGAAGCACTGGCATAACTGTATTACTAAGAATGTTCATTGCTGTATGTTTAATGAGAAATTAGAAAAATCCAATATGTCCATCAATAGGGAAGATTGGTTATAATTAATTTCGCTATGATCATACAGTGGAATACCATAGAACTGTTAAAAATTATTAGGTAGATCTATGTGTTTGGACATGGAAGATATGCAAGAGAGGCGTTTTTTAGAAAGTTGCAAATCTGTGTGTATGTACTAAAATCTGCCTTTAAAAGTCCCAAAGGGTATCAATGAAACTACTAAAACCTGTTATTTGTAGATGATTGAATTAAAAAGATACTTTCACTTTGATTTTTAAATTTTGTAATGTTTCAATTTTTTTAAACAGTTTTGTTGCATATCATGCATGTTTTAAAAACACTTTTTTGTTTTAGGTCACCTAACCTTTCCATTCTAGCAACATAGACTAGAAGCAACGTTGCTTCTAGTCTATGACAATCTGGAATTATCTCCGTACTCTTTACCCACAATAGATGTTGGGTTGTTTTACATAGGTTATAACATTTCTTTAATTCATTTTAATGTTTTTGAATCAGGTGACTCACAATCTTATGACCATTTAAGGCTTCTGGACCACTTATACTCAAGTAGGTTCTTAAAGGGAAAAGAAAGGATTCTGCTCTATCATAAATTTGGAGCAGCAGCCTCCAGTAGGTCCTCTGACTGGCTTATGAAAGTCCTGTAGGTCCGTTTGAAATGTCATTTTCTGCCCTGGCTGGTGTGGCTCAGTGGATTGAGTGCTAGCCTGCGAACCCAAGGGTTATCAGTTTGATTCCCAGTCGGGGCACATGCCTGGGTTGCGGGCCTTGTCCCCAGTAGGGGGTGTGTGGGAGGCAACGACACATTGATGTTTCTCTCCCTCTCTTTCTCCCTCCTTTCCCCTCTCTAAAAATAAATAAAAATCTTTTAAAAAAAGAAAAAAAAAGAAATGTCATTTTCTTGCTCCTTTGTGACTTTGAAATCAAATATTAAGTAAACAATTTTTATTTATGGAAAATTTGGAAGATACTAAATCAGCACAAAGAATACAAAATAGAAAAACATACCTGTAGTTCTGCACAGAAATAACTAGCATTAATATTTGGTGGATATCTTGCTAAATATGTACCTACTCAAATATATGTATATATAATGGAGTCACACATACTGTTTTTTTTTTAATTTTTATTGTTACTCAATTACAGTTGTATGCCTTTTTCTCCCCATCTCTCCACCCCACCCCTGCCAAACCCACCTCCCTCCCCTACCTCCACCCTCCCCCTTGATTTGGTCCATGTGTCCTTTATAGTAGTTCCTGTAATCCCCTCTCCCCACTCCCCTCTGGCTATGGTTAGATTGTTCTTAACTTCAATGTCTCTGGTTATATTTTCTTTACTTTTTTCTTCTATTGATTATGTTCCAGTTAAAGGTGAGATCATATGGTATTTGTCCCTCACCGCCTGACTTATTTCACTTAGCATAATGCTCTCCAGTTCCATCCATGCTGTTGCAAAGGGTATAAGCTCCTTCTTTCTCTCTGCTGCGTAGAATTCCATTGTGTAAATGTACCATAGTTTTTGGATCCACTCATTTGCTGATGGGCACGTAGGTTGCTTTCAGTACTAGGCTATTGTAAATTGTGCTGCTATGAACATTGGGGTGCACAGGTTCTTTTGGATTGGTGTTTCAGTGTTCTTAGGGTATAATCCCAGCAGCGGAATTGCTGGGTCAAAGGGCAGTTCCATTTTTAGTTTTCTGAGGAAATTCCATACTGTTTTCCACAGTGGCCTCACCAGTCTGCATTCCCACCAACAGTGCACGAGGGTTCCCTTTTCTCCGCATCCTCTCCAACATTTGTTTGTGGATTTGTTTATGTTGGCCACTCTGACCGTTGTGAGATGGTACCTCATTGTGACACATATTGTTTTGTACCTACGTTATTTCTTGGTTGCAACATTTCCAATATTTGAATTGTTTTTACAGAAGGGCAGTTTTTACCTACTACTACCTGCCAACATATGACATATATTTATGTAAAATAAGACACATAGGGGTGGTAAACACACGCCTACAGTGCACAGATGATGTGTGTGGCATTGTGTGCCTGAAGCCTTTATAATTTTGTTAACCAGTGTCACCCCAGTAAATGTAAGAAGACGACCTGTAAAAGAACATTGCTTAGGGAAATGTTTTGCAAGGGATTCACCAGAATTTTCTTTTAGATTTGAACACTAACTAGTTAGGGCTTTGTCAATATGTTCTACTGTTTTCTGAAATATTTGTTTTTAAATTTACTGAGATTGATCCTTGACATTAAGTACAGGAGGAGGATGCATCATGCTTGAAATATTTCCAACAGATGCTACTAGAAGTTTATTAGTATTTACTTCTGGAAGAATGTTTTCAAAATATTGGTTAACAGACTAACTTATCTGAAGAGAGGGCAAAACTTAAGCGCATTAATGGTTTGTCTTTAACTTTGTCTGAAAATATGAGGGTTGTCTGAAGTTGAGTGACACCACCTTGGATTTGTGTCGCTTTTTCCTCAATCACTTTGTTAGCTGCATGGATGCAGCTTTGCTCCCCTGGACTCATTCAGTGAGCAAAGCTTTCTCAGTGCTGCCTCGTTCCCTAATTGGAAGATGATAAACTCTAAATGCTGTATTGTCTCTTTTTTCATACCACCAGGTGATTGTTAAGTAGAAACGAACCATATTATATGTTTCAGTGTGTTAAAAACTTGCTATGCTAAAGATTTCCAACTTTCTTATATTACAAAAACTTGCATATCCATGAAAGTGGAAAGTATGACTAAAATTTGCACTATAATCATAGCAAGATTATCCCTCTTCCCTACAAACTGTAAGTAGAACCTGCATGGTGATAATCTGCTCAATTCTTATATTAAGTTATCTTTAATTTATTTAAGTAGGTTGATTAAAAGGTGGGTGCTGTTTGGTAGGGGGAGGCTCGGAGAAAGGCAAGTGTAGGGTCAGATTTTCTCTTATGTAGAGAAACTCGATCGGGCTAGCTTAGAAAATGTGTGTTGTTTCCCTTTTATCTACCTGGCAGCCAGTGCTTGCTTTCTCTCTTTTTTATGATGAAAGAAATGTCCTTTAAGGTTATAGGCACTGAGAAAAATTGTGTCGTTCTTGTGTATTAAAGAACCTCTGACATAAAGATGGGCTTTTAAAACAAATTGTGTTGGGACAACTGAACAGCCATTTGGAAGAAGAAAAAATTGTAGCTGAATCTCACACTATATACCGTGACCAATTCTAAATGGTCCATAGAGCTAAATGTTAAAAAATAAAACTATTCATCTTATTTTTATAGGATAAATTCCCAAAAGTGACATTATTGGAATAAAAAGTGGAAAAAAAAAAAACAAACCCTCTGAGTTGCTTCATTCTTCCCATTTGATAAGGGCTAAACAGGGACTCTCATCCAGCTGAGAGAATTCCTTGACATTTTTGATTATCCTCTTAAATTTCTCCATAGTACCAGTTACCAAGTGTTAACTATCCTTTGCAAATATTCACTAATGAAATTATTTTCCAAATTAAGCAAACTAGTGGATAGTTTTGTAGCCCTACCCCCACCTCCTGCTCTACCACCTATACGTCTTTAAATGATTTTATAGAAAGTTGGTTTTTAGTGTTTATCAATTACCAGAATTAATCTGTGAGGTGGGGGAAATATATACATTTGTATGTAGAAATACTAAGTTTTCTCCCCAACATTCTCTGTGAGTTCCTTCGACTTTATTTCAACATGTACAGTCATGTGCTGCTTAATTGCTCATAGGCTACAAGCCTGTGCTGTATGTTACTGTAAAAAACAACACGAAATTAAATGAAGCACAAGAGAAAATAGTGCAATCAAGTGATGCACAGTCATGAGATGTATGAGGCTGCTGCCTGCATAACGCAGCAGACTGTTTCACAGCAAACTTTTTTTAAGTAGAAAGAGTACACTCTAAAGTAATGATTAAGTGTATAGTGTATTAAATACATAAAACAGTAACATAGTCATTTATTTTCATTACCAAGTATTATGTACTATACATAATTATATTTGCTGTGCTTTTATAGGACTCGCAGTGCAGTAGGTTTGTTTACACCAGCGTCACCACAAACATGAGAGTAATGTGTTGTGCTATGATGTCACAATGTTACATCACCGGGCAAGACGAATTTTTCAGCTCTACTACAGTCTTATTATTATTGTTATTATTATTATTATTATTATTAACAAATCTGTAATCTTTTTTTAAAGATTGTATTTATTTATTTTCAGAGAGAAGGGAAGGGAGGGAGAAAGAGAAGGAGCGAAACATCAATGTGTGGTTGCCTCTCATGTGGCCCCCAATGGGGACATGGCCCACAACCCAGGCATGTGCCCTGACTAGGAATTGAACTAGTGACCCTTTGGTTCACAGCCTATGCTCAATCCACTGAGCTACACCAGCCAGGGCAGCTCTACTATAATCTTATTGGACCACCATCGTATATGCGGTCGATTGTTGACCAAGAATGTTGTTAAATGTAGCACATGACTGTATATGAAGTTACCTTTTCTTTGTGTTAATAATAAATGTTAGCCCTCTGGGAGGAAAATAAAGTGTTAAATAGCATGTTTTCTGTGTATAAATAGTCTAAACCATTTGTATTCACACATGTACTGATACTGTCACCAGCACCCCCTACCCAAAAGTAGATTGTGGATAGTAACCTGGTGTTGGGAAGTAGTTCTTTTAAAGAAAAATAGCCCTGGCTGGTGTAGCTCAGTGGATTGAGGACAGGCTGCAAACCAAAGGGTCGCCGGTTCGATTCCCAGTCAGGGTATATGCCTGGGTTGTGGGCCAGGTCCCCAGTGGGGGCCGTGAGAGAGGCAGCCACACATTGATGTTTCGCTCCCTCTCTTTCTCCCTCCCTTCCCCTCTCTCTAAAAAGAAAGAAAGAAAGAAAGAAAGAAAGAAAGAAAGAAAAATAAAAGGCATACTCTGTTAGTAATAAGCCTGGGTATAAATCATCCTTTCCTTCATCCTTCTAATGGTAACAAAGGAGAAAATTAACTGTCTTAATTACTACCAGCTATGACTTCCATTGGACTATATAGATTTTTGAAATTTGAAGGGTTATTCTCTTAATCGTACGAAAGTAGTACTGAGTACTACTGAGTGAAAATAAAAGCTTAGTTTTTCAGAATCATTTTATCATGCCCAGGACACCCCAGGGGAGTTGAAATATATAAGTAAGCAATATCAAATTACCAAAGGGCCTTATTTTATTGTTTTGAGTATTCACATGGTATTATAGTTTCCTCCTGCATATTCCAAAACATGGTAATGCCTTAACTGTAAACTGACCCCTAAACCCTAGTGTATATATTTTGAAGATCACAAATCTGATCTGTATATTCCTTGAGGGGGAATGAAAATATCTAATTTTAAAAAAAGATTTTATTTATTCATTTTTGGAGAGAGGGGTAGGAAGGGAGAAGGAGAGGGAGAGAAACATCAATGTGTGGTTGCCTCTTGTGTGCCCCCTACTGGGTACCTGGCCTGCAAGCCAGGCATGTGCCCTGACTGGGAATCGAACTGGAGACCTTTTGGTTCACATGCTCAATCCACTGAGCCACACCAGCCAAGGGTCATTTTTTATTTTGTTGGGAGAATAGGTGCCTGCAGGTTTTTGTGGGTGGGAATGTCTGTTTGGTATCCTGTGGTCAGCCTTCGTCTCTGTCTCTAAAGTTGGCTCCTATCCCGACTGGGAGGACTGAGAGGTACAAATTTGTTAAGAACATGACTACAGCTTCTTGCATTTTCTTTCTAATTTTTATTGAGGTATAATTGACATACAACATTGTGTAAGTTTAATGTATACACTATGTTACTCTGTTACATTTGTATGTTGTAATATGATTACCACCATAACTTTAGCTAACATCTCCATCATGTCATATAACTATCATTTCTTTTTTGTGGTGAGGACATTTAAGATCTAGTCTCGTAGCAGTTTTGAAGAATAGAACATAGTATTGTCGACTACAGTCACTATGCTGTATATTAGATCTCCATAACTTACTTATCATCTTCTAGTTGAAAATTTGTACCCTTTAACAAGATGTCCACATTTCCCCTTATCCCCTAACCCCTAGTCACCACATTTTACTGTTTCCATGCCTTCAGCTTTTTAAGATTTCACATATAAGTGATATTGTACAATATTTGTCTTTCTCTGCCTGGCTTATCTCACTAAGTATAATGCCCTCAACGTCCATCTGTGTTGTTGCAAATGACAGGATTTCCTTCTTTCTTATTTCTGAACAGTACCCCTCTGTGTGTGTGTGTGCACCTCATCTTCTTTATCTGTTCATCAGTTGGCACGCACTTAGGTTGTTTTACTTTCTTAGCTATTTTGAACCAATGCTGCAATAAGCATGGGGGTTCAAACATCTTTTTGATACTCTGTTTTCATTTCCCTTGGATATATACCCAGAAGTGGGGTTGCTGAATCATATGGTAGATATATTTTTAGTATTTTGAGAAACCACCATTCTATTTTTCATAGCCGCTGCACCAATTCACATTCCCACCAACAGTACACAGTGGTTCCCATTTCTCCACATCCTCACCAACCCATATTATCTCTTGCCTCTTTGCTAATAGTTATCATAACAAGGGTGAGGCGCTATCTCATTGTGGTTTTGATTTGTGTTTCCCTGATGATTAGTGATGTTGAGTATCCTTTTTATCTACCTATTAGCCATCTGTATGTCTTCTTGGGAAAATGTCTGTTAGTTCCTCTGCTTATCTTTTAATCTTGCCATTTGTTCACAGAATTCGAAGTGCTGTTTCTCAGTTACTTTTACTTTTCCGAGCTCCTAGTAGCACTCCTTCTCATTAAGCACTCATCTCCAGTCACTCTTTGTTTTTCCTTTAGTACATGGCTCATCATGAGCTAACGTTCACAAATAGCACTTGAGGGGTTCTTTTCTTCTTGTCATTGTACCCATAAATGTTGTCTCTTATTGCAGATTGAAATCGTGAAAAATATACGTGTCTTCTTAAGAGAAAAAGAGGAAATCTGTAAGTATTTGTCCTTTAAAAATTCTAAACATGTATTTTTATCAGCTTTTGGAGAAAATTAACTGCTCATAATAACAGGCATCTTGACTCTTCTTATAGTGGAAGAATCCTGCCAGTATTTATGTTTGTGTTTAAAAAGGTAATATTTGGAAAAGTAATAGGAAAAAATTTTCCTGTGCAACTCCTAAGATTTAAACCATCTGTCACTCATTTATAAAGGGGGAAGTGATCATTAAAATCTAAATAAAATCTTTTCCTTGCGAAATAAAAAAATGGAGTAACGGATTGGAGTTCTAATCAACATGTGTCTTGGCAAGCTATTTAGCTTCCCTTTGTCTCAATTTCCTCATCTGTAAAATGGGCTTAATAGTAAGTGTTCAGTGAATGGTTCATTATTATTGATGAAGTTAAATCTGTAGTAGTGTACACTTTCCCACAATAAATTCAAGTTTATTGTAGTTACTATTTTTCTTAGACTATTTTAAACATACTTCTGATCTTCAAAAATTTAAGTGTTCGCACTATAGTTCACTGAGGCACTTGTTGTAGACAATAATAAAGAATAAAAGAAATATTTACAACAGAACACCTAAAATCAGAATCATAGTGTTTGAGTCTCGGACCTTGAAAATAACCTAGTCTAGTGTTTCTCAAACATTTATTTTTAGACCAATGCTGGTCAGTGAAGAGTTTTTATTTTTACTGGTCCATGGTAAAGTGCGGAGAATAAGGACAATGGGCCATGAATGTTTCAAAGCTAAGTTTTTCCCATTTAAAGGATTGCTTCTTATTACAAGATATATCCTTCTAATTTGGGGGCATTAAACATGTTCCATATTTTATGAAATAATTGTGATGGTAAGTGGTAGGGCTCTTTTTTTTTTTTTTTAAATGTTCCTGCCTGCCAAAAAGTCAACAGTTATATTTATTCCCCTCACCTTCCTTCTTTCTTTATAAATTTTTTACTGGTCTGTGGTATCTTCAAATCTGAATCTAACCTTTTCATTTTACAGATGAGGAAACAGACTGGGCGTTACTTGTTTCTGTCAGGTCTTACAGCTCAGTAAGCTGCTGAACCAGGATCAAAACCCTTTATACAGTGGTGCCTCTCTCGTATTTCTGGTCTTCTGAGAATTGCTGTCATTATAATAGATTATGAAGTTGAAACAGAAAATCTAGTAGTTTGTATGTGCTCATGACTAATTTTGAATTCCAGGTATAAGGAAATCTGAAAGACTTAGTGTTCTTGTATTGCTAAGTACTAAATTCTACTGATTAGCCTTTATTAGAAAAATCTTAAACATGGTCTTAAAAATAAAAACCAAATATTTTTATCAGCAGGCCAGAATTAACTCTTTCTGAATTCAGCTATTTCGGCAGCATGCTACCTCATGATTGACAAAGGAGGTGCAATACCAATAAAGTTAGTGTTCCCTTTGGGAAAGAAAAGATGGTGCCTTTATGAGGGCCATGGTATTCAGGCTTCTAAAGTTAACTTATTTACCCACAGAGAATCTTCCTGCTTCCTCATGTGTTCTCTCTCTCATATACACACACATACAAACACACACCCTACACAGATAGATAAACACATATAACAGTTGGCCTGAAGCCCATCTACATGTATAAGAAAAAACTACCAAGGTAAAGAGTAAGAGTTAGCAGAAGCATTAGCAGGAACATCTGGCCAGTGTTTTCAGGAGTTTATAGCCACTTTGGAGTGTCTGTGACACTTTAGAGACTCCATGGGTACAGCTTTACCTTGGCTATCCCAGAATACACTTCAAGACAAAAACAACTAATTCCTTTATCTCCCTTACCTGTCTTACCTTAGTGAAGCACATCTAGGCCAGGTAAACAAATAAACATGAAAAAAGAGAAGAGAATGGAAAATATCTCCCCATCCTTAACATGGAGACATTACCTCTAGGAGTCCTTTTTCATGGCTACTTATATTTGGCTTCATGTGGCTTCCTTCTTTAGTTAAGAATTCTCTTGCCCCAATAAGTTTAATTAAAATAGAATTTTTTAATTTCTGAAACATCAAACATACCCATAATGAAGTGTTAAGAATAAGAATACATTTTGAGTTATCTTCAGCCTTTGGAATATCTGTTCTTCTTTACTAGTGGTAATATTTGAGAATTGACTTAATGGCCATAAGATTTGGATCTTCAACAGATTTATCAGTCTTTGTGTTCTTTTATTAGTCTCATTTATAAGGAGTATTTAATAGTGAAGAACAGAGTAAACATTTTTTTTTTTTAACCATGATACAGTTTCACATTCTGGTGGCCAAGTAGCTGACTTTCTCATTTTAGTGACTTACTAGGTCATTTTGTAGGAAATGGTTTAAGAATATGTGGTTGTATGATTTTTAACAGTATTGAGGACCGGGAAAAAACATTAACAAAAAGATAACCTATTAAACTGGTTCCTCCTCTAGCAAATGCAGAGGATAGGTCATGTGACACAAAGATAGAGTTGCATAAATTCTCTCTGTAACACAAAGATACTCCCTGTGGTAAGTATTACTCCTAGTGAGAGACTGTTTTTTGAACTCGTACTCATGGCTGGCAGCCCACAGTGACATTACTGCATTGTAATAAATAGGTAAGATGACAGGAGGCGGATGTAGTCTGCAAACTAGTCCTACCTCACCCACGGGGGATCCATTCCAAGACCCCCCTGGATGTCTGAAACTGCAGGTAGTAACAAACCTATGAATACTATTTGTACTATATATATATCCATAGTACTGATAAAGTTTAATTTATCAGTTAGACACAGTAAGAGATTAACAACAATACCTAATAATAAAATAGAACAATTATAACAATAAAATAAGTGTTACTCGAACACGAGCACGGATACTGTGACAGTAGTTCTGATGACCGAAATGGCTAAAAGGTGGCGAATGGGTGGGGAATGTATACAGCTTAATATGTTGGACAAAGGGATGATTGACATCCTGGCTGGGATGGAGCAAGAAGGTGTGAGATTTTGTCACACTATTTAGAATGGTGCACAGTTTAAAACTTACACATTGTTTATTTCTAGAATTCTCCATTTAATATTTTCAGACCATAGTTGACCGTGGCTAACTGAAGCTGCAGAAGGTGAAACCACAGATGAGGGAGGACTACTATATATTCATCACTGGGACAAACACATTTATTATAACAGTGAGTTAATTTTAAAAGTCAAGTTCTGTAACACTTCTTTTATTTATTTTTAGAGAGGGGGAAAGGGAAGGAGAAAGAGAGGGAGAGAAACATCAATGTGTGGTTGCCTCTCACACACCCCTACTGGGGACAAGGCCCGCAACCCAGGCATGTGCCCTGGCTGGGAATTGAACTGGCGACCCTTTGGTTTGCAGGCTCATGCTCAATCCACTGAGCCACACCAGCCAGGGCCTGCAACAATTATTTTTGATTAGCATGTTAAAATCATTAACTGTGTTCCCCTAGAGAAAAAGACCTAAAATGGAAGACTTTTACTAAATGGAAGACTTTACAAACAAAATTAAAGTCTACACCACGGCACAATAGTCCATCTTAATTTAGCAGCAAGATTTTGTCTACAGGGACTTTTAGCAGTTACTCCTCAGTAGCAGCTGTCGGACACTGCAGTTGTCATCGTGCTGTCTGTCCCCCTTCTATAGCATTGCGTCCTTTATATTTCTCTCCCAACATGCAAATCCTAAAACTTAGTTTTCCCCCTTTTCATGATGTCTGATACAGGTGGATTGTAATATCATGCTTTGTCAGTAGGTACCACTTCTAGCATGATTTGTCCTCAAAATTCCTTAAATATAAGCTTTAGATTAAATTATATACAATTAACTCCTGACTTTAGACAGCTGCATATTTAAAAATCATGTGTGATCTCTGGAATAAAGAAATAGATATACACAGTGTACATCAAGTGTATAGGCAGTAACACTGGCTCCTACATATCCTGATTTCAACACAAACAGAAAGGATTACAACTGTACCTTTCTGTGACCTAGAAAAAACATTATCAGATGCATGCTGGGGATTTTCTTAAAGGCATTTTGGGAGGGAACTTGTGCTAGAGCAGGAAAGAGCATCTTCAACATGGCAGCAGAGGTGCTTGCTTTGCTGGGAAAAGCTGGGAAGAAGCTGGCAAAATGGCACCTTCAGCAGTTAATGCCTCTTCAGGTGATGAAGGAAACAGGTTTGGCTAATCTTGTTAGTGAGAAGCAGCCAAGTGTCAGCCATACTCGTGAGACACGTCTAGTGAAAATAGCTGGGCACAGGTGCAATGTGTTGGTATAGGGCATCTACTATTTACCCTAGGTTTTTGTTTTCAGTTTTCAAGTGTATTTATTGTAATTATTATAACATAATAAATATACTTACTATGATTTTCAAATTTACTTATTGTAATTACTGAGTTTATAGATTTATTGTACAAGCTATTTCATGTTGATTAGATCAGCCTACCAGTTTGAGTCAGATGAAACGTTGAAGGGTCAGACTGAAGCGTATTTCACCTTATAATTCAGTCTTGTAGACTGATGAGAAGATATCCTCCTAGCTACCCTAATGCCTTTTATTTTCTTAAAATACTAAGTTTTTAAGTTTTAATATTAATATAAAGTTAATTATATTGTAATATAGCTCCTGTAAGTTTGATTTTATTAACCAAATGCAGCCATTCTTTTTTTTTAACATAGTATTTGAGCTTTGTCCTGTATGTTTTAAAATCATTTGGAACTTTTTAATAGTGTGTGAAAGAAAATAGGATTTTTAAAAAAGCACTCCACCCATTACAAAACCCTTGGTGGTGCAACATGTATGTAGAAATATGGTGCAACAGGTATGGTTATCTCTTTAATCTCTTGAAACTTTTATAATTGTTTTCTGATTTAATATTTAGTAGAT
This sequence comes from Desmodus rotundus, assembly GCF_022682495.2. Lineage (NCBI taxonomy): Eukaryota > Metazoa > Chordata > Mammalia > Chiroptera > Phyllostomidae > Desmodus > Desmodus rotundus. Next base: position 47,396,532 of record NC_071400.1, on the reverse strand, counting down.
ACAGCTCATCTTTTTCAGAAGGCAATTATCTCTTTATCATTTACCCTTAAATGATGTGCGACTTGAACAATGTATGTCTTAAAGTAGCACTTACATAGTTAATCACCGATTTTCAAATTGATAATTTTTTTTACATTTTTATAAGCTTTTAGGTCAAGGACAGATTAGTTTAATTTGTCCTTAATGCGTGTTTTAACTTGGCAGATGCATGGAACCTTGCTTGGTTTAGTCCATTTTCTAAAACTTCTGAAAAAATTGTAGTGGCCTTATATGATTTCAGTCTATTAGTTTTTCTCTTTCATACTTAAATTGATGATGCGTCTGTCACATGCTTCTGGGGATGATTTCTTTTTTTAAATTTGGACTTTAATCATTATATAGTATTTGTTTCCTTTGTATACTAGTGCTTCATGTATCACTAATGCTTTTTATGTTTAGCCTAACTATATCAGAACGTTTGAAGTAACTGGAATGAAATACTTACCATTAAACTTGGCCTCAAAACAAACAAACAAAAAAAATTGCAAATGATTTTTCACTGAAACTCCTAGGGATTATTTTCCGCTATAAAAATGCATTTGTATGTCGGGCACATCAGTGCTCAAAATTGTTTCCAGTTTCTTTATATACAAAGTTTGTCACTCTCAACAATTTAGGCTAAACCAGTATGACTAGCATCATAGACAGTGCCGCCGAAAGCATGGATTTTAAAATCACACAGACCTGGGTCAAAAATCCCTACTTAGCCATGTTATCTTGGGCAAATTATTTAATCTCTCTGGGACTATTACATCAGCAGTAAAATGAGAATACTACCTTAAAGGGGCTTTCTGAGGGATTAAATGAAATAATGTATCTAAAGGATTGAACATAGTGCCTATCCCATAGTAAATGCTCAACAATTGATTATTAGTATGCTTTTCATATGGAATAGTAAACATTAACACGAACACTCATCTTTTCCGTGACCGAAGGTGATGTCCTGTCCTTTTCCAGCTCATATAGAAATAAATGTATTACTTCATTGCAAGGAAGCACAACTCGGAGTTCATGGACTACCATGGTGGGCCAGTGGTGTCACTCTCCATACCTGGAAGGCACACAAAAAAGCACATATTACAAACTATCGCCCTTGTGCTTCTATTACGCCAATCTTTCTCTCTGTGCAACACTTTGTTTGATTTTATATTTTCAATAAGCAACTAAAAACATGTTCCAATTTATTTTAAGTACCAGGGATTTTAAGAGTACATTTCATGGACATGTGATTTCTTTTTTTTTTCCCCACTGTTTTATTTATTTTTTAAAAATGTTATTGTTGTTCAAGTACAGTTCTCTGCCTTTCCCCCCACCCCAGCCTAACCCCCAGCCCTCCCCACCTCCCTCCCATTTCCACCCCCCCATTATTGTTCATGTGTCCATTATAATTGTTCCTACAAACCCTTCACCCCTTTCCCCTGAAATTCCCTCCCCTCTCCCCTTTCTGGTCACTGTCAGCCTGTTCTCAATTTCAGTGTCTTTTGTTATATTTTGCTTGCTTGTTTGTTTTGTTGATTAGGTTCCTGTTAAATGTGAGATCATATGGTATTTGTATTTCACCGCCTGGCTTATTTCGCTTAGCATGATGCTCTCCAGTTCCATCCATGCTGTCGCAAAGGGTATAAGCTCCTTCTTTCTCTCTGCTGCATAGAATTCCATTGTGTAAATGTACCATAGTTTTTGATCCACTCTTTTGCTGAGCAAAAGACCTCAGGCACGTAGGTTGCTTTAAGTACTTGGCTATTGTAAATTGTGCTGCTATGAACATTGGGGTGCATAGGTTCTTTTGGACTGGTGTTTCAGGGTTCTTAGGATATAATCCTAGCACTGGAATTGCCACGTCAAAAGGCAGATCCATTTTTAGTTTTCTGAGGAAATTCCATACTGTTTTCCACAGTGGCCTCACCAGTCTGCATTCCCACCAACAGTGCACTAGGGTTCCCTTTTCTCCACAACCTCTCCAACACTTGTTGTGTGTTGATTTGTTTATAATGGCCATGCTGACTGGTGTGAGGTGGTATCTCATTGTGGTTTTAATTTGCATCTCTCTGATACCTAGCGATACTGAGCATCTTTTCATATGTGTCTGGGCCCTCTGTATGTCCTCCTTGGAGAAGTGTCTGTTCAAGTCCTTTACCCACTTTTTAATTGGGTTGCTTGTCTTCTTAGAGTGGAGTCGTGTGAGTTCTCTCTATATTTTGGAGATGAAACCCATGTCTGAGGTATCATTGGCCAATATGTTTTCCCATATGGTTGGTTCTCTTTTTACTTTAATGCTGTTTTCTTTAGTCATGCAGAAGCCTTTTATTTTGATGAGGTCCCATTTGTTTATTCTTTCCTTTATGTCCCTTGCTTTAGGGGGACGTGTCTGTGAGGATGTTGCTGTGTGGGATGTCTGAGATTTTCCTGCCAATGTTTTCCTCTAGGACTTTTATGGTGTTATGACTTATATTTAAGTCTTGCATCCACCTTGAATTTATTTTTGCAAATGGTGTAAGTTGGTGCCCAAATTTCATTTTTTTTTGCAGGTAGCTGTCCAGATCCCTCAACACCATTTGTTGAAGAGGCTATTTTTACTCCATTTTATACCGCTGTCCCCTTTGTCGAAAATTAATTGACCATAGAGACTTGGGTTCATTTCTGGGCTCTCTGTTCTGCTGCATTGGTCTATCTGTCTGTTTTTATGCCAGTACCAGGCTGTTTTGATTACAGTGGCCTTGTAATACAGTTTGGTATCGGGTATGTGATCCCTCCTACTTTGTTCTTTTCTCTCAAAATTGCAGCAGCTATTTGGGGTCATTTATGGTTCCATATAAATTTTTGAAATGTTTGTTCTATATCTGTGAAATATGTCATAGGTACTTTAATAGATATTGCATTGAATCTATAAATTGCTTTGGGTAGTATGGACATTTTGATGATGCTAATTCTTTCGATCCATGAACACGGTATATGTTTCCATTTGTTTGTGTCTTCCTTGATTTCTTTCTTCAGTGTTCTGTAGTGTTCTGTGTACAGGTCTTTTACCTCCTTGGTTAGGTTTATTCCTAGGTATTTTATTTTTCTTGTTGCTATATCAAATGGGATTTTTTTTCCCAGAGTTCTGCTTCTGATGTTTCATTGTTGATATAAAAAATGCCTTTGGTTTCTGGATATTGACTTTGTATCCCGCTGTTTTGCCAAATTCATTTATTAGGTCGAGCAGTTTTTTGGCGGAGTGTATAGGATTTTCTATGTACACTATCATGTCATCTGCAAATAAAGAGAGTTTTATTACTTCCTTTCCAATTTGGATGCTTTTTTATTTCTTCTTCTTGTCTGATTGCTATGGTTAGGACTTCCAGTACTATGTTGAATAAGAGAGATGAAAGAAGACATCCCTGTCTTGTTCCCAATCTTAAGGGGAACACTTGTAGTTTTTGAGTATGATGCTGGCAGTGGGTTTGTCATATATGGCCTTTATTATGTGTAGGTATATTCCCTCTATTCCCACTTTGCTGAGAGTTTTTATGTTGAATGGGTGCTGGATTTTATCAAATGATTTTTCTAAATCTGTTGATATGATCATGTGGTTTTTATCCTATATTTTTTTTATTTGGTGAATCACATTTATTGATTTGTGAATGTTGTACCAACTTTGCATTCCTGGAATAAATCCCAATCATTTTAGTGTAGTTTGTATTTGATGCATTGCTGTATTCAGTTTGCTAATATTTTGTAGAGGATTTTAGCATCTATATTCTTCAGGGATATTGGCCTATAATTTTATTTCTTTGTAGTGTCTTTATCTGGTTTTGGAATTAGGATAATGCTGGCCTCGTAAAAAGAGTTTGGGAGCCTTCCCTCTTGAAATTTGTGAAATAGTTGAGAAGGGCAGGTGTTAGTTCTCAGAATGTAAAATTCACCTGTGAAGCCATCTGGTGCAGGGCTTTTGTTTATTAGGCATTTTTTGATTACTGCTTCAGTTTCACTAGGTGTAATCTGCCCATTCAGATTCTCTGATTCTTATTTTTGGAAGATTGTATGTTTCTAGGAATTTATCCATTTTGTCCAGGTTGTCCAGTTTGTTGGCATATAGCTGTTCATAATATTTTCTTACAATCCTTTGTATTTCTTTGGTGTCATTTGTTATTTCCCCTGTGTCATTTTTGATTTTATTTATTTAGGTCCTTTCTCTTTTTGCTTGATGATTTTGATTAAAGGTTTGTCTATCTTTTTCAAAGAACCAGCCCTTGGATTCATTGACCTTTTATATCATTTTTTAAGACTCTATTTCACTTATTTCTACTTTGATCTTAATTATTTCCTTCTTCTATTCACATCGGGCTTCGTTGCTCCTTTTCAAATTTCGTTAAATGTAAAGTTAGATTGTTCATGTGAGATTTTTCTTGTTTTTTTTTTTTTTTTTTTTTTTTTTTTTCTTGAAATAGGCTTGTAATGCTATGAATTTCCCTCTTAGGATTGCTTTCCCAGTGTCCCACATGTTTTGGGTTGTTGTGTCCTCATTTTCATTTGTTTCAAGGTATCTTTTGGTTTATTTCTTGATCTCAATGTTGACCCATTCATTGTTTAATAACATGTTATTTAGCTTCCATGTCTTTGCATGTTTTTCAGTGTTCTTCTTGTGATTGATTTCTAGGTTCATAGCATTGTGGTCAGAGAAGGTGCTTGATATGATTTCAATCTTCTTAAATTTATCAACTTGTTTTGTGTCCTAACATGTGGTCTATCCTTGAAAATGTTCCATGTGCACTTGAAAAATATGTATATTCTGCTGCTTTGAGGTGAAGTGCTCTGAAGATATCAGTTAAGTCCATTTGATCTAGTGTGAATTTAAGGCTGCTGTCTCCTTGTTGATTTTCTGCCTGGAAGATCTATCCATTGAAGTCAGTGGAGTGTTAAAATCCCCAATTATGACTGTATTTCTGTTGATGTCTCCTTTTATGTCCATTATGATTTGCTTTACATAGTTAGGTGCTCTCTGATGGGTGGGTAAATGTTTACCAGAGTTTATCCTCTTGTTGGATTGCTCCCTTTATCATTATGTAGTGTCCTTCTTTGTCTCCTACTATAGCCTTGGTTTTAAACTCTGTTTTGTCAGATACAAGTACTGCTACTGCAGCTTTTTTTTCTTTCCCATTTGCATGAAATATCTTTTTCCATTCCCTTCACTTTTAGTCTGTTTATATCTTTCAATATGAGATGGGTATCTTGGAGGTAGCATATATAGCGTGGTACTGGCACAAAAACAGACACATAGTTCAGTGGAACAGAATAGAGAGCCCTGAAATAAGCCTACACCTTAATATTTAATTAGTATTCAACAGAGGAAGACAGCACATACAATGGGCTAAAGATAGTTTATTCATAAAATGGTGTTGGAAAAAATTGGACAGATACGTGCAGAAAAATGAAACTAGATTACCTTCTTATACCACACACAAGAATAAATTCAAAATGGATCAAAGACGTAAATGTTAGACCCCAAAACATAAAAATCCCAGAAGAAAACATAGGCAGCAAAATCTTGGATGTTGCTCGTAGCGTTTTCTTATGAGATATGTCTCCCCAGGCAAGGGAAACCAAAGAAAAAATAAACAAATGGTACTACATCAAACCAAAAAGATTTTTCACAGCAAAGGAATTCATCAACAAAATAAAGAGACAATCTACAGAATGGGAGAACATATTCACCGAAACATCTGATAAGAGGTCAATATCCAAGATTTATAAAGTACTTACAAAACTCAATACCAAAAAAACAAACAACCCAATTAAAAAGTCGGCAAAGGACCTGAATGAACACTTCTCCAAAGAGGACATACAGATGGCCAGTAGACATATGAAAAGATGCTCAATGTCACTAATCGTCAGCGAAATGCAAACTAAAACCACAATGGGATCCCATTTCACACCTGTGAGAATGGCTTATCAATAAATCAAAAAATAAGTGCCCGTGAGGATGTGGAGAAAGGGGAACCCTTTTGCACTGTTGGTGGGAATGCAGATTGGTGCAGCCACTGTGGAAAGCAGTATGGAGATACCTCAAAAAATTAAAAACGGAAATGCCTTTTGACCCAATGATCTCACTTCTGAGAATATATCGGAAGAAACTCAAAACACTAATTGGAAAGAACATAAGCACTCCTATGTTCTTTGCAGTGTTATTTACAATAGCCAAGAAATGGAAGCAACCCAAGTGTCCATCAATAGATGAGTGGATCAAACAACTGTGGAATATTTACACAATGGAATATTACTGGATCTTAAAAAAGAAGAAAATTTTACCTTTTGCAACAGTATGGAAGGACCTGGAGAACATAATGCTAACTGAAATAAGCCAGTCAAAGACTAAAACCATATGATTTCTTTCATATGTGCTCATTTCCCTCATAATGAACAAACTGAACTAACAAGGGAAATGGGGACAGACTGATAGATGGAGAGAAGGATGACAGCTAGTAGGTAGGGGGAGGTTGAGGTGGAGGGATTCAGCCACAAGGTAAAAGGACTCATGGACGTGGACAACAGTGTGGTGATTGCTGGGTGGAGGGGGGCATAAAGGGACTAATTGGCAGTGGAAAAAATACAGTAAAAAAGAATATGCAAAACTAAGGAGAATGTGCAAAACTGTAAATTAATGAAAGGTAAAGAAAAAGTAGCCCATTATAATGGTAATTATAATGGAATGATTTAGTAGAGCAGGAAACATTAATGAGGCAGGAGAGTGAAGAAAGAATAAGTAGAGCAGCACCTGTTGGATTTTATAGACAAGGTGGCCTGCATGAGTGAAGGGGTTGGCCTTACCTGGGAGTATCAATTCATCCATAATCACAGGAGTGAAAAGTGCATGTGACCACTTATGTTAGTAGATGGGTAGATACAGTGGCAGGTGGTTGGATTTTGTGGAATTTCTCTTCAGACTTTTTCAGTTTTCTCAGCAATATTTTGTAAGTTAGGTTAGCAGTTAAGAATGAGGATGAAGCGGGGGGCGGATATTGGTGGTCTGGGCAGAGAGGAGAAGGCATGAGACCCTGGCAAGTGGGCAGTGCATGGACTAGTGCAGTGCACTGTGCCCCACTTGAGGGTGGAATCACAGATTTAAAGGGGGATAGTCAGGTTTTTCTCCAGCCAAATTTGGTTATGTGAATAAAAGTGCTGATTTGTTGGGGAACTGAGCTTAACCAAGTCGTGATTTAGCCAAGGAAGTACAACAAGGTAAGAGAGAGACAAGAGTGTTGAGAGTTGGAGGTCTGTCCAGAAAAAGTCCAGCCATTGTTAATATAACGAGAATGGTTTATGTGACATTGATGTAACCTGGTAGCCAAGGAGAGTAGACTGGAATGAGCATGTGTGAACAATGATGACTTCACTGTACCAGTCAGTGGGGGTGGTAGATGCTGTTGAGTGAGCATGTGTACTGTGTGGCCATCCCATTCAAAATGACTGAGCAAGTAGAGCAACGAATCTGCATCAAATTTTACATTAAGCTTGAACATTCCTCCCTGGAAACTACTCAGATGATTCAGTAGGCCACAGCTATGGGCAACCGGTGATTGGCAGCTTCATCATGACAACGTGCCCACTCATGCATCACGCCTTGTGCAGAGTTTTTTGGCGAAACATCAAATCACCCAGGTGACTCAGCCCCAATACAGCCCAGATTTGGCGCCTTGTGACTTCTGGCTTTTCCCAAAACTAAAGTCACCTTTGAAAGGAAAGAGATTTCAGACGGTTGATGAGATTCAGGAGAATATGGTGGGGCAGCTGATGGCAATTGGGAGAACTGTGTGAGGTCCCAAGATGCCTACTTTGAAGGAGCCTGAGGCATCATTGTCCTATGTACAATGTTTCTTGTATCTTGTATCTTCTTCAATAAATGTAATTTTCATATCATGTAGCTGTATACCTTCTGGACAGACCTCATATGTTCCAGGGACTGATTATTATTTCTCATGGAATTTAACCTGGATAAAATGAAGGATTCCACCAACAATACTATGTCATAGCTACTATAAGCAGTATCCCTGTTTTTTTTAATTTTTATTGTTATTCAATTACAGTTGTGTGCCTTTTCTCCCCATCCCTCCACCCCACCCCAGCTGAACCCACCGCCCTCCCCTACCTCCACCCTCCCCCTTGATTTTGTCCATGTGTCCTTTATAGTAGTTCCTGTAATCCCTCCTCCTCACTGTCCCCTCCCCCCTCCCCACTGTCCCCTCCCCACTCCCCCCCGGACTATTGTTAGATTGTTCTTAACTTCAATGTCTCTGGTTATATTAGTATTCCTGTTTTACATAAGGTGCCACTTATGTACAGAGCTTTTCAGTGACAGATCATGTAAGTTTTTCAAAGTTATATTTCATAGTAGACACTGAGGTTAGAACCCTGATCTCCTAACTCGGTTTAGCCCATTTACCACCCAGGATGATACCAGATGTTCTCTCTTTAGAGAACAATTCATTTCCTCTTAATACAGTAGCAGGGTGTTCAATCTTGAGTCACCAACTTGTCTTATGCATGTGTGTCTCAGAGTATGGTTGTAATCTAGTAAAGTTGACTCTGAAGCAATTCAATTTTCCCCTTGCTTTGGATCGTCAAAGTGGAGCAGCACTTTACACAGAGAGCATTAAAGCAGCTGCTACACTACTTGCTGCTTTTCCGATGTATCCTGCACTGTTCTGCCACATTCAGTTGCTCATCCACTTGTTCTCTCTAATAGGATTGTCCTCATTTCCTAATCTTTGCCCTCTTCTGTTGAAAAAATAGGCATCCTTCACAGCCGCCTCAAATGCTATGTTTTTGTGTGTGTGTGTGTGTGTGTGTGTGAAATCTTTCTAGATGGCTCTATTTCTTCCCTCATCTCTTTTTCCCCAAAACTGGATGCAGTCACCCCTCTTTTGAATACCTTTAGCATTTTGTTCTTGTTTCTCTTACGGGATTTACCATGTTCTATCTTACGTATTTGTGCACTGATGCCCCTGCCCATCTCCATGTATACGGACACATGTACATGCTTACATGTAAACAAATAATGCAGGGCATGTTTTACTCATCTTTGTATTAAGTGCTCAAAACTTACACATAGTAGGTGTTCAAATCTCACTTTCAAAAGAATTGATCAATAGACACGATGATAGGTAACACTGGGCAGAGGCTAGCTGTTGGGCTTAAAACAGCACCAGACTTGGAGATGGGTCTCAGTTACAATTTTTACTGTCCCTTATTTGCTTCTCTGTTATGTAAAGGATCAGACAATATCAGTGGTTAAAAGACACAGCTGACCTGGAGGTTCCAAGGAGTCACTTCAGGAGCTGTCACAGCCTTCCCCACCAAAGCAGCTCTGCTTTTTGCTTTTATCTATACATGTAACTTTTTTAATCCTCATCCAAGGACATGCTTATTGAGTTTTAGAGAGAGGGGAAGGGAGGGAGAGAAACATTTGTGTGAGAGTGAACATCAGGTGGTTGACTCTTGTACGCACCCTGACTGGAGACCAAACCTGCATCCTAGGCATGTGCCCTGACTGGGAATATAACCCACGACCTTTTGGTTTATGGGAAGATGCTGCAACCAGCTGGGCCACACCGGCCAGGGCTATACTTGTATTTTATGTCCACATAAAATTGTGTTCAAATGGATGACCCTCACCACCACCGGAAAGAATATGAAAACCTCTGGACTAAATGATCTCTCTCATGTCTCTTCACCTGAATGTGCTTTGAGCCCTGCCTACTGTGTGTGTCTGTGTGGATGCACGTATGTGCCTCTGTACTATGAGGATTAAGTAGAAGACGTTTCTCCACCTCTAAGACTTAAGGCAAACGTGTATAAAAGATTAAGTATATATAACAACATGTATGGCTAAAACCATACAGTACAGTTTAAATCCAATTAGATTGTAAAACCGTTCACAAGCTGTTTTCTTCTTTATATGTCTTCACCCCCAAGTCTGACAGTTTCTCAAATGAGGATGAGGTGTTACTCACCACCTCTTAGGGGCACTTCATCAATTGAAGACTTTTGTTTGTTTTCTAGTATTGTCCCTGAGAATTTATATGTTGAAATAAGTATTGTTTACTTTGAATTAATTGCTTTTGATACTCCTTTATAATACCAGTAAGGAATTTTTAAATTATGTGTGTAGGTAGGTTATCATCTGTAACTATCATTTAAGATTTATACAGGAGTGTTATAAAATATTGGGTATAAGAAAGAGACGTTGGGTTTGATAGAGTTGAGAACTGCTGATCTGTGCTCTGTGCTCGGGTGCTTAGATGAATGAGTGGTAGGCATTTCAAATGATGCAGGAAACTAGAGAACAGAAAGATTTGTGGATTTGTGCAAAGATCATGAAATCTTTGACGGAAGAGGGGATTGTTAGAGGGGCTCTTGCACATTGAGGACCAGGCACTGTGATGGATACTCGACATACCTTATCTGAAGAATGAATGGCCAGACTTGCCAGACTGAGAAAACAATTTTTAGGTTGGGTAAAGCATAACATTTGAAGTAATAAAGGCCCTGGGAAATCATCTAGGCCAGAAATTCTCAGTTCAAGGTTGACATCACCCTTTGGGGTTTATGGGTGCATTTCAGAGAACTCATGAATCCCCTGAAATTGAGTAATGTTTTGCCTATCTTTCTTGGGGGCATTGGGTTCACAGTTCTCAGTGGATTTTCAAAGGAAGCCATTACCTCTAAGTAAGGGCTACTGATCTAGTCTGATCTTAAGCTCAAACACCTGGCTTTACTCGAGGTTACACAGCCAGTTAGTGAACAAGGTGGGGACGAAATCTGAGTTCTCACTTGTAGTTTCTTCTTCATTTCACCACACTTAGTTGAAGGACATGAACAAAAGCAGAGGCAGAATTAAGCTATCATTTTATAGTAATTGGTGTAAAAAACAAACAACTATCCTGGGGTGAGTAGTCTTGCCTGTCTGTTTCCACAAGATTGATGGAAAGGTGGGCTTGAATTTGTCTTCTCCAAGTGAACTAACATTTTAATTTTTATGGTTAAAGTACAGTGCTACTCACCAAACCAGCTTTCTTGGCTCAAGGCACACTCCCAAAGAGATAGTATCTGGGAGGCTGTTTGTGCATTTCCTTTCTAATTGGCACTGTTCTTCTGACCTGCAGTGGCCTCCAGTTTTCTGCCTAATTGAATCAAAACTGCTTTGCCTAATTTCTCAGATCCTATACTATTGTAGCCTATTTAGCCAATGAGTACTTTATGCCTCAATCAGGCTAGTGCCCTTATTATTTGCGCTCTCTATTGTAAGTCCTTTCCTTCCTACCTCTTTATCTTCATGTCTTTCTCCTATCCAGAGTGCCATCCATTCTTTCTCCTTCATTACCAGATCCCCAACGTAAGATCCAGCTTAAGTCTATTTTCCACATATCCTCTACTAGTTACTCTTGGCCATTTCATACTTCCTCTGCATTTATTGCATTTATTGCTTTTCCTGCACACCATAGCACCTATGTATTCCTACAGGGCTTTTCATCGGAAATGTTCATTGGTCACCTTTGGGAGTAGGGTTTAGGAAGTTCAGGGTGGGACTCTGGGTACTCCCAATTTGCTTCAGCCAGAGCAATTCCACTTTAGTTTTATATAAGGGCAGTCTGCAGGGGCTTTTAATGAAGAAGTGGTTAACTGCCCCCCCCCCACACACACACCAAAAGAATTTAAAAAATGCTGGATCTGTCTGGTGTGCTGGTTGCCTCATAACTTTCAACTTGTGATAGGCAAGGGCCAGGACTTACACTACTTCAGACTTAATACTACTACTCCCAGGCAACTGGTGCAATTTTGAGCACAAAGTAGACACTTAGGAAATGATTTTATGATTGTATTGCTCTAATTTTTGGCCTACAAGATCATGAGTAGCATTATCTCAGAACTTTACCTCACTGGACAATTCAGAATAAGATTTCTGGGTTGATCTTTGCGAAATCAACCTAAAATGGTGGATTGGTTTTCCCTTTTGGATACAAAACCAAATCTGACTTAAAAGTTGTCTGGTTTACATAGACATATTTAAGAAAAACTAATTATTGGCATCCCTACTTTTACAAAGTTTCCAAAGTTAAATATCATATTCATGTATTCATGTGAGTATTACAGTAGTGTTGCTAAACTGACTTGCAGAATACCAGTGTACCTCAAAACCCAGAAGAGATTAAATTCAGAAGTTTCTGGCAATAATGATTAAAATGGGAAGTACCAGTCTTTCAAACCAGTTATTTCAGCTTTCTGTAGCCGATCAGTTATATAAACTAATAAAGACCTGAGTATTTAAATCAATGGTTCTATCAACTTGTTAATACTCTTTTGTTTTTGTTTTTGTCTTTTTTCCTGCTCTCTGCCTGGCTCATTGTCTTCACCTGCAGGTGTACTTTTTTGCCGGCTTCCAAAGGTTACTAACTTTTATCTGTATCATTAAAATTGAACTTCCTTGGCTGTACTGCTACTCTTACTGCTGCTTCCATTATTGCCTTCTTCAGCAAAATAAGGCTTTCCAAAGCCAAAGAATAACAAGAAATAAACAGCATTTTAGAAGCCTTGCCACTATGAAACTTAAGCTAAATGTGCCCACCATTATTTTGCTGCCTGTCCACTTGTTAATAACAATATACAGTGCCCTTGTATTTATTCCATGGTATTTTCTTACCAATGCCAAGAAGAAAAACGCTATGGCAAAGAGAATAAAAGCTAAGCCCACTTCAGACAAACCTGGAAGTCCATATCGCTCTGTCACGCACTTCGACTCACTAGCTGTCATAGACATCCCTGGAGCAGACACTCTTGACAAACTGTTCGATCATGCCGTGTCCAAGTTCGGGAAGAAGGACAGCCTTGGGACCAGGGAAATCCTGAGTGAAGAAAATGAAATGCAGCCAAATGGAAAGGTTTTTAAGAAGGTAAAACATGTTTGTGCTTTTAATTTTTTTAAAGGGGGGAGGGTACATTTTACTTTATTATAAATCAAAAGCATTTTAAATATCCTTGCATTCCATTATGGAGCTGTGTAACTAATTCTCAGAAGGTACCCAGAGCTTCTGTATATTCACTTAAGGGCAATTTTAGAGTTTCTCATTTTGAATAATTTTTTTTTAATTGCCTGCTTGAATAAATGTGCTAATATTAAAGAATGTCTCACATTAACAGTTAATTCTTGGGAATTATAAATGGATGAACTACCTTGAAGTGAACCACAGAGTGAATAACTTTGGCAGTGGACTCACCGCATTGGGATTAAAACCGAAGAGTACTATTGCCATTTTCTGTGAGACCAGGGCCGAATGGATGATTGCGGCACAGACCTGCTTTAAGTACAACTTCCCTCGTAAGTGCCTTGTGTTTTTGGAGAGGGAGAGGGCTTTGCTCACATGTGAAATTGTCCTGAGATCTTCCAGTTTTTGAATTAGGTGTGTGTGTGTGTGTGTATGTATCTCCTCATGTTTTACTTTATCCATTTCATAGGTGAAATAAGCATGTGACAGCTTGAAATGGCATTAGATAAGTTAGCCAGAAAGTAAGATTGGGTATATTTCTGTAGCCATTGTGCAAGAAATGATTTTTAAAAATTAGTAGTCCAGAGCAACCCCTGTCACATACTAATAAGCACTTGGTTATTTGTTGAATGAAATAGAGCCCTATAGGTGTGGTGTAGGAATCAAGGGTTTACATTTCTAACAAACAAAAATAGACAATAAGAAAATAATCCCCTATGTATGCATCACCCAACTTTAACAATCAACAGCTCATGAAAAGTAGCTGTTCTTAACCATGTTGCTGTTTCAATTACCAGCCTAGAGCTGAATTTCCAAGCCTATCTAAGTTTAGCAGATACCCTCTGCTTCTAACTGATCTCGGTTTCAGTTTGTTTTCTTTGTTAAATCCTAAAGAGTAGATCTCCTTGTCCACTCCAGTTTAGGCTTGGAGGTCACCAATCAGCATGGACATGAGACCCACTAAAAAAGCTTCTTAGAAAAAGTGAGAACAGAATTCATGGCTGTCTTCTGACTTGAAATCCTCAAAATGTGAGGATTCTCAAAGACTTATCCTTTCTTCCGTGTTGTGCCCAACAGAAGTGTGTGTCACAGGGGGACCTTGCTGGGATGGCTCTGACCTGCATTGAGAGTTCAGCCAGACCATAAAAAAGAATGAAATCTTACTATTTGCGACAGCATGGATGGAACTGGAGAGCATTATGCTAAGTGAAATAAGCCAGGCTGTGAAAGGCAAATACCATATGATCTCACCCATAAGTGGAATCTAAAGAACAATATAAACAAACAAAACAGAAACAGACTCATACATATGGAGAACAGACTGATGGCTGCCAGAGGAGAGCGGGGTAGGGGGACTGGGCAAAAAAGGTGAAGGGATTGAGAAGTACAAATTGGTCGTTACAGAATAGTCGGAGGGATATGAAGTACAGCATCGGGAATGTAGTCAGTAATATTATAATAAGTGTATGGTGCCAGTTGGTTACTGGACACAGGGGGAATTCTTTGTAAAGTATATGATTGTCTAATCATGCCACTGCATACCTGAAACTAATACAAAATAATACTGAATATAAACTAATTCAATATTATTTAAAATTTGAAAATAATGCAACTTAAAAAGAAAACAACTTCAGCCAGAAGCTATTGGCCTTGACAGTCATAAATGACTGGTTTTTGATCAGTTGTGGCTCTTCTGTATTTCTGGGTTTGTTCAGGTTTAGAAAGCTAGAGTCCTGAGGATCTGTGAGGCAAATTTTGGACTGCCAGGGGATTTGACGTAAGGTTGCAGGGTAATATAGCAGAGACTGTGAAATCAAATTAAATTATAAAATGTCTTTGCATCTGTGAATATACCTATCATTAAAGGCTGACTTAAACAATATACTGAATGAATGTTTATCATTTAACTTCTGTGTTTATGTTTGTATTATGTAGTTGTGACTTTGTATGCCACACTTGGCAAAGACGCTGTTGTTCATGGGTTAAATGAATCTGAAGCTGCCTATCTGATTACTAGTGTTGAACTTCTGGAAAGTAAACTTAAGGTAAGTATGAAATTTTCTTTTTAATTCATGGTAGTGTTATCTGACGGGATGGAAAAATGTT